>NC_057795.1:333129610-333452866 GCF_018294505.1 Triticum aestivum | reverse complement strand
GGGCGGCGGCGGACCGGCGGTGGGAGTGTTTTCGGGGAGGGCGGGGTGGCGCACCGCCGGCCGCAGGTGGCGGGGGGCTGCTGTTTGGCCGGTGGTGGCTGGTGGCTCAGGGGGGTGGAGGTTGAAGATGAACCGCAGGCCCTTGATTTCGTTTCCAATGGCTGCAAAATCGACTGAACAGAGATGAAAAAGTTAGTCGACCGACGTGTAGCCTCACCTTGCTAGTGCGTTCAGTTTCGACAGCAAAATTCAGTTTCGACAGCAAAATTCAGTTTGGACAATTAGGTTCAGTTTTGACAGGTAAGTTCAGTTTTGGCAGTTAAGTTCAGTTTCGACAGTTAAGTTCAGAGATGAGCGGCTGATGTATTTTACATCTAGCACTTTGTGGTTATGTATTTTACGTCATGTATTGGAGATGCTATTAGAATTCCACTCAGGTTAACGTTGTTCGTTGTCTCTCTTGTCCTGCTTCAGCCTCGGTGTCGTACAACTCAGGGAGCTACTCCAACGACGAAACCCTCCATCACAGCGGAGCAGTACCTCGGGCTCCATCTCCAGACGCCTAAGATCTTCTTCCCCTCCTCCGACAGCAAAGTCAGCCGGAGAATCCTCACCGGCCAACCCAATCACGTTGAGATCGACATGGCTTCGCCAAAGAGGTTGTAGACTTGTTGCATCTCTTTGTTACTCTACATGTTATATATATTGTCCACTGAGCACTCGTAGTAACAGGAAATACGATTATTTTATCCTACTATATGACAAGCAGTGAGGTACCAGGAAACTTAGCTATCCATGCTGGACTCTCTTGAACGCCATCATTATTTATCTCTGCGCATTTGAGCTGTGCATTTGTTGATGGGCCTGGGAGTTGAGCTAGTATGGCAGTGGCCTGGGTCCAAAGTAATAGAAGTAGCACAAAAACATTTTTTAGTGTAGGATTTTCCTTGCTCAAGCCTGCCTACTAGAATCGCCAGTGCTTGAAAGGAAAAGTGAATGAAAAACATAGGAATTGGAAAGTTTCCTATGGTACTACTTTTCATGAATTTTGTGCAAAGGAATGGAGCAAAGGAAAACTGTAGGATTTGTTCCTTTAGTGTCTCCTTGAAAGAAAAACCTAAAGAATTCTAATTTCCACTTCTCCTCCTTTTCATATTCCTATTAATCAAGCACAAGACTAAGAGATAGTAGCATAATAGCATTATAACCGTACATTTTCTTGTGGTTTGACTTAATCTCACCATGCTTTTTTGCATCCTGTGATCTTCCAATTATTGTGAATCAAACACCCAGATTGGCAGAAATCCTGTGTTTTTGGATTCTCTGTTTGGCACGTGCATTCCTATCCTATTCCTGTCTATTTCCTATCCCTGCATTGTTAGAATCCTCAAATTCAAACAAGCCCTTACTCAATTACTTCTGTTACAAATATGTGTCAAAGAAAACCTTGTGTGGTTTGTCCTGCTCCTGCGGCGCTGTGTTCCACCCCAGCTCAGCTGCTCCAACGACGGAAGGGTTCACCACAGTAGGGATCCGCTCTCCAGACTGTCTTTCACCGCCTCAGATCTTCTTCCCCGCCGCCGGCAGCCACGATAACTGCATTACCATCATCAACTGAGCAGATGACCTTGAGGACTACACGGGTCCATAAGAGAGGTCGCACTCTTCCGTGTATGCTTACGTTATGCGTCACTTAATATGATGAAATGCTACATTATCGTCGTGTTCACCTATTAGACTCCGAGTCAGGTCCAAACTAATGCTGAAACTTGAGTTTTTAAATGGTTGTGGGGTACATATTGGGGCAGCAATCAGTACTATCTGTCTACTATCTGGTTAATCTTCGGTGTCTACTATGAGTTTCATGTTGGGTGCAAACAAACATTAAAGGAGTCATTATCTGTATTTTTTAACTAAAGGTATCATCTGCCTGCTATCATTGGTTTTGGGTCTATCCACAGTTTGCTACCATCACTCTAGATTTGTGCATGCACTCCTTACATAATCTCACTATGTTTTATTCCTATGCATGCCAGTTATTGTACACAATGGAACTGATCGTGTAGAGCAAAAGAGATGAGCCTTGCATGGCAATAAAATTTCATGCAGACGTCGTTCCATGGTGGGCGCAAAGGCAGCCCCCCCTCCACCCATTTCGGATCGTAATCAAGAGGAAGATAACTGTTCTGAGGGGGATTCAGAAGGAGAAGACCACTCCTATTTACCCCATGAGGTCTTCGCTCTAACTTGGCATGCTGATGTTGGTAATATCATGCATATGGTGCCTTGCATTGCTTACTGTATACATTAAAGATGTCATCTGCTTAGTTTAGACATGCTTTGTGTCAAGGCCACTTGTTTTGTTTCTTTATCGTATATGTGAATCATGCAATGCCATCTTGTCTAGCCAGGCATCATATATGTGAATTTTGCAATGCCACCATGGTTAGCCAGTCATCTTATATGTGAATTATATCATGCCATCATTTTTTTATTATGTGTTAAATTTGTCAACAATTTTAGTACATTCAATTACTCTTCCTGTGCATCAGCCATTCGGCACGGTCATGGAAAAATCTAGAGTGGAAACAAGGTCTTCAGAGCAGACAATGCTATCTGACGAAGCGCATGTCTTGCTGGTTACCGATAGCTCCTCAGAGGAGGATTCAAAGACAGATGACCAGTCATATTTCCCCCATGAGGTGCATGCCCTAACTTGCCAGGGTTATGTTACTCATATCGTGCGTATGGTATCTTGCATTGCTATGTCATTTTCTTAGTTTAGACATGCTTTGTATGAATGCCACCTATTTAGTGTCTAATTACCATATATGTGAATTATGCAATGCCATCTTGTTGCAAGACATTACATATGTGAATTATGCAATGTTATCTTGTTGCAAGGCATTATGTATGTGAATTATGCAATGCCATGCTGTTTAGGCAAGCGTCATATATGTGAATTATATCCTGCCGTCCTTTTTGTGTATTTCTCATTGCTTTTGTTGACAATGTTTGTATATTCAACTGCTCTTCCTGTGCATCAGCCATTTGAATTGGTGATGGAGAAATCTGGAGTGAAAACAAGGTCTTCAGAGCAGACAATGCTACCTGCTGAAGCAGATATCTTGCTGGTTACAGATAGCTCTTCAGAGGAGGATTCAGAGGCAAATGACCAGTCCTATTATCCCCCTGAGGTGTATGCTCAAACTTGGCAGGGTTATATTACTCATATAATGCATATGTTGTATTGCAATGCTTATTTTTTACATCATATACACAATATTGAATGCCATCTCCTTAGTTGACACATCATATATGCAATTGCCCTCTGCTCACTTCCTTAGTATATAAATCATATATTTGAATTATGTCATGCCATGATGTTTACATAGACAGCATGTATCTGAATTATGGCATGCCAACCCATTTTCTAAAGACATAATATAGTTATATCATCTCATCCTGTTTACATAGTCATCATATTTTAAATTATGTCATTCTATCCGTGAATTATATCATGCCATCATGTTTCCATCGACGGAATGTTTGTGATTTATGGCATGCCAACCACTTTAATAGACACATCGTATAGTTATATCATGTCATCCTGTTTACATAGTCATCATATTTTGAAGTATGTCATTCTATCCTGTTTAGTTAGCCATCATACATGTGAAATTGTGTCATGCTATCCTGTTTAATTAGCCATCATATATGTGAAATTATGTCCCGCTATTCTGTTTGCTTAGACAACATAAATGTGAATTATTTCATGCCCTGTTTTCTTCCCTACTATCCATTGCACCTGTCTATCTTACAATGTCTGTACATTCAATTACTTTTCTTGTTTATCAGCCATTTCAATTGGAGGGAGTGATGGCAGTATCTGTGGGAGTAAAAACACGGTCTTCAGAAAAGATCGTGCTACCTGTCGATGTAGATAGAACCACGGTTGTACTTGCCCAAGAATCAGCCCCACCACACATAACCCACACTCATGCAGATTGTACCCCTACCCGGTTGGACAGAGAACCAGCTACACCCCTTCTAACCCCAACCCCAGTAGATAGACACCTAGTTCCCGTTGACACATCACTGCCTCCACCACAGAGCACCCAAACACGAGCAGTTAGTAAGGCAACTGCAGTGCCCAAATCACGAGGACCACCACTCCGATCCGGAAGTCAACGCTTAAAGCAGAAGAAGAATTGTTCTCAGGCCAGGTTCCGTAGCTATGTTTCATACTACTTTGCTCTTGCATCACTGTATTTACTGATACCAACCAATTTCAAATTTGAAGGACGCAATTGAAACTCCAATGGCGCAACAGGTATGTTTTAAACCTGTTTCTTCAACGTGTTTGGCTGTTTTCTGTTGTAACTTGCTCTATGTTGATTTCAGTTTCAATTGAATAAACAGTTATGTTCTCATGCCATGCACATTACAAGTGTTGTTATTGCTATGTAGTTTCCCACACTTATATTCTGTCTATGCTGCTTTGTCTTAAATAGATATGATTCGAACTGTATCTATCTTGATTTGGCAACATAAACTAGAATGTTATAGACCATACAGTGACCATACTACATAGATATATGTTTGTTTCATGCTGTTATCCTGTCCACCTTACTACTGAACTAGTTTACCAAAATGAGTTTCATATACTACATTGTAAACCTGAGATGTGTTTGTTTGTTTCCCTTTTAGAACGCGGATAAAATATTGGAGAAGAGTACCCTGTTATGCAATGGTAAAGGAAGTAATGCAGATAAGGTTCAAGATAGTAAGACATCCCTGTTGGTCTCCAAGAAAGATGATAAAAACTATATTGAGGACACTAAGACAACCCCAAAGTCCTATCTTGATGTAGTGTTCGAGTTACTGGCTACCACTGCTGGCACCAGCTCTTCGAACTCGTTGCTTGAATCAGTTCGGCTTCTTGAGTCTCAACTTCAAGTTGAAAGACATCGATCAGATGTTATGCGACAGGAAGCCGAAGGACTGAGGAAGTCCCTGTAGAATTCAGATGCATACTTTCTGGTGCAACAGCAGGCGCTGGAGGACTTAAGCGCCAAACAAGAGAAAGTTAATAAGCTTGCTAAGCATCTTGCCAGCATTATGGGTACCCAGGATATTGTTTCTTGAGCTCTTTTGAAGTGGTTTCAGTTCTGGACTTGTTTTGCTGCGGCGTTTATATGCTACTGTGTTCCCTATATTTGCACTGGTGTCGAACTTTGATGCCCAGTGGATGTAATATGTGTAATAGCCGTGATAGCCTAGTGTAAGTTGCTTGCTTATTTATTTCCTTGTTGTCTTGTTTATTTGTTTGCTTGTAGTCAATGCAGTTCTTTTTCTGCGGTTTGCTAGTGGCTGCAACAACCTATTTTTTAAAACTAGGCCACAATAACCATGGGATAATATTTACTGTAGTGACACTGCACCTACGGGCCGTAGAAACAGTGGGCCTTCTACGGGCCGTATAAACAGTGGGCCTTCCATGGGCCGTAGAAACAATGGGCCTTCTACGGGCCGCAAAAACAATGGGCCTTGTACAGGCCGTATCGTCAATGGGCCTTATACGGGCAGTATGATCGATTGGCCAAACATGGGCCAATAATAGGCCGCATTATGGCTGTAAACGGGCTAGAGTTGGAATCGTCCATTCATGGGCCGACCATAACGGGCCATCGTTAATAGGCCGTATTTCATGACGCTATGAAAATGGCCCAACGTGTTAACGGATCACAAACGGGCTGACTGTAACCACGTGCTGAATTTGGCCCATAAGCAGAAAATGACAGTAACGGGCCGTAAGTAAACGAATGCTGGAAATGAGCCCAAGAATAAATGGGCTCTGAGAAGGCTGAAAGATAACATGGGCTGGAAATGGCCCAACGGAATAACGGGCCCTTAATGGGTATAAAGTGATACATTGTTCATTATGGGCCGTTAATGGGTGTAAAGTAATACACTGTTCATTACGGGCCAGTTTCACCACGGGCCGTTAATAGGCCAAGAGTTACATAGGGCCTCATATGGGCCGAAAGACGTCATGGGCCATACATGGGCCATAAGTGAAAACGGGATGGAATAATATTGGGTGGCCCAGATGATGCTACTGGGCCTAATTCGGATAGGGCGTAACGGGCCTTGGGTTAGCGGGCTGTAAATGGGCTATATGCGAATAGGCCATTAACAGGCTTTACATGGGCTGGCCCGCCACCTTTTGACCAAGTAAAATGGGCCGGCCTTTTCACAGGAATGGGCCTCTGTTGGGCCGTGCCATGTGTCGATGTATCATAGGCGCCTTCTGTCCAATGAGTGGATGACATCTGTCCCAACGGTGAGACGACACGTGTTTCCTCCAGCCAATGATGATTTTACACGTGGAAAGTCCCCATTGGTCGGAGCTGTTAACGGGTTATCGGATCCAAAACCCGACCCGATAGCTTAACAGCGTTCCGTTACGGTGGATGCCACGTGTCGGTCACCCTTGATGAAAGCACTTCTGTGACGCGCGATTTATCGTCATGGAAGTGGACACTTCTGTGATGATAATTTTGGTAATGTCATGGAACACTTCTACGACAGCACAGGTATGACTATCTTGATTCTGTCATAAATTTGTCATGGATGTACATGCATCACAAAAAACGCGACCTACTGTGACAAACACGTATCATCACAGAAGTGTATTTTTTTTGTAGTGTTGGGATTGTTAGAGATGTTGAAGTCTTGTGTAGAAAAATATATTAACCTACTGATTTTCTAGTTCTAGGTTCTCCACAAGATGATTGTAGTCCCATTATATTTGGTAGACCTTTCTTAAACATTGTTAATGCTAAGATTGATTGCGCTAAAGAAACTGTCAGTGTTAAATTTGGTGATATATCTCATGAGTTTAATTTCTCTAAGTTTCGTAGACAACCTCATGATAAAGAATTGTCTAGCAAAGATGAAATTATTGGTAGCTTCTATTTCTGTACCTCCTGCTGACCTGTCAGAACAATATTTACTAGACCATGAAAATGATATGCACATGAATGAAAGAAATGAAATAGATAAGATGTTCTTTGATCAACCACCTATCCTTAAAACACAATTTGCCTATTGAAACTCTTGGAGTTCCTCCTCCACCTAAGGGTGGCCCTGTGTTTGAATTGAAACAATTGCCTGATACATTCAAATATGCTTATCTTGATGAAAAGAAGATATATCTTGTTATTATTAGTGCTAACCTTTCAGAGCATGAAGAAAAGAGATAACTAAAAACTCTGAGGATGCATCATGTTGCTATTGGATACACTCTTGATGATCTTAAGGGTTAGACACAATCTATGCCAGCATAAAATTAATATGGAGCCTAATGCTAAACCAGTTGTCGGTCAGCAATGACGATTAAATCATAAGATGAAAGAGGTGGTAAGAAATGAAATATTAAAGATTCTGGAAGCAGGTATAATCTATCCCATAGCTGATAGTAGATGGGTGAACCTTGTTCATTGTTCCCTAAGAAAGGAGGCATTACCATTGTTCCTAATGATAAAAATGAACTCATTCCACAAAGAATTGTAACTCGTTATAGGATGGTAACTGATTTTAGAAAATTAAACAAAGCCACTAGAAAGGATCATTACCCCTTACCTTTTATTGATCAAATGTTAGAAATATTGTCTAATCATACACACTTTTGCTTTCTTCATGGATGTTCTGGTTTCTCTCAAATACCTGTATCACAATTCAACCAAGAGAAAACCACCTTTACTTGTCCTTTTGGAACTTATGCTTATAGACGTATGCCTTTTGGTTTATGCAATGCACCTGTCATTTTTCAAAGATGTATGAGTGCTATATTCTCTGATTTTTGTGAAAAGATCGTTGAGGTTTTGATGGATGGTTTTTCTGTTTACGGAACTTCTTTTGATGAGCTTAAGAAACCTTGATCGAGTTTTGCACAGATGTGAACAAACTAATCTTGTCTTGAATTGGGAGAAGTGCCACTTTATGGTGAATGAACGTATTGTCTTGGGGCATAAAATTTCTGAACAAGGCATTGAAATGGATAAAGCTAAAGTTGATGTAATTGAGAAAATGTCATGTCCTAAAGATATTAAAGATATAGGAAGTTTCCTTGGTCATGCTGGTTTCTATAGGAGGTTTATAAAAGACTTCTCAAAATCTCTAGGCCTCTTACTAATCTCTTGCAAAAATATATTTGATACGTCTCCAACGTATATATAATTTTTTTACTGTTCCATGCTGTTATATTATCATTCTTGGGTGTTTTACAATCATTTTATAGCAACTTTATATCATTTTTTGGGACTAACCTATTGACATAGTGCCCAGTGCCAGTTGCTGTTTTTTGCTTGTTTTTTACTTTGCAGAAAATCTATACCAAACAGAGTCCAGACGCACGAAAACTTTTTGGGGAATTTTTTGGACCACAAGACATCCAGTGGGCCAAATAAGTACTAGAGGGGAGCCCGAGGGGGGCACAACCCACCAAGTGGCCTCCCACACCCCCTCTTTTCCCTATAAATCCCCAAATATTCTAGAAACCCTAGGGGAGTTGACAAAACACAATTCCAGCCGTTGCAAGTTCCGGAACCATGAGATCCAATCTAGACACCATCACGGAGGGGTTCGTCATCCTAATTGGTGCCTCTCCGATGATTGATGACCCACAAGTAAAGGGGATCAATTGTAGCTCTTTCTGATAAGTAAGAGTGTCGAACCCAACGGGGAGCAGAAGGAAATGACAAGTAGTTTTCAGTAAGGTAATGTCTGCAAGTGCTAAAATTGTAAGTAGCGGAGTAGTTTGATAGCAAGATAATTTGTAACGAGCAAGTAATGATAGTAGTAACAAAAGTGCAGCAAGGCAGCCCAATCCTTTTGAGGCAAAGGACAGGCCAAAACGGTCTCTTATGATAAGCAAAGCGTTCTTGAGGGTACACGGGAATTTCATCTAGTCACTTTCACCATGTTGGTTTGATTTGTGTTCACTACTTTGATAATTTGATATGTGGGTGGACCAGTGCTTAGGTGTTGTTCTTACTTGAACAAACCTCCTACTTATGATTAACCCTCCCACAGGCATCCGCAACTACGAGAACAGTATTAAGAATAAATTCTAACCATAGCATTAAACTTTTGGATCCAATCGGTCCCTTACGAAATAGCGCATAAACTGGGGTTTAAGCTTCTGTCACTCTCGCAACCCACCATCTAATTGCTACTCCACAATGCATTCCCTTAGGCCCAAATATGGTGAAGTGTCATTTAGTCGACGTTCGCATGACACCACTAAGGGAATCACAACATACATACTATCAAAATATCGAACACATATCAAGTTCACATGATTACTTGCAACATGATTTCTCCCATGACCTCAAGAACAAAAGTAACTACTCACAAATGATAAATATGTTCATGATCAGAGGAGTATTAAATAGCATAATGGATCTGAACATATAATCTTCCACCAAATAAACCATATAGTAATCAACTACAAGATGTAATCAACACTACTAGTCACCCACAAGCACCAATCTATAGTTCCGGTAACAAGATTGAATACAAGAGATGAACTAGGGTTTGAGATGAGATGGTGTTGTTGAAGATGTTGATGGAGATTGCCCTCCCCAAGATGGGAGATTTGTTGGTGATGATGATGACGGTGATTTCCCCCTCCGGGAGGGAAGTTCCCCCGGCGGAATCGCTCCGCCGGAGGGAAAAAGTGCTCCTGCCCAAGTTCCGTTTCGAGATGGCGGTGCTCCGTCCCGAAAGTCTCCTCTTTATTTTTTCTAGGTCAAAATGACTTACATACCAGAAGATGGGCACCGGAGGTGGGCCGAGGAGGCCACAACCCACCAGGGCACGCGTGGGGGGCCTAGGATGGCACACCCAGGTGGGTTGTGCCCACCTGGTGGCCCCCCTCTGGTGGTTATTGGCTCCAGTATTTCTTAAATAATCCATAAAAAATCTCCATGAAGTTTCAGCTTATTTGGAGTTGTGCAGAATAGGTGGCCTGACTTAGCTTTTCAGGTCCAGATTTCCAGCTGCCGGAATTCTTCCTCTTGGTGTGTTCCTTGAAAATTATGAGAGAAAAGGCATTAGAATTACTCCAAAAAGCATTATTATGGATAAAAACATTATAAATAACAGTAAGAAAACCTGATGCAAAATGGATGTATCAACTCCCCCAAGCTTAGACCTCACTTGTCCTCAAGCAAAAACCAAAATCAAAAAACATGTCCACATGCTTTGAGAGAGAGGTGTGGATAAAAACAAAATATGGACATAGAAGCATCATGTTGATTATTATAACATCAACAAAATTAAACATAGAACTTTTATCATATACTTCTCATGAATAAGTAATAGTTCATCACACAATCGAAGTATAAAGCAAAACCTCTGTTAGAAACCAACAAACTATGTTCTTAGTCAACTTTGCAACTACAATTCATCATATTTTCAAGAAGGGTCACGTATCGGAGCCTTTAGGCAAGTCCACATACTCAACAATCATATAGTCTTCTATGATTGCTAACACTCACCTCGTACCCATGAGCAAAATATTTCAACCGGACACATAGATGTTGGGGAACGTACTAATTTCAAAAATTTCCTACGCACACGCAAGATCATGGTGATGCATAGCAACAAGAGGGGAGAGTGTTATCCACGTACCCTCGTAGACCGAAAGCGGAAGCGTTAGCACAACGCGGTTAATGTAGTCGTACGTCTTCATGGCCCGACCGATCAAGCACCGAAAGCACGACACCTCCGAGTTCTTGCACACGTTCAGCTCGATGACGTCCCTCGAACTCCGATCCAGCCGAGTGTCGAGGGAGAGTTCCGTCAGCACGACGACGTGGTGACAATGATGATGTTCTACCGTCGCAGGGCTTCGCCTAAGCACCGCTACAATATTATTGAGGAGGACTATGGTGGAGGGGGGCACCGCACACGGCTAAGAGATCAATGATCAATTGTTGTGTCTCCAAAGGGTGCCCCCCTCCCCGTATATAAAGGAGTGGAGGAGGGGGAGGTCCGGCCCTCTCTATGGCACGCCCTAGGAGGAGTCCTACTCCCACCGGGAGTAGGATTCCCCCCTTCCAAGTAGTAGGAGTAAGAGTCAAGGAAAGGGGAGAGAGAATAGAAGGAAGGAGGGGGCGCAACCCCTCCCCCTAGTCCAATTCGGACTAGGCCTTGGGGGGCGCCCAACCTCTCCTCTCTCTTTCCCCTAAAGGCCAATAAGGCCCATATACTCCCCGGCGAATTCCCATAACTCTCCGGTACTTCGAAAAATACCCAAATCACTCGGAACCTTTCCGATGTCCGAATATAGTCGTCCAATATATTGATCTTTACGTCTCGACCATTTCGAGACTCCTCGTCATGTCCCTGATCTCATCTGGGACTCGTAACTCCTTCGGTACATCAAAACACATAAACTCATAATATAACCGTCATTGAACTTTAAGCGTGCGGACTCTACGGGTTCGAGAACTATGTAGACATGACCGAGACATGTCTCTGGTCAATAACCAATAGCGGAACCTGGATGCTCATATTGGCTCCCACATATTCTATGAAGATCTTTATCGGTCAAACCGCATAACAACATATGTTGTTCCCTTTGTCATCGGTATGTTACTTGCCCGAGATTCGATAGTCGGTATCTCAATACCTAGTTCAATCTCGTTACCAGCAAGTCTCTTTACTCGTTCCGTAATACATCATCCCGCAACTAACTCATTAGTTGCAATGCTTGCAAGGCTTAAGTGATGTGCACTACCGAGTGGGCCCAGAGATACCTCTTCGACAATTGGAGTGACAAATCCTAATCTCGAAATACGCCAACCCAACAAGTACCTTTGGAGACACCTGTAGAGCACCTTTATAATCACCCAGTTACGTTGTGATGTTTGGTAGCACACAAAGTGTTCCTCCGGTAAACGGGAGTTGCATAATCTCATAGTCATAGGAACATGTATAAGTCATGAAGAAAGCAATAACAACATACTAAACGATCAAGTGCTAAGCTAACGGAATGGGTCAAGTCAATCACATCATTCTCCTAATGATGTGATCCCGTTAATTAAATGACAACTCAGGTCTATCGTTAGGAAACTTAACCATCTTTGATTAACGAGCTAGTCAAGTAGAGGCATACTAGTGACACTATGTTTGTCTATGTATTCACACATGTATTATGTTTCCGGTTAATACAATTCTAGCATGAATAATAAACATTTATCATGAAATAAGGAAATAAATAATAACTTTATTATTGCCTCTAGGGCATATTTCCTTCAGTCTCCCACTTGCACTAGAGTCAATAATCTAGTTCACATCGCCATGTGATTTAACACCAATATTCATATCTGTATATGATTAACATCCATAGTTCACATCGTCATGTGACCAACACCCAAAGGGTTTACTAGAGTCAATAATCTAGTTCACATTGCTATGTGATTAACATCCAAAGAGTACTAAGGTGTGATCATGTTTTGCTCGTTAGAGAAGTTTAGTTAACGGGTCTGTCACATTCAGAGCCGTATGTATTTTGCAAAATATTCTATGTCTACAATGCTCTGTACGGATCTACTCTAGCTAATTGCTCCCACTTTCAATATGTATCCAGATTGAGACTTAAAGTCATCTGGACCAGTGTCAAAACTTGCATCGACGTAACCCTTTACGACGAACCTCTTGTCACCTCCATAATCGAGAAACATATCCTTATTCCACTAAGGATAATTTTGACCAATGTCCAGTGATCTACTCTTAGATCACTATTGTACTCTCTTGCCAAACCAGGGCAGAGTATACAATAGGTTTGGTCCATAGCATGGCATACTTTTATAGAACATATGACTGAGGCATAGGGAATGACTTTCATTCTCTTTCTATTTTCTGCTGTGGTCGGGATTTGAGTCTTACTCAATTTCACACCTTTGCAACACAGGCAAGAACTCTTTCTTTGACTGTTCCATTTTGAACTACTTCAAAATCTTATTAAGGTATATACTCATTGAAAATCTTATCAAGTGTCTTGATCTATCTCAATAGATCTTGATGCTCAATATGTAAGTAGCTTTACTGAGGTCTTTCTTTTAAAGAACTCCTTTCAAACACTTCTTTATGCTTTCCAGAAAAATTCTACATCATTTCTGATCAACAATATGTCACTCACATATACTTATCAGAAAGACTGTAGTGCTCCCACTCACTTTATTGTAAATACAGGCTTCACTGCAAGTCCGTATAAAACTATATGCTTTGATCAACTTATCAAAATGTATATTCCAACTCTAAGATGCTTGCACCAGTCCATAGAAGGATCGCTGGAGCTTGCACATTTTGTTAGCACCTTTAGGATTGACAAAACCTTCTGGTTGTATCATATACAACTCTTCTTTAAGAAAACCATTAAGGAATGCAGTTTTGACATCCATTTGCTAGATTTCATAAAATGTGGCAATTGCTAACATGATTCGAATAGACTTAAGCATCACTACAGTTGAGAAAATCTCATTGTAGTCAACACCTAGAACTTGTCGAAAACCTTTTTGCGACAAGTCAAGCTTTGTAGATAGTAACACTACTATCAACGTCCGTCTTCCTCTTGAAGATCCATTTATTTTCCATGAATTGCCGATCATCGGGCAAGTCCACCAAAGTCCACATTTTGTTCTCATACATGGTTCCTATCTCAGATTTGATGGCCTCCAGCCATTTCGCGGAATCTGGGCTCATCATCGCTTCCTCATAGTTCATAGGTTTATCATGGTATAGTAACATGACTTCCAGAACAAGATTATCGTACCACTCTGGTGCGGACCGTACTCTGGAAGACCTACGAGGTTCTGTAGTAACTTGATCTGAAGTTTCATGATCATCATCATTAGCTTCCTCACTAATTGGTGTAGAAATCACTGGAACTAATTTCTGTGATGAACTACTTTCCAATTTGGGAGAAGGTACAATTACCTTATCAAGCTCTACTTTCCTCCCACTCACTTCTTTCGAGAGAAACTCCTTCTCTAGAAAGGATCCATCTTAGCAACGAATATCTTGCCTTCGATTCTGTGATAGAAGGTGTACCCAACAGTTTCCTTTAGGTATTCTATGAAGACGCACTTCTTCGATTTGGGTTCGAGCTTATCAGGTTGAAACTTTTTCACATACGCATTGCAACTCCAAACTTTAAGAAACGACGACTTAGGTTTATTGCTAAACCATAGTTCATACGGTGTCGTCTCAACGGATTTTGATGGTGCCCTATTTAAAGTGAATGCAGCTGTCTCTAATGCATAATCCCAAAATGATAGTGGTAAATCGGTAAGATACATCATAGATCGCACCATATCCAATAAAGTGCGGTTATGACGTTCGGACACACCGTTACGCTGTGGTGTTCCAGGTGGCATGAGTTTGTGAAACTATTCCACATTATTTTAACTGAAGGCCAAACTCGTAACTCAAATATTCATCTCCACGATCAGATCGCAGAAACTTTATTTTCTTGTTATGATGATTTTCCACTTCACTCTGAAATTCTTTGAACCTTTCAACTATTTCAGACTTATGTTTCATCAAGTAGATATACCCATATCTGTTCAAATCATCTGTGAAGGTGAGAAAATAATGATATCCGCCACGAGCCTTAATACTCATTGGTCTGCATACATTAGTATGTATTATTTCCAACAAGTCAGTAGCTCGTTCCATCATTCTGGAGAACGGAGTTTTAGTCATCTTGCCCAAAAGGCACGGTTCGCAAGTATCAAATGATTCATAACCAAGTGATTCCGAAAATCCATCTTTTATGGAGTTTCTTCATGCTCTTTACACCGATATGACCCAAACGGCAGTGCCACAAATAAGTTGCACTATCATTATTAACTTTGCATCTTTTGGCATCAATATTATGAATATGTGTATCACTACGATCGAGATCCAACAAACTATTTTCATTGGGTGTATGACCATTCAAGGTTTTATTCATGTAAACAGAACAACAATTATTCTCTGACTTTAAATGAATAACCGTATTGCAATAAACATGATCAATCATAGTCATGCTCAAGACAAACGCCAAATAACATTTATTTAGGTTTAACACTAATCCCGAAAGTATAGGGAGTGTGTGATAATGATCATATCAATCTTGGAACTATTTCCAATACTCATCGTCACTTCCCCTCAACTAGTCTCTCTTTATTATGTAACTCCTGTTTCGAGTTACTAATCTTAGCAACCGAACAAGTATCAAATACTCAGGGGCTACTATAAACACTAGTAAGGCACACATCAATAACCTGTATATCAAATATACCCTTATTCACTTTGCCATCCTTCTTATCCACCAAATATTCAGGACATTTCCGCTTCCAATGACCATTTCCTTTGCAGTGTAAGCACTCAGTTTCAGGCTTTGGTCCAGCTTTGGGATTCTTCGCAGGAGTGACAACTTGTTTGCCATTCTACTCGAAGTTACCTTTCTTTCCCTTTGCCCTTTTATTGAAACTAGTGGTCTTGTCAATCATCAACACTTGATGCTCTTTCTTGATTTCTACCTTCATCGATTTCAACATCACGAAGAGCTTGGGAACCGTTTTCGTCATCCCTTGCATACTATAGTTCATCACGAAGCGCTAGCAACTTGGTGATGGTGACTAGAGAACTCTGTCAATCACTATCTTATCTGGAAGATTAACTCCCACTTGATTCAAGCGATTGTAGTATCCAGACAATCTGAGCACATGCTCACTACTTGAGCTATTCTCCTCCATCTTTTAGCTATAGAACTTGTTGGAGACTTCATATCTCTCAACTCGGGTATTTGCTTGAAATATTAACTTCAACTCCTGGAACATCTCATATGGTCCATGATGTTCAAAAATGTCTTTGAAGTCCCGATTCTAAGCTGTTAAGCATGGTGCAGTAAACTATCAAGTAGTCATCATATTGAGCTAGCGAAACATTCATAACGTCTGCATCTGCTCCTGCAATAGGTCTGTCACCTAGTGGTGCATCAAGGACATAATTCTTCTGTGCAACAATGAGGACAATACTCAGATCATGGATCCAATCCGCATCATCGCTACTAACATCTTTCAACACAGTTTTCTCTAGGAACATTTCAAAATAAACATATGAAAGCAACAACACGAGCTATTGATCTACAACATAATTTGCAAATACTACCATGACTAAGTTCATGATAAATTTAAGTTCAATTAATCATATTACTTAAGAACTCCCACTTAGATAGACATCTCTTTAATCATCTAAGTGATCACGTGATCCAAATCAACTAAACCATAACCGACCATCACGTGAAATGGAGTAGTTTTCAATGGTGAACATCACTATGTTGATCATATCTATTATATGATTCACGCTATACCTTTTGGTCTTAGTGTTCCGAGGCCATATCTACATATGCTAGGCTCGTCAAGTTTAACCTGAGTATTCCGTGTGTGCAAAACAGGCTTGCACCCATTGTAGATGGACGTAGAGCTTATCACACCCGATCATCACGTGGTGTCTCGGCACGAAGAACTCTGGCAACGGTGCATACTCAGGGAGAACACTTTTATCTTGAATTTTAGTGAGAGATCATCTTATAATGCTACCGTCAATCAAAGCAAGATAAGATGCATAAAAGATAAACATCACATGCAATAAATATAAGTGATATGATATGGCCATCATCATCTTGAGCTTGTGATCTCCATCTCTAAAGCACCGTCATGATCACCATCGTCACCGGCGCGACACCTTGATCTCCATCTTAGCATCGTTTTCGTCTCACCAACTATTGCTTCTACGACTATCGCTACCGCTAAGTGATAAATTAAAGCAATTATAGGGCGATTGCATTGCATACAATAAATAGACAACCATATGGCTCCTGCCAGTTGCCGATAACTCGGTTACAAAACATGATCATCTCATACAATAAAATATAGCATCACGTCTTGACCATATCACATCACAACATGCCCTGCAAAAACAAGTTAGACGTCCTCTACTTTGTTGTTGCAAGTTTTACGTGGCTGCTACGGGCTGAGAAAGAACCGTTCTTACCTACGCATCAAAACCACAAGGATAGTTCGTCAAGTTAGTGTTGTTTTAACCTTCTCAAGGACCGGGCGTAGCCACACTCAGTTCAACTAAAGTTGGAGAAACTGACACCCGCCAGCCACCTATGTGCAAAGCACGTCGGTAGAACCAGTCTCGCATAAGCGTACACGTAATGTCGGTCCGGGCCGCTTCATCCAACAATACCGCCGAACCAAAGTATGACATGTTGGTAAGCAGTATGACTTGTATCAACCACAACTCACTTGTGTTCTACTCGTGCATATAACATCAACGCATAAAACCTAGGCTCAGATACCACTGTTGGGGAACGTAGTAATTTCAAAAATTTCCTATGCACACGCAAGATCATGGTGATGCATAGCAACGAGAGGGGAGAGTGTTGTCCACGTACCCTCATAGACCGAAAGCGGAAGCGTAGCACAACGCGGTTGATGTAGTCGTACGTCTTCACGGCCCGACCGATCAAGCACCGAAAGCACGACACCTCCGATTTCTTGCACACGTTCAGCTTGATGACATCCCTCGAACTCCGATCTAGCCGAGTGTCGAGGGAGAGTTCCGTCAACACGACGGCGTGGTGACTATGATGATGTTCTACCATCGTAGGGCTTCGCCTAAGCACCGCTACGATATTATCGAGGAGGACTATGGTGGAGGGGGCACCGCTCATGGCTAAGAGATCAATGATCAATTGTTGTATCTCCAAGGGGTGCCCCCTCCCCGTATATAAAGGAGTGGAGGAGGAGGAGGGCCGGACCTCTCTATGGCGCGCCCTAGGAGGAGTCCAACTCCCATCGGGAGTAGGATTCCCCCCTTCCAAGTAGTAGGAGTAGGAGTCAAGGAAAGGGGAGAGAGAAGAGAAGGAAGGAGGGGGCGCAACACCTTCCCCTAGTCCAATTCGGACTAGGCCTTGGGGGGGCGCCCAACCTCTCCTCTCTCTTTCCCCTAAAGCCCAATAAGGCCCATATACTCCTTGGCGAATTCTCGTAACACTCCGGTACTCCGAAAAATACCCGAATCACTTGGAACCTTTCTGATGTCCGAATATAGCATCCAATATATCGATCTTTACGTCTCGACCATTTCGAGACTCCTCGTCATGTCCCCGATCTCATCCGGGACTCCGAACTCCTTTGGTACATCAAAACACGTAAACTCATAATATAACCATCATCGAAATTTAAGCATGCGGACCCTACGGGTTCGAGAACTATGTAGACATGACCGAGACACGTGTCCGGTCAATAACCAATAGCGGAACCTGGATGCTCATATTGGCTCCCACATATTCTACGAAGATCTTTATCGGGCAAACCGCATAACAACATACGTTGTTCCCTTTGTCATCGGTGTGTTACTTGCCCGAGATTCGATCGTCGATGTCTCAATACCTAGTTCAATCTCATTATCGACAAGTCTCTTTACTTTTTCCGTAATACATCATCCCACAACTAACTCATTAGTTGCAATGCTTGCAAGGCTTAAGTGATGTGCATTACCGAGTGGGCCTAGAGATACCTCTTCGACAATCGGAGTGACAAATCCTAATCTCGAAATACGCCAACCCAACAAGTACCTTCGGAGACACCTGTAGAGCACCTTTATAATCACCTAGTTACATTGTGATGTTTGGTAGCAAAAAAAGTGTTCCTCCGGTAAACGGGAGTTGCATAATCTCATAGTCATAGGAACATGTATAAGTCATGCTGAAAGCAATAGCAACATACTAAACGATCAAGTGCTAAGCTAACGGAATGGGTCAAGTCAATCACATCATTCTCCTAATGATGTGATCCCGTTAATTAAATGACAACTCATGTCTATGGTTAGGAAACTTAACCATCTTTGATTAACAAGCTAGTCAAGTAGAGGCATACTAGTGACACTATGTTTATGTATTCACACATGTATTATGTTTCCGGTTAATACAATTCTAGCATGAATAATAAACATTTATCATGAAATAAGGAAATAAATAATAACTTTATTATTGCCTCTAGGGCATATTTCCTTCAATAGAAAGATAGGGGCTTATAATTTCGCCTCCCAACATACTCACCTCAAGGGTGATGTCAACAATAATAACTCATGCTATCTATATTCAACTAGACATATGTGCCTAGCTCTTTCCTCACCACATGATGCTTGCCAAAGGAGAAAATAAAAAGGAATAGAAGGAAAACTTGACTCTTTGCATAAAAGTAAATACATAAAAGTAAAAGATAGGCCCTTCAGAGGGAAGTAGAGATTGCCATGCGCTTATTTGTTTGTATGCTCAATCCCTTAGTGCAAGAGAACGTTAGGTTGTATTGCCCCTTAAGATAACAACCTTTATTATGCAGTATGTCGCTTTTATTCTTTGTCATCCAAGTTCGTACAACGCTCAATTTTCTCTTACACTAAATGATCTCACACATTTAGAAGCAATTTTTTGCCTTTTTGCACCGATGAAAACTTACTTGAGTGATCTCGCTCAATCCCTAGGTAAGTATGGTGGACACTTGATAATAAGATTTGGGTTAAAGGGTTTTTGGATGCACAAGTAGTATCTCTACTTAGTGCGGAATTTTTGTCTAGCAAAGATAGGGGGAAAGCAACACATGTTAAAAGATCTATGACAATATGAGTTCTATGTGAATATAAACAAACATAAACCATTAAGTTGTCTTCCTTTTCCAACGTCAACAATTTTGGCATATAATATTTTGATGAGGGCTCACAATCACGAAAGATTTCTACGATAGTATATTTATATGTGAATCTTCTCTTCCCTTATTAATTCTTTTATGAGTTGCATCATTGACTAATGCTATGTTTGCCATTCTCTAATAAAATTTTCTACTTATACTTTTCCTTATGTGGTGCTATCACCTACCATAGGATTAGTATATAATCTTATTGATTTATTTCCTTCCTTCATTTATTTCCTTTTTCTTTTTCTTTCTTATTTCTTTTTTATTTGCAACATGAAAGTAAAGAAAGCAAAAACTCAAACTAACTTTATTATATAACTTGCACACGATTGCAATGATAGATCACTGGGCAAACTCTTAAAGAAGAAAGGATCGAACTAAACTTTATTTCATCTAAAGCAAAAGATTGAACTAAGATAAGTAAAGCAAAAAGATAGTGGGATGATACGATACCGGGGCACCTCCCCCAAGCTTGGCGGAAGCCAAGGGGAGTGCCCATACCCGATACTCGGTTATCCTTTGATGGTGAAGAATATGATGGTGATGAAGACAAATGTGCCTTTAGCTTTTTCATATTGTAGTTTAGGAGAGCAATTTCCTCTTTTAAATCATCAACCTCCAACTCCAGCTTCAAGATCTTGTCACATAAATCTCCTTTGATTTTCTGCCGAAAATGAGAAGGAATAGATCGGTTATTAGACCGGTTAGCTCTCTTAGGGAGACTAGACTCCTTGAACTTCATGTGCATATCCCCAGGTTGACGTAGAGGAACATCCTCCTCCTCCGAACTTGAATCATCAATCCTCATCAAATGAGCATCCTCCTCCTCATCCGTAGTTCGACCATAAGGAGATAGGTCCCCATAGGTCTTTGGGTCAGCAATGAGATGTGAGACATAGCTCTCTCTGTCGGAGTCTTGAGACGACATATTTTCAGATCTACGAAGAAAACAACAAGAAAAGATAATAGAGGATTTCTCCACGATATGGTGGTTAACAGGTTCGGGAAGTATATATAGATTTTTTATCTTGGAGGACAAGCATACGGAAGAAAAATGGAGTACGGAAGGTGTCTCAGGTGGGCACAACCCACCTGGGCGCACCAGGCAAGCCTGGCACGCCCTGGTGTCTTGTGCCCACCAGGGGATGCTTCCTGGGAGTTTCTTTATTTCCAAAATTCTAAAATATTCCAAAACTGATAGAAAATATTTTTGTGGATTTTTCAGAGTCCCTTTACTTACTGTATCACGTACCTCCTTATTTCCATTATTCTGGAGTGTTCCCGAAGGACTCTTTTATGTGTTCTTCCGGTGTCAAAGTTTGGATAATATTACTTTCAACATTGATAGACGTACCTGAGATATAATGCTTTATTTGTTGCCCATTGACAACCTTCGGGTTAGTACCTTCAGAGTTATTTATTTTGATGGCTCTAGACCGGTAAACCTCCTCGATGACATATGGGCCTTCCCATTTTGAGAGGACCTTTCCCGCAAAAAATTTAAAACGAGAGATGTACAAAAGAACATATTCTCCAACTTTAAACTCACGCTTTTGGATTCTTTTGTCATGCCATCTTTTGACTTTTTCTTTGAACAATTTTGGATTTTCATAAGCTTGGGTTCTCCATTCATCTAAAGAGCTAATATCAAATAACCTCTTCACCAGCAAGTTTGAAATAATAAGCTCTTTGACTGCCCAATATGCTTTATGTTCTAACTCAAAGGCAAATGACAAGCTTTTCCACAAACCATTTTATAAGGAGACATACCCATAGGATTTTTATATGTTGTTCTATAAGCCCAAAGTGCATCATCTAATTTCTTAGACCAATTCTTCCTGGACCTATTAACAGTCTTTTGCAAAATTAATTTTATTTCTCTATTGCTAAGTTCAACTTGACTACTAGACTGAGGATGATAGGGTGATGCAATTCAATGGTTAACATCGTACTTAGCAAGCATTTTACGGAAAGATCCATGAATAAAGTGTGAACCACCATCAGTCATTAAATATCTAGGGACCCCAAACCTTGGGAAAATAACTTCCTTAAGCATTTTAATAGAGGTGTTGTGATCAGCACTACGGGTTGGAATAGCTTCTACCCACTTAGTGACATAATCAACAACAACCAAAATATGTGTATACCCATTAGAGGAAGGAAAAGGTCCCATGTAATCAAATCCTCAAACATCAAATGGTTCAACAACAAGTGAATAATTCATAGGCATTTCTTGACGCTTACCGATATTACCTATTCTTTGACTTTCATCACAAAATGAGACGAACTTACGGGCATCCTTGAAGATAGTAGGCCAATAAAATCCAGATTGCAATACCTTGTGAGCAGTTCTATCTCCAGCATGATGCCCTCCATAAGCCTTGGAGTGACATTTCCGTAGGATTTGTCCCTGTTCATGCTCAGGTACACAACGTCTAATAATACCATCTACTCCTTTATAAAGATGTGGGTCATCACAAAAGTAATGTCTTAAATCATAGAAGACTTTTTCTTTTCTTTTGTTGGTATATGTAAAGCTAGGTAGAAAATATTTAGCAACAATGTAATTAGCATAGTCAACAAACCAAGGAGTACTATTAGCAACATTTATTGCAGCTAACTGCTCATCAGGAAAACTATCATCAATAGGTAGTGGGTCATCAAGCACATTTTCAAGCCTAGACAAGTTATCAGCTACTTGGTTCTCAGGTCCTTTTCTATCAATGATATGTAAATCAAATTCTTGTAACAAGAGAACCCAACAAATAAGTCTAGGTTTAGCATCTTTCTTTTGTTGGCGAACGTAGTAATTTCAAAAAAAATCCTACGCACATGCAAGATCATGGTGATGCATAGCAACGAGAGGGGAGAGTGTTGTCCACGTACCCTCGTAGACCGAAAGCGGAAGCGTTAGCACAACGCGGTTGATGTAGTCGTACATCTTCACAATCCGACCGATCAAGTACCGAACGTACGACACCTCCGAGTTCAGCACACATTCAGTTTGATGACGTCCCATGAACTCCGATCCAGCAGAGCTTTGTGGGAGAGTTCCGTCAGCACGACGACGTCATAACAGTGTTGATGATGCTACCGACGCAGGGCTTCGCCTAAGCACCGCTACGATATTACCGAGGTGGAATATGGTGGAGGGGGCACCGCACACGGCTAAGAGATCAATGATCAATTGTTGTGTCTAGAGGTGCCCCCTGCCCCCGTATATAAAGGAGCAAGGGGGGAGGCGGCCGGCCAGGAGGAGGGCGCGCCAAGGGGGGAGTCCTACTCCCACCGGGAGTAGGACTCCTCCTTTCCTTGTTGGAGTAGGAGGGGGAAAGGAAGGGAGAGAGGACGAGAAGGAAAAAAGGGGGGCGCCGCCCCCCTCCTTGTCCAATTCGAACTAGAGGGGGAGGGGGCGCGCGGCCTGCCCGGACCGCCCCTCCCCTTCTCCACTAGGGCCCATGAGCCCCAATAACCCCCCCGGGGGGTTCCAGTAACCCCCCGGTACTCCAGTATATGTCTGAAACCTTTTGAAACCATTCCGGTGTCCGAACATAGTCATCCAATATATCGCTCTTTACGTCTCGACAATTTCGAGACTCTTCGTCATGTCTGTGATCATATTCGGGACTCCGAACTACCTTCGGTACATCAAAACACAAAAACTCATAATACCGGTCGTCACCAAACTTTAAGCGTGCGGACCCTACGGGTTCGAGAACTATGTAGACATGACCGAGACACGTCTCCGGTCAATAACCAATAGCGGAACCTGGATGCTCATATTGGTTCCCACATATTCTACGAAGATCTTTATCGGTCAAACCGCATAACTACATACGTTGTTCCCTTTGTCATCGGTATGTTACTTGCCCGAGATTCGATCGTCGGTATCTCAATACCTAGTTCAATCTCGTTACCGGAAAGTCTCTTTACTCGTTATGTAATGATCATCCCGCAACTAACTCATTAGTCACATTGCTTGCAAGGCTTATAGTGATGTGCATTACCGAGAGGGCCCAGAGATACCTCTCCGACAATCGGAGTGACAAATCCTAATCTCGAAATACGCCAACTCAACAAGTACCTTCGGAGACACCTGTAGAGTACCTTTATAATCACCCAGTATGTTGTCACGTTTGGTAGCACACAAAATGTTCCTCCGGTAAACGGGAGTTGCATAATCTCATAGTCATAGGAACATGTATAAGTCATGAAAAAGCAATAGCAACATACTAAACGATCAAGTGCTAAGCTAACGGAATGGGTCAAGTCAATCACATCATTCTCCAAATGATGTGATCCTGTTAATCAAATGACAACTCATGTCTATGGCTAGGAAACTTAACCATCTTTGATTCAATGAGCTAGTCAAGTAGAGGCATACTAGTGACACTCTGTTTGTCTATGTATTCAAACATGTATCAAGTTTCCGGTTAATACAATTCTAGCATGAATAATAAACATGTATCATGAAATAAGGAAATAAATAATAACTTTATTATTGCCTCTAGGGCATATTTCCTTCAGTCTCCCACTTGCACTAGAGTCAATAATCTAGTTCACATCATCATGTGATTTAACACCAATATTCATATCTGTATATGATAAACACCCATAGTTCACATCGTCATGTGACCAACACCCAAAGGGTTTACTAGAGTCTATAATCTAGTTCACTTCGTTATGTGATTAACACCCAAAGAGTACTAGGGTATGATCATGTTTTGCTCGTGAGAGAAGTTTAGTCAACGGGTCTGTCACATTCACAGTCGTATGTATTTTGCAAATATTCTATGTCTACAATGCTCTGCACGGAGCTACTCTAGCTAATTGCTCCCACTTTCAATATGTATCCAGATAGAGACTTAGAGTCATCTGGATCAGTGTCAAAACTTGCATCGACGTAACCCTTTACGACGAACCTATTGTCACCTCCATAATCGAGAAACATATCCTTATTCCACTAAGGATAATTTTGACCAATGTCTAGTGATCTACTCCTAGATCAAAAATTGTACTCCCTATTTGAAAAACTCAGAGCAAGGTATTCAATAGGTCTAGTACATAGCATAGCATACTTTATAGAACCTATGACTGAGGTATAGGGAATGACTTTTCATTCTCTTTCTATTTTCTGCCATGGTCTGGTTTTGAGTCTTACTCAACTTCACACCTTGCAACACAGGCAAGAACTCCTTCTTTCACTGTTCCATTTTGAACTACTTCAAAATCTTATCAAGGTATGTACTCATTGAAAAATCTTATCAAGCGTCTTGATCTATCTCTATAGATCTTGATGCTCAATGTGTAAGCAGCTTCACTGTGGTCTTTCTTTGAAAAATTCCTCTCAAATTCTCCTTTATGATTTCTAGAAAATTCTACATTATTTCAGATGAACAATATGTCATTCACATATACTTCTCAGAAAGATTGTAGTGCTCCCACTCACTTTCCTGTAAATACAGGCTTCACCGCAAGTCTGTATAAAACTATATGCTTTGATCAACTCATCAAAGCGTATATTCCAACTCCGAGATGCTTGCACTAGTCCATAGATGGATCACTAGAGCTTGCACACTTTGTTAGCACCTTTAGGATTGAAAAAACCTTTTGGTTGCATCATATACAACTCTTCTTTAATAAATCCATTAGGGAATGCAATTTTGACATCCATTTGCCAGATTTCATAAAATGTGGCAATTGCTAACATGATTCGGACAGACTTAAGCATTGCTACGAGTGAGAAAATCTCATCATAGTCAACACCTTGAACTTTTTCAAAAACCTTTTTCGACAAGTCTAGCTATGTAGATAGTAACACTACTATCAGCGTCCATCTTCCTCTTGAAGATCCATTTATTTTCTATGGCTTGCCGATCATCGGGCAAGCCAACCAAAGTCCACATTTTGTTCTCATACATGGATCCCATCTCAGATTTCATGGCCTTCAAGCCATTTCGCGGAATCTGGGCTCATCATCGCTTCCTCATAGTTTGTAGGTTCATCATGGTCTAGTAACATGACTTCCAGAATAGGATTACCGCACAACTTTGGTGCGGACAGTACTTTGGAAGACCTACGAGGTTCTATAGTAACTTAATCTGAAGTTTCATGATCATCATCATTAGCTTCCTCACTAATTGGTGTAGGAATCACTGGAACTGATTTCTGTGATGAACTACTTTCCAATTCGGGAGAAGGTACAATTTCCTTATCAAGTTCTACTTTCCTCCCACTCACTTCTTTCAAGAGAAACTCCTTCTCTAGAAAGGATCAATTTTAGCAACGAATATCTTGCCTTCGGATCTGTGATAGAAGGTGTACCCAATGATACGTCTCCAACGTATCTATAATTTATGAAGCATTCATGCTATTTTATTATCCGTTTTGAATGATTACGGGCTTTATTATACACTTTTATATTACTTTTGGGACTAACCTATTAACCGGAGGCCCAGCCCATACTGTTCTTTTATCGCCTATTTCAGTATTTTGAAGAAAAGGAATATCAAACGGAGTCCAAACAGAATGAAACCTTCGGCAACGTGATTTTTTGGAAGAATATGATCCTGGAGACTTGCAGTTCACGTCAGAAGATCGTCGAGGAGGCCAGGAGATAGGGGGACGCGCCCCTCCCCTACTGGGCGCGCCCGCCTGTCTCGTGGGCCCCTCGAGCACCCCCCGACCGACTTCTTTCACCTATATAGTCCCACGTACCCTAAAAACATCCACGGAGAAGATAGATCGGGAGTTCCGCCGCCGCAAGCCTCTGTAGCCACCAAAAACCTCTCGGGAGCCCGTTCCGGCACCCTGCCGGAGGGGGAACCCATCACCGGTGGCCATCTTCATCATCCCGACGCTCTCCATGACGAGGAGGGAGTAGTTCACCCTCGGGGTTGAGGGTATGTACCAGTAGCTATGTGTTTGATCTCTCTCTCTCGTGTTCTCTCTAGGGCATGATCTTGATGTATCGCGAGCTTTGTTATTATAGTTGGATCTTATGATGTTTCTCCACCTCTACTCTTTTGTGATGAATTGAGTTTCCCTCTTGAAGTTATCTTAGCGGATTGAGTCTTTGATTTGAGAACACTTGATGTATGTCTTGCTGTGATTATCTGTGGTGACAATGGGATATCACGTGCCACTTGATGTATGTTTTGGTGACCAACTTGTGGGTTCCGCCCATGAACCGATGCATAGGGGTTGGCACATGTTTTCTTGACTCCCCGGTAGAAACTTTGGGTCACTCTTTGAGGTACTTTGTGTTGGTTGGATGAATCTGAGATTGTGTGATGCATATCGTATAATCATGCCCACGGATACTTGAGGTGACAATGGAGTATCTAGGTGACATTAGGGTTTTGGTTGATTTGTGTATTAAGGTGTTATTCTAGTACGAACTCTTGAATAGATCGATCCGGAAGAATAACTTTGAGGTGGTTTCGTACCCTACCATAATCTCTTCGTTTGTTCTCCGTTAGTGGCTTTGGAGTGACTCTTTGTTGCATGTTGAGGGATTGTTATATGATCTATCTATGTTATTATTGTTGAGAGAACTTGCACTAGTGAAAGTATGAACCCTAGGCCTTGTTTCCTATCATTGCAATACCGTTTATGCTCACTTTTATCATTAGTTACCTTGCTATTTTTATATTTTTAGATTACAAAAACCTTTATCTACCATCCATATTGCACTTGTATCACCATCTCTTCGCCGAACTAGTGCACCTATACAATCTACCATCATATTGGCCTATTGGGTGTGTTGGGGACACAAGAGACTCTTTGTTATTTGGTTGCAGGGTTGTTTGAGAGAGACCATCTTCATCCTATGCCTCCCACAGATTGATAAACCTTAGGTCATCCACTTGAGGGAAATTTGCCACTGTCCTACAAACCTGTGCACTTGCAGGCCCAACAACGTCTACAAGAAGAAGGTTGTGTAGTAGACATCATTCAATAGTTTCCTTTGGGTATTCTATGAAGATGCACTTCTCCGATTTGGGTTCGAGCTTATCAGGTTGAAACCTTTTCACATAAGCTTCCTAGCCCCAAACTTTAAGAAACGACAACTTTGGTTTCTTGCCAAACCACAGTTCATAAGGCATCGTCTCAACGGATTTTTGATGGTGCCCTATTTAAAGTGAATACAGTTGTCTCCAATGCATAACCCCAAAACGATAGTGGTAAATCGGTAAGATACATCATAGATCGCACCATATCCAATAAAGTGCGGTTACGATGTTCGGACACACCATTACGCTGTGGTGTTCCATGTGGCGTGAGCTGTGAAACTATTCCACATTGTTTTTACATGAAGACCAAACTCATAACTCAAATATTCTCCTCCACGATCAGATCATAGAAACTTTATTTTCTTGTTACGATGATTTTCCACTTCACTCTGAAATTCTTTGAAGTTTTCAAATGTTTCAGACTTATGTTTCATTAAGTAGATATACCCATATCTGCTCAAATCATCTGTGAAGGTTAGAAAATAACGATACCCGCCACGAGCATCAACACTCATTGGACCGCATACATCGGTATGTATTATTTCCAATAAGTCACTAGCTCATTCCAATGTTCCGGAGAACGGAGTTTTAGTCATCTTGCCCATAAGGCACGGTTCGCAAGCATCAAATGATTCATAATCAAGTGATTCCAAATGTCCATATTTATGGAGTTTCTTCATGCGCTTTACACCGATATGACCCAAACGGCAGTGCTACAAATATGTTGCACTATCATTATCAACTTTGCATCTTTTGGCATCAATATTACGAATATGTGTATCACTACGATCAAGATTCAATAAACCATCAGCATTGGGTGTATGACCATAAAAGGTTTTATTCATGTAAACAGAATAACAATTTATTTTCTGTCTTAGATGAATAATCGTATCGCAATAAACATGATCTAATCATATTTATGCTCAACGCAAACACCAAATAACATTTATTTAGGTTCAACACTAATCTTGAAAGTATAGGGAGTGTGTGATGATGATCATATCAATCTTGGAACCACTTCTAACACACATCGTCACTTCACCCTCAACTAGTCTCTGTTTATTCAATAACTCCTGTTTCGAGTTACTAATTTTTAGCAACCAAACAAGTATCAAATACTCAGGGGCTACTATAAACACTAGTAAGGTACACATTAATAACATGTATATCAAATATACCCTTGTTCACTTTGCCATCCTTCTTATCCACAAAATATTCAGGGCATTTCCGCTTCCAGTGACCATTTCCTTTGCAGTGGAAGCACTCAGTTTCAGGCTTTGGTCCAGCTTTGGGCTTCTTCGCGGGAGTGACAACTTGCTTGTCATTCTACTTGAAGTTCCCTTTCTTTCCCTTTGCCCTTTTCTTGAAACTAGTGGTCTTGTCAATCATCAACACTTGATGCTCTTTCTTTATTTCTACCTTCGTCGATTTCAACATCATGAAGAGCTCGGGAATCATTTTCGTCATCCCTTGCATACTATAGTTCATTATGAAGTTCTAGTAACTTGGTGATGGTGACTAGAGAACTCTGTCAATCACTATCTTATCTAGAAGATTAACTCTCACTTGATTCAAGCGATTGTAGTACCCAGTCAATCTAAGCACATGCTCACTAATTGAGCAATTATCCTCCATCTTTTAGCTATATAACTTGTTGGAGACTTCATATCTCTCAACTCGGGTATTTGCTTGAAATATCAACTTCAACTCCTGGAACATCTCATATGGTCCATGACGTTCAAAACGTCTTTGAAATCCCGATTCTAAGTCGTTAAGCATGGTGCACTAAACTATCAAGTAGTCATCATATTGAGCTAGCCAAACATTCATAACGTCTGCATCTGCTCCTGCAATAGGTCTGTCACCTAGCGATGCATCAAGGACATAATTCTTCTGTGAAGCAATGAGGATAAACCTCAGATCACGGACCCAGTCCGCATCATTGCTACTATCATTTTTCAACTTAGTTTTCTCTAGGAATACATATAAAACATAGGGAAGCAACAACGCGAGCTATTGATCTACAACATTATTTGCAAAATACTATCAGGATTCAGGACTAAGTGCATGATAATTAAAGTTCAATTAATCATATTATTTAAGAACTCCCACTTAGATAGACATCCCTCTATCATCTAAGTGATCACGTGATCCAAATCAACTAAACCATGTCCGATCATCACGTGAGATCGAGCAGTTTTCAATGGTGAACATCACTATGTTGATCATATCTACTATATGATTCACGCTCGACCTTTCGGTCTCTAGTGTTCCGAGGCCATATCTGTATATGCTAGGATCGTCAAGTTTAACCTGAGTATTCTGCGTGTGTAAAACTATCTTACACCCGTTGTATTTGAACGTAGAGCTTATCACACCCGATCATCACGTGGTGTCTCAGCACGAAGAACTTTCGCAATGGTGCATACTCAGGGAGAACACTTATACCTTGAAATTTAGTGAGAGATCATCTTATAATGCTACCGTCAATCAAGCAAAATAAGATGCATAAAGGATAAACATCACATGCAATCAATATAAGTGATATGATATGGCCATCATCATCTTTTCCTTGTGATCTCCATCTCCGAAGCATCGTCATGACCACCATCGTCACCGGCATGACACCTTGATCTCCATCGTAGCATCGTTGTCGTCTCGCCAACTATTGCTTCTACGACTATCGCTATCGCTTAGTGATAAAGTAAAGCAATTACAGGGTGATTGCATTGCATACAATAAAGCGACAACCATATTGCTCCTGCTAGTTGCCGATGACTTTGTTACAAAACATGATCATCTTATACAATAAAATTTAGCATCATGTCTTGACCATATCACGTCACAACATGCCATGCAAAAACAAGTTAGATGTCCTCTACTTTATTGTTGCAAGTTTTACGTGGCTGCTACGGGCTAAGCAAGAACCGTTCTTACCTGCGCATCAAAACCACAACGATATTTCGTCAAGTTAGTGCTGTTTTAACCTTCTCAAGGACCGGGCGTAGCCACACTCGGTTCAACTAAAGTTGGAGAAACTGACACCCGCCAGCCACCTATGTGCAAAGCACGTCGGTAGAACCAGTCTCGCGTAAGCGTACGCGTAATGTCAGTCCGGGCCGCTTCATCCAACAATACCGCCAACCAAAGTATGACATGCTGGTAGGCATTATGACTTGTATCGCCCACAACTCACTTGTGTTCTACTCATGCATATAACATCTACGCATAAAACCTGGCTCGGATGCCACTGTTGGGGAACGTAGTAATTTCAAAAAAAATCCTACGCACACGCAAGATCATGGTGATGCATAACAACGAGAGGGGATAGTGTTGCCACGTACCCTCGTAGACCGAAAGCGGAAGCGTTAGCACAATGCGGTTGATGTAATCATACGTCTTCACGATCCGACCGATCAAGTACCGAACGTATGGCACCTCCGAGTTTAGCACATGTTCAGCTCGATGACGTCCCACAAACTTCGATCCCGCAGAGCTTTGCGGGAGAGTTCTTTGAGCACGACAGCGTGATAACGGTGTTGATGATGCTACCGACGCAGGGCTTCGCCTAAGCACTACTATGATATTACCGAGGTGGAATATGGTGGAGGGGGGCACCGCACACGGCTAAGAGATCAATGATCAATTGTTGTGTCTAGAGGTTCCCCCTGCCCCCGTATATAAAGGATCAAGGGGGGGAGGCGGCCGACCAGGAGGAGGGCGCGCCAAGGGAGGAGTCCTACTCCCACCGGGAGTAGGACTCCTCCTTTCCTTGTTGGAGTAGGAGAGAGGAAGGAAGGGAGAGAGGAGGAGAAGGAAAGAAGGGGCACCGCCCCCCTCCTTGTCCAATTCGGAATAGAGGGGGAGGGGGCGCGCGGCCTGCCCTGGCCGCCCCTCCTCTTCTCCACCAGGGCCCATGAGTCCCAATAAACCCCCGGGGGGTCCCGGTAACCCCCCAGTACTCCGGTATATGTCTGAAACCTTTCGAAACCATTCTAGTGTCCGACATAGTCATCCAATATATCGATCTTTACATCTCGACCATTTCGAGACTCCTCGTCATGTCCGTGATCATGTCCGAGACTCCGAACTACCTTCGGTACATCAAAACACAAAAACTCATAATACCGATCATCACCAAATTTAAGCATGCGGACCCTACGGGTTCGAGAACTATGTAGACATGACCGAGACACGTCTCCGGTCAATAACCAATAGCGGAACCTGGATGCTCATATTGGTTCCCACATATTTTACGAAGATCTTTATCGGTCAAACTGCATAACTACATACGTTGTTCCCTTTGTCATCGGTATGTTACTTGCCCGAGATTCGATCGTCGGTATCTCAATACCTAGTTCAATCTCATTACCGGCAATTCTGTTTACTCGTTATGTAATGCATCATCCCGCAACTAACTCATTAGTCACATTGCTTGCAAGGCTTATAGTGATGTGCATTACCGAGAGGGCCCAGAGATACCTCTCCGACAATCAGAGTGACAAATCCTAATCTCGAAATACGCCAACTCAACAAGTACCTTCAGAGACACCTATAGAGCACCATTATAATCACCCAGTTACTTGTGACATTTGGTAGCACACAAAGTGTTCCTCCGGTAAACGGGAGTTGCATAATCTCATAGTCATAGGAACATGTATAAGTCATGAAGAAAGCCATAGCAACATACTAAACGATCAAGTGCTAAGCTAACGGAATGGGTCAAGTCAATCACATCATTCTCCTAATGATGAGATCCCATTAATCAAATGACAACTCATGTCTATGGCTAGGAAACTTAACCATCTTTGATTCAACGAGCTAGTCAAGTAGAGGCATACTAGTGACACTCTGTTTGTCTATGTATTCACAGATGTATCAATTTTCGGCTAATACAATTCTAGCATGAATAATAAACATTTATCATGAAATAAGGAAATAAATAATAACTTTATTATTGCCTCTAGGGCATATTTCCTTCATCTTTTCCATAAGGTATTTAATAGCAGCACGGTCTGTGTGAACAGTTACCTTGGAATCAACAATATAAGGTCTAAATTTATCACAAGCAAATACCATTGCTAAGAATTCTTTTTCAGTAGTAGCATAATTTCTTTGAGCACTGTCTAGATTTTTACTAGCGTAATGAATAACATTCAATTTCTTATCAACTCTTTGTCCTAGAACAGTACCAACAGCATAATCACTAGCATCACACATAATTTCAAAAGGCAAGTTCCAATCAGGTGGTTGAACAATAGGTGTAGAAATTAAGGCTTTGTTAAGTGTTTCAAAGGCTTCTACACAATCATCATCAAAAACAAAAGGAATATCCTTTTGCAAGAGACTAGTGAGAGGCCTAGAAATTTTAGAGAAGTCTTTGATAAATCTCCTATAGAAACCAGCATGACCTAGGAAACTACAAATACCTTTGATGTCCTTAGGACATGGCATCTTCTCAATTGCATCAACCTTGGCTTGGTCCACTTCAATACCTCTTTCAGAACTTTTATGACCCAAGACAATACCTTCATTAACCATAAAGTGGCATTTCTCCCAATTCAAGACAAGATTTGTTTGTTCGCATCTCTACAAAACTCGCTCAAGATTGCTTAAACAATAATCAAGAGACTTCCCATAAACAGAAAAGTCATCCATGAAAAGCTTAACGATATTTTCACAAAAATCAGAGAATATAGCAGTCATACATCTTTGAAAGGTAGCAGGTGCATTACATAAACCAAAAGGCATACGTCTATAAGCATAGGTTCCAAAGGGACAAGTATAAGTGGTCTTTTCTTGATCAGGTTGAGAAACAGGTATTTGTGAAAAGCCAGAGTATCCATCAAGGAAGCAAAAGTGTGTGTGCTTAGATAATCTTTCAAGCATTTGATCAATAAAAGGCAAAGGGCAATGATCTTCTCTAGTTGCTTTATTTAATTTTCTGTAATTAATTACCATTCTATAGCATGTAACAATTCTTTGTGGAATAAGCTCATTCTTATCATTAGGAACAATAGTAATACCTCCTTTCTTAGGGATACAATGAATAGGACTTACCCATCTACTATCAGCTATGGGATAGATTATACCTTCTTCCAGAAGTTTTAATATTTCCGTTCTTACCACTTCTTTCATCTTCAGGTTTAACCGACGCTGGTGATTGGTGACCCACAAGTGTAGGGGATCTATCATAGTCCTTTCAATAAGTAAGAGTGTCGAACCCAATGAGGAGCAGAAGGAAATGATAAGCGGTTTTTAGTAAGGTTTTCTCTGCAAGCACTGAAATTGTAGGTAATAGATAATTTTGTGATAAGATAAATAGTAACGAGAAAAAAGTAAATAAAGCAAATAAAGTGCAGCAAGGTGGCCCAATCCTTTATGTAGCAAAGGATAAGCCTGGACAAATTCTAATAATGAAGAAGGAGGTCTCGAGGACACATTGGGAATTATCATCAAGCTAGTTTTCATCACGTTCAGAAGATTCGCGTTCGGTACTTTGATAATTTGATATGTGGATGGACCGGTACTTGGGTACTGCCCTAACTTGGACAAGCATCCCACTTATGATTAACCCCTATTGCAAGCATCCGCAACTACAAAAAGGAGTATTAAGGTAAACCTAACCACAACATTAAACATATGGGTCCATATCAACCCCTAACGAAGCAACACATAAACTAGGGTTTAAGCTTCTGTCACTCTAGCAACCCATCATCTACTTATTACTTCCCCATGCCTTCCTCTAGGCCCAAATAATGGTGAAGTGTCATGTAGTCGATGTTCACATAACACCACTAGAGGAAAAGACAACATACATCTCATCAAAATATCGAATGAATACCAAATTCACATGACTACTAATAGCAAGACTTCACCCATGTCCTCAGGAACAAACGTAACTACTCACAAAGCATATTCATGTTCATAATCAGAGAAGTAATAATATGCATAAAGGATTTGAACATATGATCTTCCACCAAGTAAACCAATTAGCATCAACTACGAGGAGTAATCAACACTACTAGCAACCCACAGGTACCAATTTGTGGTTTTGATACAAGATTGGATACAAGAGATGAACTAGGGTTTTGAGAGGAGATGGTGCTGGTGAAGATGTTGATGGAGATTGACCCCCTCCCGATGAGAGGATCATTGGTGATGACGTTGGTGATGATTTCCCCCTCCCGGAGGGAAGTGTCCCCGGCAGAACAGCTCCGCCAGAGCCCTAGATTGATTCTGCCAAGGTTCCGCCTCGTGGCGGCGGAGTTTCATCCCGTAAGCTTGCCCACGATTTTTTCCAGGGTAAAAGTGATGATATAGTAGAAGATAGATGCCAGAGGCCCACCAGGGGCCCCAGGAGATAGGGGGTTGCGCCCTATAGGGGGGGCGCCCCTGTCTCCTAGACAGGGTGTGGCCCCCCTGGCCTATTTCTTTCGCTCATAAATTCTTAATAAATCCAAAAAGTTGTTTCGTGGAGTCTCAAGACTTTTGGAGCTGTGCAGAATAGGTTTCCAACGTTTACTCCTTTTCCAGCCAGATTTCTAGCTGCCGGCATTCTCCCTCTTCATGGTAAACCTTGTAAAATAAGAGAGAATAGCCATAAGTATTGACATATAATGTGTAATAACAGCCCATAATGCAATAAATATTGATATAAGAGCATGATGCAAAATGGACGTATCAGTGATCAACAACGGGTTTAGCATCAGGTTCCAAATTGATTTTGTGCTGACATAGAGTGGGACTAATGCCCTTTAAATCGTCAAGAGTATATCCAATAGCAGCCCGGTGCTTCCTTAGAACTTTCAATAATCTTTCTTCTTAATGTTCTGAAAGGTTAGCACTAATAACAGGATATATCTTCTTTTCATCAAGATAAGCATATTTCAAAGTGTCTGTGATGTCTACTACACAACCTTCTTCTTGTAGACGTTGTTGGGCCTGCAAGTGCACAGGTTTGTAAGACAGTAGCAAATTTCCCTCAAGTGGATGACCTAAGGTTTATCAATCCATGGTAGGCGTAGGATGAAGATGGTCTCTCTTGAACAACCCTGCAACCAAATAACAAAGAGTCTCTTGTGTCCCCAACACACCCAATATAATGGTAAATTGTATAGGTGCACTAGTTCAGCGAAGAGATGGTGATACAAGTGCAATATCGATGGTAGATATAGGTTTTTGTAATCTGAAATAATAAAAACAGCAAGGTTACTAATGATAAAAGTGAGCGTAAACGGTATTGCAATGATAGGAAACAAGGCATAGGGTTCATACTTTCACTAGTGCAAGTTCTCTCAACAATAATAACATAGATAGATCATATAAGAATCCCTCAACATGCAACAAAGAGTCACTCCAAAGCCACTAATAGCTGAGAACAAACATAGAGATTATGGTAGGGTACGAAACCACCTCAAAGTTATTCTTTCGGATCAATCTATTCAAGAGTTCGTACTAGAATAACACCTTAAGACACAAATCAACCAAAACCCTAATGTCACCTAGATACTCCATTGTCACCTCAAGTATCCGTGGGCATTATTATACGATATGCATCACACAATCTCAGATTCATCCAACCAAAACAAAAGTACTTCAAAGAGTGCCCCAAAGTTTCTACCGGAGAGTCAAGAAAATGTGTGCCAACCCCTATGCATAGGTTCATGGGCGGAACCCGCAAGTTGGTCACCAAAACATACATCAAGTGGCACGTGATATCCCATTGTCACCACAGATAAACACGGCAAGACATACATCAAGTGTTCTCAAATAAAGACTTAATCCTATAAGATAACTTCAAGAGGAAAACTCAATTCATTACAAGAGAGTAGAGGGGGGAGAAACATCATAAGATCCAACTATAATAGCAAAGCTCGCGATACATCAAGATCGTGCCATAGAGAGAACACGAGAGAGAGAGATCAAACACATAGCTAATGGTACATACCCTCAACCCCGAGGGTGAACTACTCCCTCCTCGTCATGGAGAGCGCCGGGATGATGAAGATGGCCACCGGTGATGGGTTCCCCCTCCGGCAGGGTGCCGGAACGGGCTCCCGAGAGATTTTTGGTGGCTACAGAGGCTTGCGGCGGCGGAACTCCCGATCTATCTACTCCGTGGATGTTTTTAGGGTACGTGGGACTATATAGGCGAAAGAAGTCGGTCGGGGGGGGTGCTCGAGGGGCCCACGAGACAGGGAGCGCGCCCAGTAGGGGGGCCTATCTCCTGGCCTCCTCGAGGATCTTCTGACGTGAAATCCAAGTCCCCAGGATCATATTCTTCCAAAAAATCACGATGACGAACGTTTTATTCCGTTTGGACTCTGTTTGATATTCCTTTTCTTCGAAATACTGAAACATGCAATAAAATGGGTTGGGCCTCTGGTTAATAGATTAGTCCCAAAAGTAATATAAAAGTGTATAATAAAGCCCGTAATCATTCAAAACAGATAATAAAATAGCATGAATGCTTCTTAAATTATAGATATGTTGGAGACGTATCAGCATCCCCAAGCTTAATTCCTACTCGTCCTCGAGTAGGTAAATGATAAAAGAAAGAATTTATGAAGTGTGAATGCTAGAAGGTGCACAAGTTTGATCAATGATAATTTCAATCACCTTTTCTAGCATGATAATATGTCATAACAGTAGTTCATCTCATAAAACTTCTCACGATAAAGTAACAAGCAATTCACATGTCAAAGCATAGACCATAAACTTTCTTGAAAACTAGCAAACTTCATTCTCAGTCATCAAACAATTGCAATTCATCTTATTTTCAGGAATAGCAAACTCCACATACTCAACTATCATATAGTCTTCTACAATTGCTAACACTCACGCAATACTAATGGTTATGGAGTTTCAATCGGACACTGAGAAAGATAGGGGCTTATAGTGTTGCCTCCCAATGTATTCACCTTTGGGTGATGTCAACAATAATAGTTCATGCTAACTTACATCCAATTGGATATATATATCAGGATCTTTCCAACACGAGGTGCTTGCCAAAGGATACAATGAAAAGGGGAAAGGTGAAGATCACCTTGACTCTTGCATAAAGTAAAAGACATAATGTAAAAGATAGGCCCTTCGCAGAGGGAAGCAGAGGTTGTCATGCGCTTTTAGGGTTGGATGCACAAAATCTTAATGCAAATGAACATCACTTTATATTGCCACTTGTATATGGACCTTTGTTATGCAGTCCGTCGCTTTTATTGCTTCCATAACAAGATCGTATAAAGCTATTTTCTTCACACCAAAAGATCGTACATATTTAGAGAGCAATTTTTATTGCTTGCACCGATGACAACTTACTTGAAGGATCTTACTCAATCCATAGGTAGGTATGGTGGACTCTCATGGAAAAACTGGGTTTAAGGATATTTGGAAGCACAAGTAGTATCTCTACTTGGTGCAAGGAATTTTGGCTAGCATGAGGGAGAAAGGCAAGCTCAACATGTTTGAATGATCCATGACAATATACTTTAACTGAGATGTGAGAAAACATAACCCATTACGTTGTCTTCCTTGTCCAACATCAACTCTTTAGCATGTCATACTTAATGAGTGCTCCCAATTATAAAAGATGTCTATGATAGTGTATTTATATGTGAAATCTCTCTTCCTTCTATATTCTTTCATGAATTGTTCAAATGACCAATACAATGCTTGCTAACCTCCAATAAATTTACAACCTCTACTTCTTAGATGTGAAGTCATTACTCCCCATGGGGTAAGCATATGAAACATATTTAATTTCAGATTTATGACAATCAACTCATTCAATAATTTACTCATAGGATATAAGTGAAGCACACTAATGAATGAAAAACTACTACAAAAAGATATAAGTGAAGATCAATGAGTAGCTAAATAATTATGTAACTATGCGAAGACTCTCTCTCATTCAAGAATTTAAGATCTTGGTATTGTATTCAAATAGCAAGCAAAGCAAAGTAAAATGACATTGCAAGGATAGCACAACTCATGTGAAGAAGCAAAAACTTAGGCTCAACCGATACTAACCGATAGTGGTTGAAGAAGAAAGGTGGGATGCCTACCGGGGCATCCCCAAGCTTATATGCTTGAGACTTCTTGAAATATTATCTTGGGGTGCCTTGGGAATCCCCAAGCTTGAACCTTTGTGTCTCCTTAATTCCTCTCATACCATGCTTTCTCTTTTTATCAAAAGCTTCATCCACACCAAACTCAACAAGAACTCGTGAGATAGGTTAGCATAGACCAATGCAAAATCTTATCATTTTCTACTGTAACAAATCACTAAAATTATTATTCAACATTTAATACTAAATGCCTCTGCATATTTAATACTCCTATCCTCAAATAGAATCATTAAACAAGCAAACATATGCAAACAATGCAAACATAACAGCAATCTGCCAAAATAGTACAGTCTGCAAAGAATGCAAGATTAATCATACTTCCCTAACTCCAAAAATTATGAAATAAAATACCCACTGTATTAAATTTATCATATCTCATTATGCAAAAAGTTTCAAAATTATACCATTCTCTGACTTTTCTAGGGAATTTTTGCAACAGCGGTAAACTTCTTGTTTTCAAACAGCAACATGTATACTAGCAAAATAAGCATGGTAAAGGCTATCCTTGACATTTTTATTGAAACTAAAGATGAAAAACATTATTCTAAATAACAGAAAGCAAATACTAACAAAATAAAATGACGCTCCAAGCAAAACACATATCATGTGGTGAATAAAAATATAGCTCCAAGTAAAGTTACCGATGAACGAAGACGAAAGAGGGGATGCCTTCCGGGGCATCCCCAAGCTTAGGCTCTTGTTTATCCTTGAATATTACCTTGGGGTGCCTTGGGAATCCCCAATCTTAGGCTCTTGCCACTCCTTATTCCATAGTCCATTGAATCCTTACCCAAAACTTGAAAACTACACAACACAAAACTCAACAGAAAACTCGTAAGCTCCGTTATTATAAGAAAATAAAACCACCACTTTGGTACTGTAATGAACTAAGTTTAAATTCATATTGGTGTAATATCTACTGTATTCCAACTTATCTATGGTTCATACCACTTAATACTAGCCATAGATGCATCAAAATAAGCAAACAACACATGAAGAACAGAATCTGTCAAAAACAGAACAGTCTGTAGTAATCTGTATCAAACGTATACTTCTGGAACTCCAACAATTCTAAAAAATTAGGAAGTCCTAATAAATTTGTTTACCAATCCATATCAAAAAGAATCAGATCAATAGCACGTTTCTGTGAATTAAAAAAACTAATTTACTGGGTGCAAAAGTTTCTGAGTTTCAGCAGGATCAACACAACTATCACCGTAAGCTATCCTAAAGGTCTTACTTGTCACTTTATTGAAACAAAAGCTATAAAACATGATTGCTCCAGTAGAATAATCATGTGGACAGACAAAAATAGTAAGGATAAATATTGGGTTGTCTCCCAACAAGCGCTTTTCTTTAATGCCTTTCTAGCTAGGCATGATGATGACAATGATGCTCACATAAAAGATAAGAATTGAAACATAACGGGAGAATCATGAAGCATATGACTAGCACATTTAAGCCTAACCCACTTCCTATGCATAGGGATTTTGTGAGAAAACAACTTATGGGAACAATAATCAACTAGCATAGGAAGGTAAAACAAGCATAGCTTCAAAATTTTCAATACAAAGAGAGGAAACTTGACATTATTGCAATTCCTACAAGCATATATTCCTCCCTCATAATAATTTTAAGTAGCATCATGAATGAATTCAACAATATAACCAGCACCTAAAGCATTCTTTTCATGATCTACAAGCATAGAAAATTTATTACTCTCCACATAAGCAAAATTCTTCTCATTCGGAATAGTGGGAGTATCATAAGAGACTTGAACACTAAAAATTGTTTCCACATTAAAAGAGTAATGTTCAGAAAATGGGTAATCATAATCATTACAAGTTTTATAAATATAATCATCACTACTTTTTATAGGATAAGTTTCATCACAATAATCATCATAAGTAGCAACTTCGTTCTCATCATAATCGATTGAAACCTCTCCCAAGATAGTGGAATCACTAAATAAAGTTGACACTCTTCCAAATCCACTTTCGTATTCATCACAATAAAATTCAACATCCTCCAAAATAGTGGGATCACTACTTCCTAAAGTTGACACTCTTCCAAACCCACTTTCATCAAAATAATCATCATACGTAAGAGGCATGCTATCATCATAACAACTTTGCATATCAAAACTTAGGACGCTAAAAATATCATCTTCATTAAACAAAGCATCCCCAAGATTGGGACAAACATTAATTTCAGCAAATATATTCTCAAATATTTCACCCTCATCAAACATAGCTTCCCCAAGCTTGGGCCCTTTCATATCATACACATAATCACTCTCATCATTAAAAATATGGATAGCACCAATAGTAAAGCAATTATCATCACAATGAGTAGTAGGAGCAACATCATTTGGGAGGGATACCTTTTTACCTTTGTTGCTCCTTCTTTTCTTTTTCTTCTTCACATTATGTGTGGGTTCAACATTCCTCTTTGATCTCCTTATTGATGAGATTGGCTGAATAGAAAGCTCCTCCTCGTTACCTGATTCATCATAAGAAATAATAGGAGGATATTGGGAAGTCTCTTCCCTTTCATTAGTATTCTCTTCATCTTCTATTTGCTTCCTTTTCTTTAGGTAATTGGCAATATAAGGATTTTCAATGCAATTCACCGCACAATTCAAATAAATCTTCTCTAGATCAATATCAAGGAATTTCTTATGGGCAAATTCTGCAAGGTCCTTAATTAAACATTTCAATTCTTCATAACCCAAAAGCAAACTAAGTTCATTGTAATGAGCAAGGGAGATCAAATCATCACAATTTTTGGACACGATTTGATCATGAAACAATTTGCATCAGAGATGTAAATGACCACGTTCATTGCAAAGTTCACAAGTACGGCAAAGGAAATTTAAATTTTCAGCACTCACATTTAGCCTTTCTTGCAACCATTTAGTTTCTAAATGCTTATGCCTCTTGCAATATATATATCTTCTCTATTTGGTGTGTTCATGAAAACATGCACTCCACAAAAGTTGACATGCTTATAAGAGATATTTTCATCATGACTAGAGCAATCATCATTAGTACTATGGATATTCAAGGAGTTCATACTAACAACATTGAAATCATGCTCATCATTCAAAGATTTAGTACCAAGCATTTTAATGCATTCTTCTTCTAGAAATTGAGCACAATTTTCCTTTCCATCATACTCACAAAAGATATTAAAAAGATGAAGCGTATGAGACAAACTCAAATCCATTTTTTTGTAGTTTTCTTTTATAAACTAAACTAGTGATAAAACAAGAAACAAAAAGATTCGATTGCAAGATCTAAAGATATACCTTCAAGCACTCACCTCCCCGGCAACAGCGCCAGAAAAGAGCTTAGTTGACGGGGTGTGAGTGAGTGCCGCTTACCTAGTCTCCCCGGCAACTGCGCCAGAAAAGAGCTTGATGTCTACTACACAACCTTCTTCTTGTAGACATTATTGGGCCTGCAAGTGCACAGGTTTGTAGGACAGTAGCGAATTTCCCTCAAGTGGATGACCTAAGGTTTATCAATCCGTGGGAGGCGTAGCATGAAGATGGTGTCTGTCAAACAACCCTGCAACCAAATAACAAAGAGTCTCTTGTGTCCCCAACGCACCCAATACAATGGTAAATTGTATAGGTGCACTAGTTCGGTGAAGAGATGGTGATACAAGTGCAATATGGATGGTAGATATAGGTTTTTGTAATCTGAAATAATAAAAACAGCAAGGTTACTAATGATAAAAGTGAGCGTAAACGGTATTGCAATGATAGGAAACAAGGCATAGGGTTCATACTTTCACTAGTGCAAGTTCTCTCAACAATAATAACATAGATAGTTCATATAACAATCCCTCAACATGCAACAAAGAGTCACTCCAAAGCCACTAATAGCAGAGAACAAACGTATAGATTATGGTAGGGTACGAAACCACCTCAAAGTTATTCTTTCGGATCAATCTATTCAAGAGTTCATACTAGAATAACACCTTAAGACACAAATCAACCAAAACCCTAATGTCACCTAGATACTCCATTGTCACCTCAAGTATCCGTGGGCATTATTATACGATATGCATCACACAATCTCATATTCATCCAACCAACACAAAAGTACTTCAAAGAGTGCTCCAAAGTTTCTACCGGAGAGTCAAGAAAACGTGTGCCAACCCCTATGCATAGGTTCATGGGCGGAACCCGCAAGTTGGTCACCAAAACATACATCAAGTGGCACGTGATATCCCATGTTCACCACAGATAAACACGACATGATATACATCAAGTGTTCTCAAATAAAGACTTAATCCTATAAGATAACTTCAAGAGGAAAACTCAATTCATTACAAGAGAGTAGAGGGGGGAGAAACATCATAAGATCCAACTATAATAGCAAAGCTCGCGATACATCAAGATCGTGCCATAGAGAGAACACGAGAGAGAGAGAGAGATCAAACACATAGCTAATGGTACATACCCTCAGCCCCGAGGGTGAACTACTCCCTCCTCGTCATGGAGAGCGCCGGGATGATGAAGATGGCCACCGGTGATGGGTTCCCCCTCCGGCAGGGTGCCGGAACGGGCTCCCGAGAGATTTTTGGTGGCTACAGAGGCTTGCGGCGGCGGAACTCCTGATCTATCTTTTCCGTGGATGTTTTTAGGGTACGTGGGACTATATAGGCGAAAGAAGTCGGTCGGGGGGTGCTCGAGGGGCCCACGAGACAAGGGGGTGCGCCCAGTAGGGGGGGCACCCCCCTATCTCCTGGCCTCCTCGAGGATCTTCTGACATGAACTCCAAGTCTCCAGGATCATATTCTTCCAAAAAATCACGCTGCCGAAGGTTTCATTCTGTTTGGACTCCGTTTGATATTCCTTTTCTTCAAAATACTGAAATAGGCAATAAAACAGCAATATGGGCTGGGCCTCCGGTTAATAGGTTAGTCCCAAAAGTAATATAAAAGTGTATAATAAAGCCCATAATCATTCAAAACAGATAATAAAATAGCATGAATGCATCATAAATTATAGATACGTTGGAGACGTATTAGTCTGGAAGTTGTTTTAATTCAAACACAGGATCACCTTTGGGTGGAGGAGGACCTCCAAGAGTTTCAATAGGCAAATTGTGTTTAAGTAGTGGATGTTGTTCAAAGAAAACTTTATCTATTTCATTTCTTTCATGCATATGTAAATCATTTTTATGGTCTAGCAGATATTTTTCTAAAGGATCAGTAGGTGGTACAACAATAGAAGCAAGACCAATTAATTCATCCTTACTAGGCAATTCTTTTTCATGATGATTTCTACTAAACTTGGAAAAATTAAACTCATGAGACTCATCACCAAATCTAACACCCACAGTTTGTTTCTTAAAATCTATCTTAGCATTAACTGTGTTCAAGAAAGGTCTACCAAAGATAATGGGAGAGAAGTCATCTTGTGGGAAACCAGTAACAAGAAAATCAGTAGGGTATTTTATTTTCCCACACAAGACTTCAACATCTCTAACAATCCCAATTGGTGATATTGTGTCTCTATTAGCAAGTTTAATAGTAACATCTATTTCTTCTATCTCAGCAGGTGCTATGTCTTTCCTAATTCTTCATATAAAGTGTAAGGAATAGCACTCACACTAGCACCCATGTCACATAAACCATGATAACAGTGATCTCCTATTTTAACTGAAATAACAGGCATGCCAACAACATGTCTATGTTTATCTTTTCTATCAGGTTTAGCAATTCTAGTAGCTTCTTCACAGAAGTAAATAACATGCCCATCCATATCTTCTTCCAAGAGATCTTTAACCATAGCAATGCTAGTTTCTACTTTGATTTGTTCATCAGGTTTAGGTCTTCTAATATAGTTTTTGTTAACCATAGTTGAAACTTTAGCATGTTCCTTTATCCTAACAGGAAAAGGTGGTTTCTCAATATAAGCAGAAGGGACAACTGGATCAACATTATAAAGTATAGTTTCTTCTTTAACTGGTACTGGTTTCTTAATTTCTTCTTTAATAGGTCGGTGGTATTTAAACCACTTCTCCTTAGGGAGTTCAACATGAGTAGTGATACGTCTCCAACATATCTATAATTTTTGATTGTTCCATGCTATTATATTACCTCTTTTTGTATGTTTATGGGCTTTATTTTACACATTTAGATCATTTTTGGGACTAACCCACTAACCGAAGGCCCAACCCATATTGTTGTTTTATTGCCTATTTCAGTATTTCGAGGAAAAGGAATATCAAACGGAGTCCAAACGGAATGAAACCTTCGGCGGCGTGATTTTTTGGAAGAATATGATCCTGGAGACTTGGATTTCATGTCAGAAGATCCTTGAGGCAGCCACGAGATAGGAGGGCGCCCCCCTACTAGGCGCGCCCCCCTGTCTCGTGGGCCCCTCGAGCACCTCCCGATCGACTTCTTTCGCCTATATAAGCCTACGCACCCTAAAACCATCGAATATCAAGATAGATCGGAGTTCCGCCGCTGCAAGCCTCTGTAGCCACCAAAAACCTCTCGGGAGTCCGTTCCGGCACCCTGCCGGAGGGGGAACCCATCACCGGTGGCCATCTTCATCATCCCGGCGCTCTCCATGACGAGGAGGGATTAGTTCACCCTCAAGGCTGAGGGTATGTACCAGTAGCTATGTGTTTAATCTCTCTCTCTCTCTCTCGTGTTCTCTCTTTGGCACAATCTTGATGTATCGCGAGCTTTGTTATTATAGTTGGATCTTATGATGTTTCTCCCCCTCTACTCTCTTGTGATGAATTGAGTTTTCCCTTTGAAGTTATCTTGTCGGACTGAGTCTTTAAGGATTTGAGAACACTTGATGTATGTCTTGCCGTGCTTATCTGTGGTGACAATGGGATATTCACGTGATCCACTAGATGTATGTTTTGGTGATCAACTTGCTGGTTCCGCCCATGAACCTATGCATAGGGGTTGGCGCATGTTTTCGTCTTGACTCTCCGGTAGAAACTTTGGGGCACTCTTTGAAGTACTTTGTGTTGGTTGAATAGATGAATCTAAGATTGTGTGATGCATATCGTATAATCATGCCCACCGATACTTGAGGTGACAATGGAGTATCTAGGTGACATTAGGGTTTTGGTTGATTTGTGTCTTAAGGTGTTATTCTAGTACGAACTCTTGAATAGATTGATCCGAAAGAATAACTTTGAAGTGGTTTCATACCCTACCATAATCTCTTCGTTTGTTCTCCGCTATTAGTGGCTTTGGAGTGACTCTTTGTTGCATGTTGAGGGATTGTTATATGATCTATCTATGTTATTATTGTTGAGAGAACTTGCACTAGTGAAAGTATGAACCCTAGGCCTTGTTTCCTATCATTGCAATACCGTTTACGCTCACTTTTATCATTAGTTACCTTGCTGTTTTTATATTTTCAGATTACAAATACCTATTTCTACCATCCATATTGCACTTGTATCACCATCTCTTCGCCGAACTAGTGCACCTATAGAATTTACCATTGTATTGGGTGTGTTGGGGACACAAGAGACTCTTTGTTATTTGGTTGCAGGGTTGTTTGAGAGAGACCATCTTCATCCTACGCCTCCTATGAATTGATAAACCTTAGGTCATCCACTTGAGGGCAATTTGCTACTGTCCTACAAACCCGTGCACTTGCAGGCCCAACAACGTCTACAAGAAGAAAGTTGTGTAGTAGACATCAAGCTCTTTTCTGGCGCCGCTGCCGAGGAGGCTAGGTAAGCAACAGTCACACCCCATCAACTAAGCTTTTTTCTGGCGCCATTGCCGGGGAGGTGAGTGCTTGAAGGTATATCTTTATATCTTGCAATTGAATCTTTTTGTTTCTTGTTTTATCACTAGTTTAGTTTATAAAAGAAAACTACAAAAAAATGGACTTGAGTTTGTCTCATACGCTTCGTCTTTTTAATATCTTTGGTGAGTTTGATGGAAAGGAAAATTGTGCTCAAGTGCTAGAAGAAGAGTGCATTAAAATGCTTGGTACTAAATCTTTGAATGATTTGCATGATTGCAATGTTGTTAGTATGAACTCCTTGAATATCTATAGTACTAATGATGATTGCTCTAGTCATGATGAAAATATCTCTTATAAGCATGTCAACTTTTGTGGAGTGCATGTTTGCACGAACACACCAAATAGAGAAGATATATATTGCAAGAGGCATAAGAATTTAGAAACTAAATGGTTGCAAGAAAGTTTAAATGTGAGTGCTGAAAATTTGAATTTCCTTTATCGTACTTGTGAACTTTGCAATGAACGTGGTCATTTAAATCTCCTATGCAAATTGTTTCATGATCGAATCGTGTCCAAAAATTGTGATAATTTGATCTCCCTTGCTCATTACAATGAACTTAGTTTGCTTTTGGGTTATGAAGAATTGAAACGTTTACTTAAGGACCTTCCAGAATTTGCCCAAAAGAAATTCCTTGATATTGATTTAGAGAAGATTTATTTGTATTATGCGGAGAATTGCATTGAAAATCCTTATATTGCCAATTACCTAAAGAAAGGTAAGCAAATAGAAGATGATGAGAATACTAATGAAAGGGAAGAGACTTCCCAATATCCTCCTATTATTTCTTATGATGAATCAGGTAACGAGGAGGAGCTTTCTATTCAACCAATCTCGTCAATAAGGAGCTCAAAGAGGAAGGTTGAACCCACACATAATGTGAAGAAGAAAAAGAAAAGAAGGAGCAACAAAGGTAGAAAGGTATCCCCCCCAAATGATGTTGCTCCTACTACTCATTGTGATGATGATAATTGCTATACTATTGGTGCTATCCATATTTTTAATGATGAGAGTGATTATGCTTATGATATGAAAGAGCCCAAGCTTGGGGAAGCTATGTTTGATGAGGATGAAATATTTGAGAATATATTTGCTGAAATTAATGTTTGACCCAAGCTTGGGGATGCTATGTTTATTGAAGATGATATTTTTAGCATCCCAAGTTTTGATATGCAAAGTTGTTATGATGATAGCATGCCTCCTACGTATGATGATTATATTGATGAAAGTGGGTTTGGAACAGTGTCAACTTTAGAAAGTAGTGATCCCACTATTTTGGAGGATGTTGAATCTTATTGTGATGAATATGAAAGTGGATTTGGAAGAGTGTCAACTTTATTTAGTGATTCCACTATCTTGGGATAGGTTTCAATCAATTATGATGAGAACAAAGTTGCTACATATGATGATTATTGTGATGAAACTTATGCTATAAAAAGTAGTGATGATTATAAAACTTGTCATGATTATGATTACCCTTTTTTTGAACATTACTCTTTTAATGTGGAAACAATTTTTAGTGTTCAAGTCTCTTATGATACTCCCACTATTCCGAATGAGAAGAATTTTGCTTATGTGGAGAGTAGTAAATTTTCTATGCTTGTAGATCATGAAAGAATGCTTTAGGTGCTGGTTATATTGTTGAATTCATTCATTATGCTACTGAAAATTATTATGAGGGAGGAATATATGCTTGTAGGAATTGCAATAATGTCAAGTTTCCTCCCTATGTGTTGAAAATCTTGAAGATATGCTTGTTTTGCCTTCCTATGCTAGTTGATTATTGTTCTCATAAGTTGTTTTCTCACAAAATCCCTATGCATAGGAAGTGGGTTAGGCTTAAATGTGCTAGTCATATGCTTCATGTTGCTCCCGTTATGTTTCAATTCTTATCTTTTATGTGAGCATCATTGTCATCATCATGCCTAGCTAGAAAGGCATCAAAGAAAAGCGCTTGTTGGGAGACAACCCAATATTTATCCTTACTGTTTTTGTGTGTTCACATGATTATGCTACTGAAGTAATCATGTTTAATAGCTTTTGTTTCAATAAAGTGCCAAGTAAGACCTTTAGGATAGCTTACAGTGATAGTTGTGTCGATCCTGCTGAAAATCAGAAACTTTTGCACCCAGTAAATTAGTTTTGTTAATTCACAGAAACATGCTTCTCATCTGATTCTTCTTCTCTAGATTGGTACACAAATTTCTTAGGAATTCCTAATTTGGTAGAATTTTTGGAATTCCAGAAGCATATGTTTGATACAGATTACTAAAGACTGTTCTGTTTTTGACAGATTCTGTTTTCTGTGTGTTGTTTGCTTATTTTGATGAATCTATGAGTAGTATCGGAGGGTATGAACCATAGATAAGTTGAAGTACAGTAGATATTACACCAATATGAATTTAGAATGAGTTCATTACAGTACCTAAGTGGTGGTTTTATTTTCTTATACTAACGGAGCTTACGAGTTTTCTGTTGAGTTTTGTGTTGTGGAGTTTTCAAGTTTTGGGTAAAGATTCGATGGACTATGGAATAAGGAGTGGCAAGAGCCTAAGATTGGGGATGCCCAAGGCACCCCAAGGTAATATTCAAGGACAACCAAGAGCCTAAGCTTGGGGATGCCCCGGAAGGCATCCCCTCTTTCGTCTTCGTTCATCGGTAACTTTACTTGGAGCTATATTTTTATTCACCACATGATATGTGTTTTGCTTGGAGCGTCATTTTCTCTTGTTAGTATTTTCTTGCTGCTTGATTAGAATACCAAGATCTGAAATCCCTTAATGTTAGAGAGTCTTCACATAGTTGCACAATTATTCGACTACTCATTGATCTTCACTTATATCTTTCAGAGTAGTTTGTCATTTGCTCTAGTGCATCACTTATATCTTTTAGAGCAAAGCGGTGGTTATATTTTGTAGAAATTGCTAGTCTCTCATGCTTCACTTATATTATTTTGAGAGTCTTTTAGAGCATCATGGTATTTTCTATGGTTACAAAGTGGGTCCTAGAATGATGAGCATCCAAGTTGGGTATAATAAAAACTATCATAGAAAGTGAATTGGATGCTATATAATCAATATGATGATTGATAATTGTTTTGAGATATGGAGGTAGTGATATTAGAGTCATGCTAGTTGAGGTGATTATGAAAAATACTTGTGTTAAGGGTTGTGATTCCCGTAACATGCACGTATGGTGAACCGCTTTGTGATGAAATTGGAGCACAATTTTATTTATTGATTGTCTTCCTTATGAGTGGCGGTCGGGGACGAGTGATGGTCTTTTCCTACTAATCTATCCCCTAGGAGCATGCGTAATACTTTGTTTTTGATGACTTGTAGATTTTTGCAACAAGTACATGAGTTCTTTTGACTAATGTTGAGTCCATGGATTATACGCACCTCACCCTTCCACCATTGCTAGCCTCTCTTGTGCCGCGCAACTTTCGCCGGTACCATACACCTACCATATACCTTCCTCAAAACAGCCACCATACCTACCTATTATGGCATTTCCATAGCCATTCCGAGATATATTGCCATGCAACTTTCCATCGTTCCGTTCATATGACACGCATTACCTTTGTCATATTGCTCTTTGCATGATCATGTAGTTGACATTGTATTTGTGGCAAGGCCACCTTCATAATTTTCATACATGTCGCTCTTGATTCATTGCATATCCCGGTACACCGCCGGAGGCATTCATATAGAGTCATATCTTGTTCTAGCTTTGAGTTGTAATTCTTGAGTTGTAAATCCATAAAACTATGATGATCTTCATTATTAGAGCATTGTCCTAGTGAGGAAAGGATGATGGAGACTATGATTCCCCCACAAGTCAGGATGAGACTTCGGACTTTACAAAAAAGGGAAAGGCCAAAAAAAAAGGCCAAAGAAAAAAAAGAAAAAAAAAGAAAAAGAAAAAATAAAATGAGAGAAAAAGAGAGAAGGGACAATGCTACTATCTCTTTTTCCACACTTGTGCTTCAAAGTAGCACCATGATCTTCATGATAGAGAGTCTCCTATGTTGTCACTTTCATATACTAGTGGGAATTTTTCATTATAGAACTTGGCTTGTATATTCCAATGATGGGCTTCCTCAAAATGCCCTAGGTCTTCCTGAGCAAGCAAGTTGGATGCACACCCACTTGATTTCTTTTATTGAGCTTTCATATATTTATATCTCTAGTGCATCCGTTGCATGGCAATCCCTACTCACTCACATTGATATCTATTAATGGGCATCTCCATAGCCCGTTGATACGCCTAGTTGATGTGAGACTATCTTCTCCTTTTTGTCTTCTCCACAACCACCATTCTATTCCACATATAGTTCTATGTCCATGGCTCACGCTCATGTATTGTGTGAAAGTTGAAAGAGTTTGAGATTATTAAAGTATGAAACAATTGCTTGGCTTGTCATCGGGGTTATGCATGATTAAATACTTTGTGTGATGAAGATAGAGCAACAGCCAGACTATATGATTTTGTAGGGATAACTTTCTTTGGCCATGTTATTTTGAGAAGACATGATTACTTTGGTTAGTATGCTTGAAGTATCACTATTTCTTATGTCAATATGAACTTTTATTTTGAATCATTTGGATCTGAACATTCAGGCCCCAATAAAGAAAATTACATTGAGAATTATGCTAGGTAGCATTCCACATCAGAAATTCTATTTTTATCATTTACCTACTCGAGGACGAGCAGGAATTAAGCTTGGGATGCTTGATACGTCTCCAACGTATCTATAATTTTTGATTGTTACATGCTATTATATTACCTCTTTTTGGATGTTTATGGGCTTTATTTTACACATTTATATCTTTTTTGGGACTAACCTACTAACCGGAGGCCCAGCCCATATTGCTGTTTTATTTCCTGTTTCAGTATTTCGAGGAAAAGGAATATCGAACGGAGTCCAAACGGAATGAAACCTTCGGCAGCGTGAATTTTTGGAAGAATATGATCCTGGAGACTTGGAGTTCACGTCAGAAGATCCTCGAGGCAGCCACGAGATAGGAGGGCGCCCCCCTCCCCCTATTGGGCGCGCCCCCCTGTCTCGTGGGCCCCTCGAGCACCTCCCGACCGACTTCTTTCGCCTATATAAGCTTACGTACCCTAAAACCATCGAATATCAAGATAGATCGGGAGTTCCGCCGCCGCAAGCCTCTGTAGCCACCAAAAACCTCTCGGGAGTCTGTTCCGGCACCCTGCCAGAGGGGGAACCCATCACCGGTGGCCATCTTCATCATCCCGGCGCTCTCCATGACGACGAGGGAGTAGTTCACCCTCAGGGCTGAGGGTATGTACCAGTAGCTATGTGTTTGATCTCTCTCTCTCTCTCTCGTGTTCTCTCTATGGCATGATCTTGATGTATCGCGAGCTTTGTTATTATAGTTGGATCTTATGATGTTTCTCCCCCTCTACTCTCTTGTGATGAATTGAGTTTTCCCTTTGAAGTTATCTTGTCGGACTGAGTCTTTAAGGATTTGAGAACACTTGATGTATGTCTTGCCGTGCTTATCTGTGGTGACAATGGGATATTCACGTGATCCACTTGATGTATGTTTTTGTGATCAACTTGCTGGTTCCGCCCATGAACCTATGCATAGGGGTTGGCGCACATTTTTGTCTTGACTCTCCGGTAGAAACTTTGGGGCACTCTTTGAAGTACTTTGTGTTGGTTGAATAAATGAATCTGAGATTGTGTGATGCATATCGTATAATCATGGCCACGGATACTTGAGGTGACAATGGAGTATCTAGGTGACATTAGGGTTTAGGTTGATTTGTGTCTTAAGGTGTTATTCTAGTACGAACTCTTGAATAGATTGATCCGAAAGAATAACTTTGAGGTGGTTTCGTACCCTACCATAATCTCTTTGTTTGTTCTCCGCTATTAGTGGCTTTGGAGTGACTCTTTGTTGCATGTTGAGGGATTGTTATATGATCTATCTATGTTATTATTGTTGAGAGAACTTGCACTAGTGAAAGTATGAACCCTAGGCCTTGTTTCCTATCATTGCAATACCGTTTACGCTCACTTTTATCATTAGTTACCTTGCTGTTTTTATATTTTCAGATTACAAATACCTATTTCTACCATCCATATTGCACTTGTATCACCATCTCTTCACCGAACTAGTGCACCTATACAATTTACCGTTGTATTGGGTGTGTTGGGGACACAAGAGACTCTTTGTTATTTGGTTGCAGGGTTGTTTGAGAGAGACCATCTTCATCCTACGCCTCCTACGGATTGATAAACCTTAGGTCATCCACTTGAGGGAAATTTGCTACTATCCTACAAACTTATGCACTTGCAGGCCCAACAACGTCTACAAGAATAAGGTTGTGTAGTAGACATCAAGTAGCAAATGATTCACAAAAGGAGGTTACTATCTTAGAGTCAAGTCCATATTTAGTGCTAAACTTTTAAAAAGCATCGGTATCCTTAAAAGATTTAACACAATCATACTTAAGTTTAATACCTGACTCTTTACCTTCATCGAGTTCCCAATCTTTAGAGTTGTGTTTAATTCTTTCCAAAAGATCCCATCGGAATTCAATAGTCTTCTTCATAAAAGAACCAGCACAAGAAGTATCAAGCATGGTTTGATCATCACGAGAAAGCCGAGCATAAAAGTTTTGGATAATAATTTCTCTTGAGAGCTCATGATTGGGGCATGAGTATAACATTGACTCAAGCCTCCCCCAAGCTAGAGCGATACTTTCTCCTTCACGAGGCCAAAAATTATATATATAATTCCGATCACGATGAACTAGATGCATAGGATAAATTTTTTGGTGGAACTCCAATTTCAAACGATTCCAATTCCATGATCCAATATCATCGCATAGCCTATACCATGTCAATGCTTTTCCCTTCAAAGATAAAGGGAATACCTTTTCATCACTTGATCCCTGGGTAAACCTACAAGCTTAAACAATCCACAAATTTGTTCCACATATATCAAGTGCATATCAGGATGTTCAGTTCCATCTCCTGCATAAGGATTAGCTAGCAGTTGTTCTATCATACCTGAAGGAATTTCATATTCAATATTTTTAGTAGGTGCAGTAGGTTGAGGGGTAGCTAATTTTGGTTCCGGACGAGGTGACGATACCCCGAACAAACCCCTCAAAGGATTATTTTCCATAGTAACAAGTGACAATAAATTTCAGCACACTATATAAATGTTTCCTTACCAAATCCCGCTTACCAAAGGCGCTTCACTCCCCGGCAACTGCGCCAGAAAATAGCCTTGATGACCCACAAGTAAAGGGGATCAATTGTAGCTCTTTTCAATAAGTTAGACCGTCGAACCCAACAAGGAGCAGAAGGAAATGACTAGTTTTCAGTAAGGTAATGTCTGCAAGTGCTGAAATTGTAAGTAGCGGAGTAGTTTGATAGCAAGATAATTTGTAATGAGCAAGTAATGATAGTAGTAACAAAAGTGCAGAAAGGTAGCCCAATCCTTTCGAGGCAAAGGACAGGCCAAAACGGTCTCTTTTGATAAGCAAGGCGTTCTTGAGGGTACACGGGAATTTCATCTAGTCACTTTCATCATGTTGGTTTGATTTGTGTTTGCTACTTTGATAAATTGATATGTGGGTGGACCGGTGCTTAGGTGCTGTTCTTACTTGCAAAAACCTCCTACTTATGATTAACCCTCCTGCAATCATCGACAACTATGAGAGAAGTATTAAGAATAAATTTTAACCATAGCATTAAACTTTTGGATCCAATCGGTCCCTTACAAAATAGTGCATAAACTGGGGTTTAAGGTTCTATCACTCTCGCAACCCACCATCTAATTGCTACTCCACAATGCATTCCCTTAGGCCCAAATATGGTGAAGTGTCTTGTAGTCGACGTTCACATGACACCACTAAGGGAATCACAACATACATACTATCAAACTATCGAACACATATCAAGTTCACATGATTACTTGCAACATGATTTCTCCCGTGACCTCAAGAACAAAAGTAACTACTAACAAATGATAAATATGTTCATGATCAGAGGAGTATTAAATAGCATAATGGATCTGAACATATAATCTTCAACCAAATAAACCATATAGTAATCAACTACAAGATGTAATCAACACTACTAGTCACCCACAAGCACCAATCTATAGTTCCGGTAACAAGATTGAATACAAGAGATGAACTAGAGTTTGAGATGAGATGGTGTTGTTGAAGATGTTGATGGAGATTGCCCTCCCCAAGATGGGAGAGTTGTTGGTGATGATGATGACGATAATTTCCCCCTCAGAGAGGGAAGTTCCCCCGGCGGAATCGCTCCGCCGGAGGGCAAAAGTGCTCCTGCCCAAGTTCCTCCTCGAGACGGCGGCGCTCCATCCCGAAAGTCTCCTCTTTATTTTTTTTCTAGGTAAAAATGACTTATATACCAGAAGATGGGCACCGGAGGTGGGCCAAGGAGGCCACAACCCACCAGGGCATGCCTGGGGGGCCTGGCACGCCCAGGTGGGTTGTGCCCACCTGGTGGTCCCCCTTTTGGTGGTTATTGGCTCCAGTATTTCTTAAATAATCCATAAAAAATCTCCGTGAAGTTTCAGCTTATTTGGAGTTGTGCAGAATAGGTGGCCTGACGTAACTTTTCCAGGTCTAGATTTCCAGCTGCCGGAATTCTCCCTCTTGGTGTGTTCCTTGCAAATTATGAGAGAAAAGGCATTAAAATTACTCCAAAAAGCATTATTATGGATAAAAACATTATAAATAACAGTAAGAAAACATGAGGCAAAATGGACGTATCAATGATGCATGAGTTGTTCATCATAGACCTATGGGTCCGTAGGTAGAAGCTAGATGGCTTCCTCTCTCTCTTTTGACTCTCAATAGAATGGTCTCTTGGAGATCTATTTGATGTGGCGTGTTTGTTGGGATCCGATGAACTTTGAGTTTACGATCAGATCTATGTTTTTATCCGTGAAAGTTATTTGAGTCTTTTGATCTCTTATATGCATGTTACTTATAGCATCATATGTTTTCTTTGAATCTTTGGTTTAGTTAGGCCAACTAGATTGATTTTTCTTGCCATGGGAAGAGGTGCTTTGTGATGGGTTCGATCTTATGATGCTTGATCCCAGTGACAGAAGGTGAACCGACACGTATGTATCAGATCTTACGGTGCTTCCTCTTTGTGGTATGTTTGTTGGGATCCGATGAACTTTGAGTTTATAATCAGATCTATATATCCATGAAATTTATTTGTGTATTTGATCTCTTATAAGCACGATTACTTATAGCCTTGTATTTCCTCTTTGAATCTTTGGTTTCGTTAGGCCAACTAGATTGATTTTCTTGCCATGGGAAGAGGTGCTTTGTGATGGGTTCGTGATGCGTCTTGAACTACGTCGGTATTTCCCCAAAGAGGAAGGGATGATGCAGCACAGCTATGGTAGGTATTTCCCTCTGTGATGAGACCAAGGTTATGGAACCAGTAGGAGAACCATGCAACACCATGTAAACAGCTTCTGCACACAAAGAACAAATACTTGCAACCTGACGTAAGAAAGGGGATGTCAATCCCTCATGGGTAAAAAGATAGATAAAATTGTAGTAGATTGGATAAATAGATCTCGCGGGAACGCGAGATAAAATAAGTAATAATAAATGGCAGCAAGATTTTTTTGTATTTTTTAGATTAATAGATATGAAAATAAAAGCAAATAAAAATATATCGCGAAGGCAAATATAATAAAGAAGAGACCCGGGGCCATATATTTCACTAGCGGTTTCTCTCGATAAAAATAGCATACGGTGGGTAAACAAATTACTGTTGGGAAATTAATAGAACTTCAAATAATCATGACGATATCCAGGCAATGATCATTATATAGGCATGATACATCTCCAACATATCTATAATTTATGAAGTGTTCATGCCATTTTATAATCATTCTTGAATGTTTTACAATCATTTTATAGCAACTTTATATCATTTTTTGGGACTAACCTATTGACCCAGTGCCCAGTGCCAGTTGTTGTTTTTTGCTTGTTTTTTACATCGCAGGAAATCAATATCAAACGAAGTCCAAACACCATGAAACTTTTTATGGACCAGAAGACCACCAATGGGCCAGAGTAGTGATACGTCTCCAACGTATCTATAATTTTTGATTGTTCCATGCTATTATATTATCAATCTTGGATGTTTTATATACATTTATATGTTGTTTTGTATGATTTTTGGGACTAACCTATTAACCTAGAGCCCAGTGCCAGTTTTTGTTTTTTTCCTTGTTTTTGAGTATCGCAGAAAAGGAAAACCAAACAGAGTCCAATTGACCTGAAAAATCACTGAGATTATTTTTGGACCAGAAGAAGCCCACGGAGTATCGGAGATGGACCAGAAGAGTCCCGAGGCACCCACGAGGGTGGGGGCGCCCTACCCCCTGGGCGCACCCCCTACCTCGTGGCCGCCTCAAAGACCCCCCTGACTTGTTCCCGATGCCAAAAATCCCTATAAATACAGAAACCCCCAGAACATAACCTAGATTGGGAGTTCCACCGCCGCAAGCCTCTATAGCCACCAAAAACCAATCGGGACCCTGTTCCGGCACCCTGCCGGAGGGGGATCCCTCACCGGTGGCCCAATTCATCATCCCGATGCTCTCCATGATGAAGAGGGAGTAGTTCATCCTCGGGGCTGAGGGTATGTACCAGTAGCTATGTGTTTGATCTCTCTCTCTCTCTCTCTCTCTCTCTCTCTCTCTCTTTCTCTCTCTCGTGTTCTTGATTTGGCACGATCTTGATGTATCGCGAGCTTTGCTATTATAGTTGGATCTTATTACATTTCTCCCCCTCTACTCTCTTGTAATGGATTGAGTTTTCCCTTTGAAGTTATCTTATCGGATTGAGTCTTTAAGGATTTGAGAACACTTGATGTATGTCTTGCATGTGCTTATCTATGGTGACAATGGGATATTCATGTGATCTACTTGATGTATGTTTTGGTGATCAACTTGCAGGTTCAGTGACCTTGTGAACTTATATATAGGGGTTGGCACACGTTTTTGTCTTGACTCTCCGGTAGAAACTTTGGGGCACTCTTTGAAGTTCTTTGTGTTGGTTGAATAGATGAATCTGAGATTGTGTGATGCATATCATATAATTATACCCACGGATACTTGAGGTGACATTGGAGTATCTAGGTGACATTAGTGTTTTGGTTGATATGTGTCTTAAGGTGTTATTCTAGTACGAACTCTATGATAGATCGAACGGAAAGAATAGCTTCGTGTTATTTTACTACAGACTCTTTAATAGATCGATCAGAAAGGATAACTTTGAGGTGGTTTCGTACCCTAGAATAATCTCTCCGTTTGTTCTCCACTATTACTTACTTTGGTGTGACTCTTTGCTGCATGTTGAGTGATAGTTATATGATCCAATTATGTTATCCTTGTTGAGAGAACTTGCACTAGTGAAAGTGTAAACCCTAGGCCTTGTTTCAACGCATTGCAATACCGTTTTCGCTCACTTTTATCATTAGTTACCTTGCTGTTTTTATATTTTCAGATTACAAAAACCTATATCTAATATCCATATTGCACTTGTATCACCATATATTCGCCGAATTAGTGCACCTATACAATTTACCATTGTATTGGGTGTGTTGGGGACACAAGAGACTCTTTGCTATTTGGTTGTAGGGTTGTTTGAGAGAGATCATCTTCAACCTACACCTCCCACGGATTGATAAACCTTAGTGTAAGGGCATGTTTATCGCTAAGGTGTTTTGGTGATTGATGACAATGCTTTTGCGGACTAATCGTGTGCCTTGAGTATTTCAGTTGCTTCGTCGTTAGGCACAAGACGGTTTGGTACCCCTCGAAGACTATTGAAGACGGTGGTGTTCTACGTCTCCTTTGGTGGATTTGAGTCGTAGGATAGCCGTTCTATTAAGAGGGGGTCCGCTGTGGAAAGGTTTGGGTGGAATCATCACGTACACGTTTCTTCCTTTTCCCCGCCTTTCCCTTTGTGCTTTGGAGCATCCTCCGTTATCTCCTTTACTGTGCAAAAAGTAGGATTCCTTAGTGCTGCTAGTTGAGGCCTGCGGTAGTACTGCTCCTAGGAGCGGTAGTACCGCAAGCCCTCGCGGTAGTACCGTAGGCGCCCACGGTAGTACCACTCCTATGGAGCGGTAGTACTGTGGCCTCTGGCCAGGCTCAACCTCTCTTGCGGCTGTAGGGGCAGATGTAATTTTTTACATCTGTGCCCTACGCGGTAGTACCGCCCCAGGTGTGCGGTAGTACCGTGAGTCCTGTTCCGGCTCAGTAGCACGAGCAGAAGTAGGGGCGGATGTAATTTTTTACATCCGCTCCCTGCGCGGTAGTACCGCAAGCCAGGCGCGGTAGTACCGTGTCGGATTTTTGCACCGTTCGATTTTCAGCGGAAGTAGACACGGATGTAATTTTATTCATCCGTGCCCTCCCTGCCTAGTCCATCCTGGCCTTGCGGTAGTACCGCAAGGGGGAGCGGTAGTACCGCATCTGCGGCAGTACCACTCTCAGCCTTGGCGGCTCTGGCCTGGACTAGGCATTGCCGCTGCAGCGATAGTACCACGGCACTTCACGGTAGTACCGTAAGCCCCTGCGGTAGTACCGCTTGTCTGGAGCGGTAGTACCGCAGGTCGCGGGCTGAGTAAGTGGATAACGGTTGGATCCTTCTCTCCACTATATAAGGGGTGTCTTCTTCCTCTAGTTAACCACCTCTTCCATCTCAAAGCTCCATTGTTGCTCCAAGCTCCATCTTCGCCCGATCTCTCTCCCTAGCCAATCAAACTTGTTGAGTTGCTCGGGATTGGTTGAGAAGGCCCCAATCTACACTTCCACCAAGAGAAATTTGATTCCCCCCACTAATCCCTAGCGGATCTTGTTACTCTTGGGTGTTTGAGCACCCTAGACGGTTGAGGTCACCTCGGAGCCATAGTCCATTGTGGTGAAGCTTCGTGGTGCCGTTGGGATCCTCCAATTAAGTTGTGGAGATTGCCCCATCCTTGTTTGTAAAGGTTCGGTCGCCGCCTTCAAGGGCACCAATAGTGGAATCACGGCATCTCGGTATTGTGTGAGGGCGTGAGGAGAATACGGTGGCCCTAGTGGCTTCTTGGGGAGCATTGTGCCTCCACACCGCTCTAACGGAGACGTACTTCCCCTCAAAAGGAAGGAACTTCGGTAACACATCCTCGTCTCCAACGGCTCCACTCTTGGTTATCTCGTGCCTTTACTTTTGCAAGCCTACTTGTGTTGTATCCCTTGCTTGCTTGTGTGCTTGTTGTTGTTGCATCATATAGGTTGTTCACCTAGTTGCATATCTAGACAACCTACTTTGATGCAAAGTTTAATTTGGTAAAGAAAAGTTAAAAAAATGTTAGTTGCCTATTCACCCCCCTCTAGTCAACTATATCGATCCTTTCAATTGGTATCAGAGCCTCGTCTCTTTATTAAGGACTTTGCCGTTCGAAGAGTATGGTTGACACCATAGACGGTGGGGAGGAGGAGCACTCCGGTGTGAATTCGATCTCGTCTACGGGTGATGGGGAAACCACGGTGTCCCGTGAGGAATTCAATGTGGCCATGGACACATTGAAAACCTCAATGACAACCACGATTGAAAGCATGTTTAATAAATTCTTAGAAGGACTTAAACTACCTACCTCGCCATTGAAAGTGGGTGATCCCACTAACAAGGTGACGGATGCTAACTCCGACAAGGGGGAAGCTAATAGTGAGAAGGGTCCTTCTACTAGTGGTAGAAATGACACCGACATCTTTGCCCATGTGGAACCTCCAACTTATGGAGGACCAGTTCCCTCTACTCATTTAAATCATGCCGGTCCTCCTCCTAAGATTGTGAAAAATGAGGATTTTGATTCTTGGGTGTATCGCTTCAAGCGTCATTTAAATCATGTGAATACTAATCTTTGGAGAATCATTGAAGAAGGTTTCTATTCGCATGACCGAAGCAACTTCACCCCTAGAGAAGCAGTGGACAATCAATTCAATGAGAATGCTCTCTTCATCATCCAAGATGCTATCCTCCCCGAAGATCTTCCTCATCTTCGACCCCATGCCATTGCGAAAGATGCATGGCAATGCGTTGTGTCTCTCTATCGGGGAAGTGCAAGCATTCAACGCTCCACCTATGAAGTGGTGCAAGATGAAGCCGATGAGTTTGCAATGAAAGAAGATGAAGAACCTCGTGAGCTCTTTCGAAGAGTGACCAAACTCGTGGTCTCACTCCGAGATCATGGGAGCAAGGACACGGATGACAATTGGATCAAGCGCAAGTTCCTCAAGGCTATGATGCCCTACAACAAGGCCATGTCCTCCGTCATTCGTCAAAGACCGGACTTCCACTCCATGACCTCAAGTGAAGTATTGGATGAGTTCGTTGCAATGAGCATCTTGGACAAGACCGCCGACAACATAGTGCTCCGCTCTCAAAGGGCAAAGAAGCCCAACCTTGCCTTGAAGGCCAAGGTTATTGTGGAAGAAGAGGAAGAAGAGGAGGATGAGGAGACCAACCCCGAAGATACGAAATATGATTATCATGAGCAGATGGCTCTTACTTCAAGACAATTTTGGAGCAAGAAGAACTCAAGGCCAAACTTCAACAAGACCAACTCAAGTGGCTTCAATGTGGCCTTGGACACATTGAAAACCTCAATGACAACCACGGTTGAAAGCATGTTTAATAAATTCTTAGAAGGACTTAAACTACCTACCTCGCCATTGAAAGTGGGTGATCCCACTAACAAGGTGACGGATGCTAACTCCGACAAGGGGGAAGCTAATAGTGAGAAGGGTCCTTCTACTAGTGGTAGAAATGACACCGACATCTTTGCCCATGTGGAACCTCCAACTTATGGAGGACCAATTCCCTCTACTCATTTAAATCATGTCGGTCCTCCTCCTAAGATTGTGAAAAATGAGGATTTTGATTCTTGGGTGTATCGCTTCAAGCGTCATTTAAATCATGTGAATACTAATCTTTGGAGAATCATTGAAGAAGGTTTCTATTCGCATGACCGAAGCAACTTCACCCCTAGAGAAGCAGTGGACAATCAATTCAATGAGAATGCTCTCTTCATCATCCAAGATGCTATCCTCCCCGAAGATCTTCCTCATCTTCGACCCCATGCCATTGCCAAAGACGCATGGCAATGCGTTGTGTCTCTCTATCGGGGAAGTGCAAGCATTCAACGCTCCACCTATGAAGTGGTGCAAGATGAAGCCGATGAGTTTGCAATGAAAGAAGATGAAGAACCTCGTGAGCTCTTTCGAAGAGTGACCAAACTCGTGGTCTCACTCCGAGATCATGGGAGCAAGGACACGGATGACAATTGGATCAAGCGCAAGTTCCTCAACGCTATGATGCCCTACAACAAGGCCATGTCCTCCGTCATTCGTCAAAGACCGGTCTTCCACTCCATGACCTCAAGTGAAGTATTGGATGAGTTCGTTGCAATGAGCATCTTGGACAAGACCGCCGACAACGTAGTGCTCCGCTCTCAAAGGGCAAAGAAGCCCAACCTTGCCTTGAAGGCCAAGGTTATTGTGGAAGAAGAGGAAGGAGAGGAGGATGAGGAGAGCAACCCCGAAGATACGAAATACGATTATCATGAGCAGATGGCTCTTGCTTCAAGACAATTTTGGAGCAAGAAGAACTCAAGGCCAAACTTCAACAAGACCAACTCAAGTGGCTTCAATGTGGCCTTGGACACATTGAAAACCTCAATGACAACCACGGTTGAAAGCATGTTTAATAAATTCTTAGAAGGACTTAAACTACCTACCTCGCCATTGAAAGTGGGTGATCCCACTAACAAGGTGACGGATGCTAACTCCGACAAGGGGGAAGCTAATAGTGAGAAGGGTCCTTCTACTAGTGGTAGAAATGACACCGACATCTTTGCCCATGTGGAACCTCCAACTTATGGAGGACCAGTTCCCTCTACTCATTTAAATCATGCCGGTCCTCCTCCTAAGATTGTGAAAAATGAGGATTTTGATTCTTGGGTGTATCGCTTCAAGCGTCATTTAAATCATGTGAATACTAATATTTGGAGAATCATTGAAGAAGGTTTCTATTCGCATGACCGAAGCAACTTCACCCCTAGAGAAGCAGTGGACAATCAATTCAATGAGAATGCTCTCTTCATCATCCAAGATGCTATCCTCCCCGAAGATCTTCCTCATCTTCGACCCCATGCCATTGCCAAAGACGCATGGCAATGCGTTGTGTCTCTCTATCGGGGAAGTGCAAGCATTCAATGCTCCACCTATGAAGTGGTGCAAGATGAAGCCAATGAGTTTTCAATGAAAGAAGATGAAGAACCTCGTGAGCTCTTTCGAAGAGTGACCAAACTCGTGGTCTCACTCCGAGATCATGGGAGCAAGGACACGGATGACAATTGGATCAAGCGCAAGTTCCTCAAGGCTATGATGCCCTACAACAAGGCCATGTCCTCCGTCATTCGTCAAAGACCGGACTTCCACTCCATGACCTCAAGTGAAGTATTGGATGAGTTCGTTGCAATGAGCATCTTGGACAAGACCGCCGCCAACGTAGTGCTCCGCTCTCAAAGGGCAAAGAAGCCCAACCTTGCCTTGAAGGCCAAGGTTATTGTGGAAGAAGAGGAAGAAGAGGAGGATGAGGAGAGCAACCCCGAAGATACGAAATATGATTATCATGAGTAGATGGCTCTTGCTTCAAGACAATTTTGGAGCAAGAAGAACTCAAGGCCAAACTTCAACAAGACCAACTCAAGTGGCTTCAAGGGCAAGCAATGAGTAAGAACATGTTACAACGGTGGCAATGTGAGCCATTTCGTTGCGAATTGTCCTTACGAGAAGCGGGAAGACAATGGTGGCAAGCTTATCCGAAAAGACAAAGCCAAGTCCTTCCCCAACAAGAACAACTTCACCAAAAAGACTCCTTCTCGAGGGTTGGTGGTTCAAGAAGAATACCGTGAGGATGAAGATGATGATGAAGATAGTGAAGCGGTGGACATGACATCCGTTGCCATTGCCACAACTCCCCGGATGTCCCTCTTTGATTCACCCAACGAGAACATCACCGCCAAGTGCCTCATGGCCAAAGCCTCTAACAAGGTAACCCCCAACATCAAAACCACCATCGTTACTAATCCCTCTTTGGAGGGTTGGATTGATGAACATGAGGGGTCTAATGAGGATGTGAATGAATTTGAGTCATTTATGAGTAAGCTCAAGGGAAAATCCAAGAAGCACTTTGTTGCTCTCTTGAACAACTTGGTGAAGCCAATGACATGATCGAGGCTCACGAAGAAACCATCTCTAAGATGGAAGGTCATAGTCGTGACTATGCCGATGAGATATCAGATCTCTCTAATGCTCTTGAGGAAGAGCGTGGGCATCGTTTGACTCTTGAGGAGTCACACAACGATGACCATGATAAGTTAAAGAAAGAACTTGATCATGCTCTTGTTGTGTCTCGTGTGCTAACTTCCAAGAAGGCTAAACTTGGGGTTGATCATGCTAGACTCAAGGAGGAGTTTGATGTACTTGACAAGGCCCACAAGGTCTTGAAGGGTGCTCACGCTAACCTCAAGGAGTCTCATGCTCAACTCCAAGATAAGCTAACCAAGGAAAAGGCCACCTTTCCTCATATGGTATTAATTGATAATGCATATGCCACTAACCCGTGTTGTGAGCATGTGCATCTTGTGGAGGAGAATGCCAAGTTGAAGGATCAACTTGAGAAAGGCCTCGTGACATGCATTCAAGGTGAGAAGAACCTTAACGACCTTTTGAGCAATCAAAAGGAAGTTGTTGCCAAGGAAGGAATTGGGTTCGCACCCAAGTCCAAGAACAAGAAGAAGAACGACAAGACCAAATGACCTCCTCCTCTCAAGAAAACCTTTGTGAAAGAGGGAGAGTGTGCTCCTGAGGAGAAGAAGAACAATGTGAAGGGTGTTGATGTCAAAAAGGGGGAAATCACCTCCTCCCCCAACAAAGCCGGCGACTTTAACCCTTCATATGTGTTGTGCCATGCTAGTGATGGGCATGTTTATGCTAAATTTGTTGGTTCTCCTTATGAGTACATTGAATGGTCTATTTGGGTTCCTAAGACCCTTGTTACTAACATCAAAGGACCCATTACTAAATGGGTACCTAAAACCAAGCATTGATCTCTTGTAGGTGTTTGCTTCTAGTGGGGGATCATGCAGGGGCGAAGCCAGGATTTGAACATGAGGGGGCGAGAAACCAATGCTTAGAATGAAAGAAATATCATGACATGTTAAGTCTCATAATAACGTTGAGGACAAAGCATAAGAAATATTCATAGACCTATAAAATTAAGTCACATATCTATTAGCTTAAACTCAGCTCTATGACCACCAGTGTCGAACAAATTGATTATCTCATCAGATGTGATCTTTGCAGCTATTTCCTTCCCAATATAGATGACCATGTAATGCCGAAGAAAGTCATCTCCCATTTTGTTTCGAAGACGTGTCTTGACTAGTTTCATAGCTGAAAAAGCTCGCTCGGTTGTCGCGGTTATCAACAGGAATACCATTTGTTTGGTTGTCTGCAACAGGTTGCTCCTCAGATGGAATCACATTTTTGACACCAGTAGTGTTGGAGCTTGAAGTTAACCCAACTGGCGTGAAAAAGGAATTTATCCCCCTAGTTGTTGGTGCTTTTCGCTTCCTCATTGACTACTATATAAAGGAAAACCATGATTAATAGATCAATTCACTATTCTGTACACAACACTAACACACCAGATTAGGATAGTAGGATTTTAATTCATAATAACTGATAGCTACAAGTATGTAGTGGTACCTTCCTCTATCTGATCTTCCTTTCTCACTACAAAACTCTGATGTAATGAAGCCTCCTTCTCTCCTCCAGTACTCCCTCCTTAGTCCTTACACACTAGACACACAGCGGACAAAGACGATAGATCAGCACAGCTGATAGGGTAGGGGCGGCGGCAGCGTGGTGACTGGTGAGCGCCTTACCTGAGCGGGAGCGGCAGCCGGGGCAGCCGGCGGCTGGGCGGCAGCGGCAAACAATGCCCTAGTGCAGGACACGATCAATGGATGGATTGATCGCATGGCCGCATGGATGGATTGACAATGAGTCAATGACATGGGCTATTGGGCTTTCGGTCTAGAATAGTTATTATATTAGTACTCATATGGGCTAATTTCTCTAAAATAATCTTATATAGGCTAATGATGTGATTATCTCCGGCCAATTAGCGCATATATAGTATACTATGTATACTACTACCTACTAGAAATCGTTGGGGGGGCGAGCGATTGGCAGGGGTCTAGCCCCTGCTCGCCCCCCTGTCTCCGCCCCTGGGATCATGGTTGCTCGATAGTGGAGCAACAAATCATATGACCGGGAGCAAGGACTTGGTGGTGGACGTGCACAAGATTCCTTCTATGCCCACCAATCTCAAGTGGGGTGATGCCTCGTCTTCTAAGGTATTGGGTCTTGGCAAGGTTGTCATTTCTCATGATCTAACGATCGAGAAAGTCATGCTTGTTGAGTCCCTTGCATTCAATCTTCTTTCCGTTCGTCAATTTGCACTCATGGGATTTGCCACTTTCTTTGATATTGATACCGTGGCCCTCTTGTGGAGCAAGACTCTTAAAGTAGCCTTTGTTGGGCATGTCGAGAACGGTCTTTATGTGATTAACTTTTCAGAGCAACCCACTAAGACCGCGGCATGCCTAATGGCAAAAGTTGATGTGGGATGGCTTTGGCATCGCCATTTAGCCCACGTCAATATGAGATCTTTGCAAAGTCTCCTCAAGGGGGACCATGTCCGTGGTCTAACAAATGTTAGTTTTGCCAAAGATCGTGCTTGCAGTGCTTGTATTGAAGGAAAGCTTCATGAGAAGGGTCGCCCTCCCACGACCATCATCTACTCGAAGAGACCCTTGGAGCTCCTTCACATGGATCTCTTTGGGCCTCCATCCTTTGATAGTCTTGGAGGTAGAAAGTATTGCTTGGTGATTGTGGATGATTATTCAAGATACACTTGGGTATACTTCTTCAAGAGGAAGAGTGAGACTCAACAAACCGTCATCAACTTTGCAAATGAAGCTCAACGTCAACATGATGCAAAGATCTTGACAATAAGAAGTGACAACGGCACCGAGTTCAAGAGCTACACCTTGGATGAGTTTCTTAGTGATGAGGGGATCAAGCATCAATATGATGCACCATATACCCCTCAACAAAATGGTGTCACGGAGAGGAAGAACCGGAAGTTGATGGATGCAGCAAGGACCATGATGGCGGAGTTCAAGTCTCCATACAACTTTTGGGCTGAAGCCATCAACACAGCATGTCATGCATCCAATCGGCTCTATCTCCGCAAAGGCTTGAACAAGACTCCTTATGAAATACTCACCGGTAACAAGCCCAATCTCAAGTAATTCCGGCTATTCGGGTGTAAGTGTTTCATTCTCAAGAAAGGTGTTCGTTTGTCTAAATTTGAGGCTAGAGCTTATGAGGGCATATTTGTTGGTTATGCTACAAACTCTCATGCTTACCGTGTCCTCAAGAAGTCCACCAGACTCATTGAGGAGACGTGCAACATGGAGTTTGACAAAAATAACGGCTCCCAAGTGGAGCAAAGTGATACTTGTGATGTAGGTGATGAAATTCCTCCCCAAGCCATAAGAAGAATGGGTATTTGTCATATTCTACCCATTGAGGAACCCCTTGTGGCCGAAGGAGAAGGACAATGCTCCACTCAAGTGGAGCCATCACCTCCCCAAGACCCACATGCTTCTGAAGAACAAAGTGAAGGCCCTCAACCTCGTGAACAAGACCAAGGGCAAGATCAACCTCAAGATGGTGGTGAACCACCAAATGATGCCCAAGGTCAAGTTCTCCCCCTCGAGCAAGTTCAAGATCATGAGCAAGCTCAAGATCAAGAACAAGCTCAAGACGGCGCTCAAGATAATTAAGTTAACCCTCCTCCTTCCACATCCGAGGAGGAATTAGAGCGTCGTGCCGCGAAGATTGCTTCCAAGCTCACCACCAAATGTCATCTCATGGAGAATGTGGTTGGAAGCCTAAGAAAGGGGGTAAGCACTCGTAGACAATTAGCAAACTATTGTGAACATCACGCGTTTGTCTCTTGTGTTGAACCCCAAAAGGTCTATGAGGCGCTCGAAGATCCGGATTGGCGCAATGCCATGCATGAAGAACTCAACAACTTCGAGTACAACAAGGTGTGGAGATTGGTGCCAAGGCCGTCGGGGAACCACAACGTCATTGGAACCAAGTGGGTTTTCAAGAACAAGCAAGATGCTCATGGGAACCTCATTCGCAACAAGGCAAGATTGGTAGCACAAGGCTACTCCCAAGTCGAGGGTATCGACTACGGTGAAACCTTTGCTCCCGTTGCTTGCCTTGAATCCATTCGTTTGCTGATTGCTTATGCTTCCCACCACAACTTTAAGTTACAACAAATGGATGTGAAAAGTGATTTTCTTAATGGACCTATTAATGAGTTGGTTTATGTGAAGCAACCCCCCGGGTTCGAGGATCCCTACTTCCCAGATCATGTGTATCAACTCGATAAGGCACTCTATGGCCTTAAACAAGCCCCACGTGCGTGGTATGACTACCTTACCGAGTTGTTACAAGATCGTGGACTTGAGGTTGGGCAAATCGATCCCACTCTTTTTACTAAGAAGGTCAAAGGGGAGTTTTTTGTATGCCAACTATATGTTGATGATATTATCTTTGGTTCCCCTAACAAAGCTTTCAATGAGGAATTTGCCGCTCTCATGACCTCTAAGTTCAAGATGTCTTCGATGGGAGAGTTGAAGTTCTTCCTTGGTTTTGATATCAAACAAAATAGAGAAGGTACCTTCATCAACCAAGGCAAATACAATCAAGACATGCTAAAAAGGTTCAAGCTAAGTGATGTCAAGCCGGCTTCTACTCCGGTGCCTACCAAGTGCCAACTTGACAATGATCCCAATGGTAAAGCGGTGGATCAAAAGGTATATCGCTCCATGATTGGCTCCTTGCTTTACCTTTGTGCATCTAGACCGGATATCATGTTGAGTGTGGGAATATGTGCATGGTTTCAAGCCGCACTGAAGGAAAGCCACTATGTGGCGGTCAAGCGAATCTTTCGATACTTGGCTCATACCCCAAACTTCGGCTTATGGTACCCAAGAGGAGAAAACTTCAAGCTTGAAGGATATACGGATTCCGATTTGGCGGGAGACAAAGTGGATAGGAAGTCCACTTCCGGAGGGTGCCAATTTCTTGGTTGCTCTTTGGTGAGTTGGTCTTCCAAAAAGCAAAGTTGTGTGTCTCTCTCGTCCACCAAAGCGGAATATGTGGTGGCCGGTAGTTGTTATGCACAACTCTTATGGATGAGGCAAACTTTAAAGGAGTATGGTGTCATTTGTGACAAAGTGCCTCTTTGGTGTGATAATGAAAGTGCCATCAAGATTTCTCTCAACCCGGTGCAACATTTCAAGACGAAGCATATTGAGATTCGGTATCACTTCATTCGGGATCACATTAGGCGAGGGGAGATTGAGCTCAAGTATGTCAACACTCATGATAACCTTGCAGACATTTTCACGAAGCCCTTGGATGAAGCAAGATTTTGCGAGTTAAGGCATGAGCTAAATATCATTGATTCGAGCAATGTGGCTTGAACCCTTGCACATCTCACCACACTCAACTTGTTGTCTAGTTTAGGTGTAGGCATGGACATAGGGGGAGTGTTGTTCTCTCAATGAACTCTTCCTCGCCCCATTATGCATAAATTGATCAACTCTTTCACATTAGCCATTTTTGATGGTCCATGTGCTTCAAAGACGAGTTTTGGTCATGGGCCCAAGGATAATTCTTCGTGGTGCCATACCAATCAACTCAAACATAGGTGGCTCCAGCCACCGCCCCCTCCTTGGAGAGGTTGTGTCTCGTTTTGGTCTTTGTTGCCTCTGGTTTGGTTGCCGTGTTTCGCTTGTTAGCTCATTGGTGTGTGTGGTCTCTTGAAGGTTCCGTGCAAAGTCGTTTTTCTCCCTTGCTTGAGACTGCATTTTCTTGGGTTCACGGTACTACCGTGGTCAGCCACGGTACTACCGCAGGGCACGGTACTACCGCAACCAGCACGACAGTAATTTTTTACTGCCGCTGGTGGAGCAGTACTACCACCTGTAGCGCGGTACTTTCGCCCGGGCGGTACTACCACAATGAGTCGCGATACTACCATGACGTAGCGAGCGCGTGGGGGTTATGAGCGGGCTGGGGGAGTTCCAACTCCCCCATACCCATTCACTCCTTCTCCCCATGCTGCCTCTCTCTCTCCTGCCCACGAACGGCGCCGGAGATCCTCGCCGGATCTCCCTCTCCGGCTGCTCTCCTCGGATTCCGACCAGTGGGATCGTTCCCCACCACTACCTCTTGCCATGGAACAAGGTCTTTCCCCAAATCCCTCTCTCTTTGGTTTGTTCTTTTGCTTCTAGGTTTTTGGGGAGATGCTAGTTGTTCATGCGATTTTAGGCCAAATCTTTGCAAGAGTAGGATGGAGGAGAGTAGTAATGCGTAGAGTTTTTACATAATATGTTGTCCCGTGGTAGATTTGATAGGCCGTAGTACCACTTTGTCGTCACGGTAGTTCTCAGATTCATTTGTTGCTTCGGATATGAAAACGCACGGTACTACCGCACCTCCGACGTGGTACTACCGCTCTCGCGGTACTACCGTACCGTCTGCGCGGTACTACCGCGCCCGCGGTATTACCGTGATTTGGCGCGGCAATAATTTTTTAGTTCCGCGCGACCAAGCGGTACTACAGTTGATGTCAAATCTCTTGTGTGGCAATTATTATGTGCAAATTCTCCTTGTTTCACTGTTTTGCTGCGTTCTTTGCACTGATCCTTCTCGCGTTTCTTGCGTGTCTGTTTTGTGGTGTGTGTGGCCCAGGTGCTCATGCTCGTAGTTCCAACCCTAGCCGTGACACGGGCTCCAAGCGCCTTCGCAATCAAGACGAAGCTCCTGAGGGCTCCAGTGCCCCCCAACGGAGGACCAAGACCACCGCCAACAAAGACAAGGAACCTGCCATGAGTATGGATGAGATGCCGCTTGCTGAGTTCATCGCTCGTAGGAAGATCAATCCCTACGTGAATCCTCGTGCCAACCTTCGAGGAAATGAGTTGTTCTGGACCAAGCAGCAGAACTTCATTTATTTGGATGTGATCAAGGCCAAGAGGAATATCTATGTGGATGTGCATTGGATCGACATGCATCATATGAGGGAAGAGAAGCACCGGGCATACTTTGGTGAGGCTTTGGATCTAGTTGAGCAGTTTGGCATTGAGCATATCATCTCTTTTCACAAAGACTATGATCCGGAAATTGTGGCTCAGTTCTTCACCTCGGTGTACTTTCATCCTAATAAGGACAGGACGATGACTTGGATGTCCAATGGTCGGCGGCTGACGGCTACCTGGAAGGAGTTCATGACTTTGCTTGGTGTTTTAGATGAGGGGCTCGCCACTCCCCAAGGGGTTCGTCCTCATGCCAATTCTGAGTCTGCCAACAAGAACAAGCTTCAGCCCTTCCTTGTTGAAAAGAAGCTCTCTAGTGGCAAGTCTTCGTGGGTGCTCAACTCATTCCTTGACATCATGTACCGGATCTTGTGCAACTCTCTCTTCCCACGCATTGGGGATAAGGACAAGGTACATGCCTATCTTGTGGACATGTTGCTCCTATGTGAAGAAGCGCGCAACTCTCAGACGTTACCACTGGATATCTCACACATCATGTGGTGTGAGCTTCGGTTTCCTGTCTTCAACCGCAAGGTCCCCATCTATGGACCGTATCTGTTTCAGCTCATCTCTGCAACTTGGGAGAAGCTCTACCCTCAGGATGACTTTGAGGCCCCTGATTGGATTCAACATGATTCCATCCGGCTCCGTGTCAAGCCTCAGTGGGCTAACACCACTTCTTGTGCTGAGGTTGTAGCTGCCATGGATGAGGATGCAGATGAGGGTGAGGAGGAGCCAGCAGATGAGGTCAGCTCTGAGGGGTACACCCCTCCCTCCTCTGAGCCATCTTGGGCTAAGAGGCCGAAGAACAAGATGAAGACCTTGTTCTGCATGCAGGCCAAGGGTCAGTACAGGTCTCATGTTGCCTCCAAGGAGAGTCGCCGCCAGGACAAGAAGATCATGAGGCTGTATGGAGAGGACGTGTCTGGTGGTTCTGAGGATCATATCACTCTAGAGGCTGAGTGGATGGTGAAGCAAGGCTACAAGTGGACTGATTCTGAGGAAGACGTCGAGGAGACCATTCCTGCTGCCAAGTCTGACGAGGACCGTGCGTCTGATTACTCTGCTTGAGCCACCACGTGTGTGTAGGTGTCCTCTCTGCCTTTTTGGCGTCTCGATTCCAAAGGGGGAGAGAGTGTAGGGATTTGCGAGAGTCTTGTGTTTGCTTTGATCGTCTTTGTTCCGTTGAACCTTGCTTTGCTTTGGTTTAGTTTGTTCGTGAGACTTGGTCTATCATGTGGTGTAAGACATATGCTCTCTATCGTACCGTATTACCTTATTGTACCTATGCTACTCATGTCTTGCTCATATTTACTATCTTAGATACGCTTTGTCTCTAAAATATAGGGGGAGTGGTGATCCTAGTGTTCGTGCCGTGTAGTCCAAAGCACTTTACTCTCTAGCATGAATCTAGGGGGAGCTCCTCTATATTTTAGAGGTGTGGGGTTTGCTTGTGCTACATTCTTTCCCTTCGTGCAAATCCCGTATTGTCATCAATCCACCAAAAAGGGGGAGATTGTAAGGGCATGTTTATCCCTAAGGTGTTTTGGTGATTGATGACAATGCTTTTGCGGACTAATCGTGTGCCTTGAGTATTTCAGTTGCTTCGTCGTTAGGCACAAGACGGTTTGGTACCCCTCAAAGACTATTGAAGACGGTGGTGTTCTACGTCTCCTTTGGTGGATTTGAGTCGTAGGATAGCCGTTCTATTAAGAGGGGGTCCGTTGTGGAAAGGTTTGGGTGGAATCATCACGTACACGTTTCTTCCTTTTCCCCGCCTTTCCCTTTGTGCTTTGGAGCATCCTCCGTTATCTCCTTTACTGTGCAAAAAGTAGGATTCCTTAGTGCTGCTAGTTGAGACCTGCGGTAGTACTGCTCCTAGGAGCGGTAGTACCGCAAGCCCTCGCGGTAGTACTGTAGGCGCCCACGGTAGTACCGCTCCTATGGAGCGGTAGTACCGTGGTCTCTGGCCAGGCTCAGCCTCTCTTGCGGCTGTAGGGGCGGATGCAATTTTTTACATCCGCGCCCTACGCAGTAGTACCGCCCCAGGTGCGCGGTAGTACCGTGAGTCCTGTTCCGGCTCAGTAGCACGAGCGGAAGTAGGGGCGGATGTATTTTTTACATCCGCTCCCTGCGCGGTAGTACCGCAAGCCAGGCGCGGTAGTACCGTGTCGAATTTTTGCACCGTTCAATTTTCAGCGGAAGTAGACATGGATGTAATTTTATTCATCTGTGCCCTTCCCTGCCTAGTCTATCCTGGCCTTGCGGTAGTATCGCAAGGGGGAGCGGTTGTACCGCATCTACAGCAGTACCGCTCTCAGCCTTGGCGACTCTGGCCTGGACTAGGCACTGTCGCTGCAGCGGTAGTACCGCGGCACTTCACGGTAGTACCGTAAGCCCCTGCGGTAGTACCGCTTGTCTGGAGCGGTAGTACCGCAGGTCGCGGGCTGAGTAAGTGGATAACGGTTGGATCCTTCTCTCCACTATATAAGGGGTGTCTTCTTCCTCTAGTTGACCACCTCTTCCATCTCAAAGCTCCATTGTTGCTCCAAGCTCCATCTTCGCCCGCTCTCTCTCCCTAGCCAATCAAACTTGTTGATTTGCTCGGGATTGGTTGAGAAGGCCCCGATCTACACTTCCACCAAGAGAAATTTGATCCCCCCCACTAATCCCTAGCGGATCTTGTTACTCTTGGGTGTTTGAGCACCCTAGATGGTTAAGGTCACCTCGGAGCCATAGTCCATTGTGGGGAAGCTTCGTGGTGTTGTTGGGAGACTCCAATTAAGTTGCGGAGGTTGCCCCAACCTTGTTTGTAAAGGTTCGGTCGCCGCCTTCAAGGGCACCAATAGTGGAATCATGGCATCTCGCATTGTGTGAGGGCGTGAGGAGAATACGGTGGCCCTAGTGGCTTCTTGGGGAGCATTGTGCCTCCACACCGCTCTAACGGAGACGTACTTCCCCTCAAAAGGAAGGAACTTCGGTAACACATCCTCGTCTCCACCGGCTCCACTCTTGGTTATCTCACGCCTTTACTTTTGCAAGCCTACTTGTGTTGTATCCCTTGCTTGCTTGTGTGCTTGTTGTTGTTGCATCATATAGGTTGTTCACCTAGTTGCATATCTAGACAACCTACTTTGATGCAAAGTTTCATTTGGTAAAGAAAATTTAAAAATTTGTTAGTTGCCTATTCACTCCCCCCCCCCCTCTAGTCAACTATATCGATCCTTTCACTTAGGTCATCCACTTGAGGGAAATTTGCTACTGTCCTACAAACCTCTGAACTTGGAGGCCCAACAATGTCTACAAGAAGAAGCACTACAAAAAAAAGACACATCCGTGACATTTTGGGCCGAACAAAAATTTTTTCTGTCATACATATGACACTTCTATGACGATAATTGTGACAAAACCCGGTATCATCATAGATGTGGTGGGATCCTACTTCTATGACAAAAAATCATGACAGAGAATGGGCTTTTCATCCTGGGCGGGCCGGAGACGCAGCTGCATGACATTCTTTGGGACATCCACGACAGAAAAAATCGTGGTAGAAGCGAGGGGTTGGAAAATTTCGGGGGGTTGTTGGTTACGGTGGGAGGTCGGGGCCGAGCGATGCGTGTTTCTCTCATACACGTACGTGCGCGTGTGCAAGGCATTGGCTCTAACTGAACCCGAGCGAGGCGTTGGGCTCTAACTGAACCCGAGCGATTGCACTGCAGGCTACGCGTTACTGAACCCGAGCGATCGATCGATGGCTGTTAACTGAACCCGATGGAGCAATTCCTTCGCTATTTCTGCTAACTGAAGCCGATCGATTGGATGAACAGTGAGCGTTGCGCGGGGGGGGGGGGGGTTGGATGAATAGTGAGCGGTGGCATTGCCTCTGGATGAATAGGACCCCGTGGTGTGGAAGGTTGGATGAACAGTAGACGGTGGAGGGGTGGCTGTGGAGGGGTGGTTGAACAGGACCCCGTGGTGTGGAGGGCTGGATGAATAGTAGACAGTGGAGGGTAGTTGAACAGTAGCCGGTGGAGTAGCGCGCGGTGGAGGCTGGATGAATAGGAGCCCGTGGAGGCTAGAGGAGGTCGACGGTAGCCCGTGGAGGCTGGAGGAGGTCGATGGTGGAGATGAACAGTATCCCGTGGAGTCCCGTTTTGCGGTACGCCACACCCCTTCCGATGAACAAGACCCCCGTTTCGACCGTAGGAGGTCCGTTTCGTCCGTTTTGCGGTACGCCATACCCCTCCCGATCAACAGGACCCTCGTTTCGACCGTAGGAGGTCTGTTTTGTTCGTTTTGTGGTACGCCACACCCCTCCCGACCAACAGGACCCCCGTTTCGACCGTAGGAGGTCCATTTCCTCCGTTTTGCGGTACGCCAGGCCCCTCCCGATCAACAGGATCCCGTTTCGAACGTGGCCGGTTGAACACAAGGCCGTTTCCTCCGTTGTGCGGTAAACCAGGCCTCGTTTCGATCGCCTGTTCCATCCAAGCCCTCCCTATGAACATAACCACGCATTCCGTTCCGACCCAGCCGGTCGGCTCCCCATGAACACGACGACGACGATGTTTCTCCGTTCCGACCTAGCCATGTACGTATGCGCGATAGGTGTTTGAGACCCTGCCTGTATGTACGTACATGGCCGTATTTTCTTTCTTGCACCCTCGCCGATGTACGTACGTGTACATGCTACGTGTGCGCCTCTACTACGACACGTGTGCGCCTCTACATCGACCAGTATGTACGTACACGTTCGCGACCAGAATGACAACGCTACGTACGCTTCGACCAGGTGGGTCCCGACTGTCAGGCACTACCTTGCCTGCGAAGATGTAGCTGGTGGGTCCTAGCAGTCAAGGGGGCGAATCGTTTTTTTTGCCCGGACGCATTTCCTTGTGTGCGAAGATGTAGCTGGTGGGTCCCAGCAGTCAGGGGGGCGAATCGTTTGTTTTTTGCCTGGACGCACTTCCTTGCGTGCAAAAGTGTAGCTGGTGGGTCCCAGCAGTCAGGAGGGAAACGTTTTTTTCGCGAAATATGGTGGCCCATCCGGTGGGTCCTTGCTGTCAGGTGGAGGAATTATTATTTTCCACGTAATAAGGAGGCATTTCCTTGCCACGACCGTGGACCCAGCTGTCAGCCCCTCGACATACAGTCCACGTCCGATGGAAGTCGTTCCTTGACCACGTTGACCACGCCACACCAAGAGCACCAGGGCGGTGGACGACGGCGGGACCTAGGAAGGGGACAACGCGGAGCCGGTGACGATGCGGCAGTGGATGCCCACGTGGAGAGGAGTATGAGTATTCACTCGTTCGGCTGTGGTGTGAGGTTGCCGTCACTGTAGGGCCTGGCCAGCGGTGGGAATAGTAGGGGCGGTGAGGCCTCCGCGGCAGCTCAGCCGGCCACGGGATGCAGGAGCAGGCGGCACGACCGGCGCTGCTTTGGGCGGCTGGAGTAAGAACACCAGAGGTTGAAGAAGCACTACGGCCATTGGAAGGACATCGTACGGTCACTGGAGCTAGAATCGTTCATATTGACTAAGTTGACAAACCCCTCCGCCCCCCTCAACTTAGTAGGCCCACAAGTCAGTCTCCCACCAAGGTGAGTCCCAGCTAGCAGGGGGAGTATTCATTTTTTGTGCGTAATAAAGAGGCACTTCCGGTGGGTCCGAGCTGACAGCGGGGGGAACGTTTTTTTGTGAAATACGGTGGCCCGTCCGGTGGGTCCCTGCTGTCAGGTGGAGGAATAATTATTTTGCGCGTAATAAGGAGGCACTTCCTTGCGGCCGCCGTGGACCCAGCTGTCAGCCTCTCCACGTACAGTACTCTTCCGATGGAAGTCGGTCGTTGACCACGTTGACCACGCCACGCCAAGAGCACCAGGGCGGTGGACGACGACGACGCCTAGGAAGGGGACGACATGGAGCCGGGGAAGACACAGCAGTGGAAGCCCGCGCAGGGAGGAGTACGAGGGTTCACTGGTTTGGCTGTGGTGTGAGGCTGTCGTCGCCGCAGAATAACATGGGGTGTGGGTGAGTGGACGGATGGCCTTGCCAGCGGTGGGAGTAGTATGGGGGCGGTGAGGCCTCCGCGGCAGCACAGCCGGCCACGGGAGGCAGGAGCAGGCGGCACGACCGGCGCTGCTTTGGGTGGCTGGACCAAGAAGACCAGAGGTTTAAGAAGCACTACGGCCGTTGGATGGACATCTTACGGTCACTGAAGCTAGAATCGTTTATATTGACTAAGTTGACAAAGCCCTTGGTACGCTCCAACTTAGTAGGCCCATAAGTCAGCCTCCGAAACGGTGCGCCCCAGATGTCAGGGGGAGGAATCATTTTTTTGGTGGCCGAAGCTAAGAATATCCGAGATTGAAGAAGAAGCACGACATCCGTTGGATAGACATCCAACGGCCACTGCTGCTAGAACCGTGTGTTGACTATAATAAGTTGACAAAGCCTTGCATACACGTCAACTTATTTTTTTTAGGGGACGCGTCACTTAGTAGGCCCAGAAGTGTGTGGCAGAGAACTTATAGCCCATTTGCATTTTGTAAGAATGTACAACCCATTTTTGAATTCTAATGGAATTTACAACATCCCATTTATAGTTTGTTAAAAGTACAACCCATTTTCTAGCTAGGACAACGATTAATAATTTCAACCAACCGTTGAAGACAAAATTCAATAAAAATTCCCACATTTTGATGGGATCCGAAATATTTTTATCCCGAAATTTCTAGTCAGATTAAATATAAATTTCTATTACATAAAAATCCAACGAAACATTGCGCGCGCAACAATGAAAATTTAAGATTTTCAAAATCCATAAATAATATTTTATAAACTAATTTTGTGTTTGGTGCATTTTTTTATAGTTACTGCCCAGTTTTTATAATTACATCCCATTTATTATTTTTAAAGCCCATTTTCCTGTTAAGCCTAATGCATCCCTCCTAGGAAAGATTTGCAGTCCAGTGGGGCGGAGAATAACAAGTTGACCTTGCCTGGGTATTCCTCAAAAAGACGTATAGCTGGGCTAGCCATTTTCATCTTGAAAGAAGTAGTATCTGGGCTGGATATCTGGCCTGGGCTAGACGGGCCACAGCCCGCCCAGTTAATACCCTGCTCTCCTCTGAACAACAATGAAATCATCGCCAAGAAAGACTCTGTAGTGCTCATGCCTCAAAAACACAAATACTGCTCGAGCTGCTTGGTCCCAGGTGTCGGCCGCACCTTGTGCAATTCTCTCGTTTATATTGACTACATAGGTTGACAATGGGGTGGGACCATGATGTCAGGAAACCAGGAGAAAGCAAAAAAATATAGTTGTACATAATAAGGAGGCACTTGCGTACGTACGGCTATGGCCCTAGTGGGTCCCTAGTGTCATCCAGTCAAAATAAAGTCATCTCCTGAATCCTCATGTTCGTTGACCATGTTAACAATGCTCGGCGCCACGGCGAGCGCAACAACTCGAAGGACAACGGAGAGGGCCTCGCGGGCCCTACAAAGGTCTGATACAACGCCCGCTGCTCATTCAGGAAGCCAGGATCATCAGACACCTATGAGCACCTTCGAGAAACTGAGACAACATGAAACGGTAAGGGCGCGCTTGGGAGCTCTGGTTTATTTCAAACCTGTATTAACATACAAGTGTAATTTACTCGTCATCGGAAGGCCCGAGGTCTGTAAGTAAAACCGGCGGGTTACGCGTGTAATTTGAGAGACCAGTGTATATTTTACGAGCACTGCTATATGGACGACATTACCAGACAATACATGCACGACGTGCGTATCATGCCATCATGGGCAAGGCTGAAACAACAGCTAACGGCTAGATTAGCAATCGTCCGAGTGTCGTTCAACATTTTTATCGTGTGTTAAGTACTTCCGATATTTTACTAGTCGAAATCGACCAACCAAGCGCCTTCGCCCGAGACCATCTGCTTTAATTTACAAGCGTCAATTTTACAAGCGGTTTTGGTTGGAAAACGACGATCCAAGCACAACCTAATATCATGAGTTGGTCGGAAGATCATATGGTTTCACGTCTAACCTACCCGACATGTCGTATAGGCTATGAATGAAACATCAGACGATGAACTTCTTACGCACGGAAATAACAGAAGAGGATGATCTTCTTAACAAGCAAATCACTGGCATTAGATCGACATGCAAAACAATATGAAGAATTATTCTCAGGAGGCACGGTGAACAGCTCGTGATGCTGCATGCCACAACATTCCAAGCTCAACTTTGCAATCAAACACAAGGCATGTCATTACATAGACAATATTCAGAACAAACTCTTAACACAGGAATATCTCAGCAGAGTAACTATTTACTTCTAAACTGAACACATGAATAGGAAAAAACACTCGACGCTGCTCACAGCAAGGGCATCCCACTCAAAAATATCAAATGCATGTCTTCTGGATAACATCAATGAGCAAATTTTGACAAGGTTTTCCAATTCCAATATATTAAACTAACGTCTTCTTGCTAACATCAATGATTAAACTTTGACAAGCTTTTCCCATTCAAAATATGTAATGCCTATGATCGTGTCCTTTCGTAGCTTCTTGTACTTGTTTGGGCACTTTTTGCCCAGGGCACTCCACATGTTGTTAAATTGCCAATGGTCTCTGCAGACTAGTCATGTCGACGGTGTCTAATAATACTCTATAAAGCTTCTCGGTCATTCCTTCTGTAATGTACCGCAACCAGTGACTGCTTCTTTCTACAAAGTGGAATGACCAATTGGACCCAGTAACGCAGCAGTTTGTGTCGGCGTTCCGGGAACGGGGGTACCCAGACTTGCCTGCCTGCGGCCCGTGGCGTGGCTCAGGGAGCGGCCCAGTACGGCCCATCTTCATCAACACATATTCAAGACCCTCGTGAGGGTCCAAGCCTTGCAGGGCGGATGACAGGAGGCTTCCTCGGGCACAGCCTCGTCAGGTTGGCTCGCGAGGAGGCGGAGAGATCAAGGCGGGGTACCTCACGAGGTGCCCGTGACGCAAGCCATGACGGTTGAAGCCAGGCGGGCGCCAGGCAGGCGCCAGCCTGCGCAGGGTCCTTGTTTCCTCTTTGGTGCAAAGGGGGGCAAGCGCAGGCAAGAGTATCAAGCAAAGGCAACCGTTTTGGTGCAACAAGACCAAGACTAGCAGAACGGCAGGATGGAGGTCATCGTGGAGCCCAGGACGGCGTCATCGTCAGAGCCTTTGGCAGCCGAAGACCAACTTTAGTCAGGATAAGTGTACTAGATGTCCCCTTCAAATGGCCAAGTGTTGGCGCCCTTCCCGCTCATTATTTGGGGAGAGGCCCAGGGCCTCCATCTATAAATAGGACTAGCCACCCACAGAGTAGGGGGGAGATTTTGGGCATCTGGAGATCAACCAGAGAGAGAGAGAGGGAAGCGACTGAACTCACCCTAGCAGTTCATCGCACCAGCCAAGAACAGCCCCTCGCGAGGCTGTTCTTCCCTTGTATTACTCATCATCAACCCCCTGAGGTAATCCACCACACCACACACCGGAGTAGGGTATTACTCCACAATGGTGGCCCGAACCAGTATAAACCTCGTGTCCCTTGTGTTGTTCTTCGTGTAGTTTAGATCCTTGCGAGGCGACGAGACGCGGGTAGGCAGTAGGTGCGATCTCCGCGTGCACCCCAGAGTTCGAACCTTAAGGGTCTGCCGGAACCCGAAATCCGACATTTGGCGCGCCAGGTAGGGGTGCGCTGGAATCCTTCTCCCGCCGCCTCGCATACCATCGCATCACCGACGACCCAACGGGTAACCCTGATCCCTGGGAGGCATGGCCTACCCGCACAGAGCTGCTTGCCCAGGGCGACCTCAACCCCGTGCCCCAGGCAGCCCGCGGTCCGCAGGGCACTGCGGGCCGCGGGCAACGCGGCCAGGCAGCATCAGCTCTCATGCCGCGGTAGGTGCGGTCGGCAGCAAGGGCCTCAAGCCACACCACGGCCACGGCGTCGTACACCCGGCGGGAGCAGGCGAACTCAAGGGCCGCACTCACGGTAGCCTAAGAGGTACTACATGCAGGCTACTGGAGGGCGGCCACGACATGCTACTGGAGCGGGTGGCAGAGCTCCTAGGCTCCGCCGCCTTGGGGGCTCACCCCTTTTGCACCCAGCTACTGCCTCAGACCCAAGGCGGACCGCACGGAGGCCCCGCGCGTGCTCGCACAGCTCCGAGCGGATTGCAGGGCCACTCCAACGCCAACCTGGCCGTCGGCGCCTGGCCACCAACAGTGCCGCCTCCGCCTCCGACAAGCGAAGGGGGATCCACTACAGCCCATGGTCCTAGTGGGCCGCCACGCTACCACTCCCAGGTTGGCACCTCGAGCAGGACTACGTGGCACACGGGGCACTATAGTGAGGCATTCGGGCCAGCGGCCCCGGAAGCGTATGAGCCCCACATGGTGGATCAAGGGCACGCGCAGGAGGAATACTATGGTTCGTTCCTCGGCCCAGGCTGGGGGGAAGAGATACCCGAAGCTGAGCTCTTTCAGGAGCCCAGGGAAGGCCTCGTCGAGCGCGCCGGAGGCAGCGACTATCGGGTACCGCTAATTCCTCAGGAATATGCATACGCTAACCATGGATCACAGGAGGTACAGGTCGTCGCGGCGGATGGTTGCCCCAATCCAGTAACTTCCTACCCCTCAGGAGGAGGGCGCCGGGGGCTGCAGGAGAGGGGCCAAGATCCGGCCTCGCCCACGTGGCACTCAGAGCAAGGCGTCCTCAGGAGGTAGGCCCTCTGCCAGGGAGGTGCCTCAGGGCCTACCCCCGGCAGAGGACCCGTGGTCGTCGGGGGAACCTCTAGCGACCGCTCTATCCCATTGGCGGCGTCCTCGGTCTCCGGTCGTCGTCGATGGCAATAGAGTGTGGCGCAAGGCGGGCCCTCGTCTGGCGATATGAAGCAAGGCCGGTACCTGTGAAGAAGGCCCATTGCCTGTGAAGCTCGCCGCCCCGTGACACTCTCACATAATAATGAGTGGGGTTGTACACGCCCCGGAGTCTCCGGAGAGCCGCCCTCAGGCCTCAGGGGCTCCCGCCCACGCCCAGTGGCAGCACTTAGCTCCGCGCTGGTGAGAAGACGTCAAAGACTAGACTAGGTGCCGGACGCGGCTTTTCTGCTTTTTTGCCTTTCCCTTGGTTGTCGTTTTTCCCTGTTTGGATTTAAGTTGGATTTGAGCTTGAAACTTGCGTGTGTTCGGGGAAGGGGTGTTTAGTCTCGTTCGAGCAATCTCTCGCGTTCTGTCTACCACTTTGCGTCCATCCAGCTTCAGCTGCCTCCCCTCATGAGCCCCTCGTGAGCCGGACCAGGCCCAGCATGCGCGCAGCCCGGACTGCCATCACCACGCCCTCTTAGGTGGTTCTCATTACAGGTTCAATGGGCTCGTTTAGGAGGCACTCAGGGCACCACGGCCCCCCGCAAGCTCACTCAGGGCCCACGCGGGTCGAAGGTAAACAAGCCAGTTGACTCGTCACAAAACCAGCCGCTCGGTATGGGCATGCGGGCGATATCATGTCTACAAATACGCTAACTGCAAGTTTTTACACGAGGGGCTCCCCCTCCCAAAATGCTCCTACAACCTTCAGGGCCAAGCCCGAACTCTCTCTGCGCAGGGTAAAAAGCAGGAACAGCGCGCGGTCAATCAGATAAATCCCCCTATGCATCTTCAGGGGCACCTCCGGAGTCGCCACTGGCATCGCTGGCCTCGCCATCGCCTTCTACGTCGCCGACATCAACACCTGGGCCATTCACCACGTTGCCCTCATCAGCACCCACGACCACACCATCGTCATCGGCGGTGAAGACCCTAACAAGGGCGTCCACATTGTCTTCCACCTAATGCGCCAGATCTCCCCAGATGGCCAGGGGTACCGGTGCGATGGCGGCATCGAAGTCAAAGTGGGGGTCCATGTTCTGAAGATGACTGAAGACGCGGGAAAAAGCACACCCGAGTAGGGCACGGCTCCTCTCCTCCACCAACCTGTCGGCTCTGCCCAACCGAGTCTCTAGCTGTGTCACCACATCAGTGAAGAACTGAAGGTTACCAGCATAGTTGACCTCATGAGGCTCCCCAACGGCTGCCTTGCAGATGTTGCGCAAGGCCGTGTTAGCTCTTTCCCAGAGCGTGCAGAGCATAGGGCCATGCGTGTGCTCCAAGGTCTGCCGCTGGCGTATCTCGTCTTCGCTCTGCCGCGCGACGGTCTCAGCCGCGTCAACCCTTTGATGGAGAAGAAGCACCTTGGCGCGGGAGGAAGCCAGCTCCACCTGTGCCGCACCAAAGGCGGCCCAAGTAGCGTATGCACGCCGCGTCACTTCATCCAGCTTGGCCTTCAGGGCGGCGGTCCTGCCCTCTGCTTCGACCCTGATCAACTCTAGCCTTTCCTCGTACTCACTCTCGAGGTTCGAGCGGGCCGCCGCCACCCGGTGATCAACCTCTTCTAGGGCTCGGGCTTCCCGCGCGGCAACGTCATCCTCCGCCTGCGCCACCAGGCGCTCTCGCGTCTCCAACCGCTCAAGGTCCAGGGTGCACTCGGTGGCCTCCAGCGTCAGTGCCTCCTCACGTCTCTAGAGCTCCGCCCGGTCGACCGAGGCCCCCTTCATCGATGCAAGGGCCGCCTTATGCAACTCTACCTGCTGCTCCAGGGAGCTACTCCAGGCCCGGAGCTCCCACACCCGCTCCTCTACAGCCCTGCACCGCTGGTCAGCCTTCTGGGCCTCCTCGATGGCCTGAGAGCAGGCCTCCCGAGAAGCCGCCAGCGACGCCTCGGCCTTCTCATTGTCGAGGTCACGCTGGTGGCGCGCAAGGGCAACGGCCACCTTCAGCTTGCGCCTCTCCTCAGCTAGGCGCAGGCCCTCGGCTTCAAGGCACGCGTCCTCTCTGGCAAGCTCTAGACCGAGCTGGTTCACTACGTCAGCCGCCCTATGGAGAAACCCTTGGAGAAGGGTACGGCGCTCCCGAGCGCATTCGAGCACGTCTTCCGCGTCGTCCTCCGCCCCAGGCACGCGCGGAGGGCCATGAACCAACACTCCCTCTCTGGGCAGGGGCTGGGGGATGGCGCCCTCGCGATGGCCGGGCGCGCCCCGCCAGAAGCCTGGCCCAGAGCTGGTTCTTCCTCCAAGGAAGAACACGAGACCGATCTCAGCCAGTCGCCGTCCACGACTAATCAAAGAGCCCAGGGCAGGCTGGCTATGCCCCGGGAGGGCTCGCGAAGGAGGGTCGCGAGGTACATAGAATCATGAAGCATCACAGGATGGCTCACCTCCCCAACCGGCCTCACCACAAGGGCAGTGCTTGAGCTCGGGGCGCTTGAGGATGGTGGGGAGGGCGAGGCCTGGGGGGATGGCTCCTCGGCCGCCTCTGTGAACTCGGTAGGAAGGGCCATGCAAGGCAATGGTCAGCTGAAGCAACGGCAAAGTAAGGGACTAAGGAAGGAGAAGGCTTATTCATTAATGGCGAAGTACTTCCTGCGCTTCAATAGGCGGCAAGGGTAATCATCACCCAAGGCCTCCTTCCTCTTTCGGAGAGCCTCGAAGTCCACGCGGAAGCGGCCTAGGAGCTCGGCGCAAGGGTCAGCCTGCGATGAGGAAGAAGCGCCAATGTGACCGGCGTCGGGGGCATTGCCCTGGCGCACGCTACCAAGCGTCGCCCCGTGAAGGGTGGCCGGGGCCACATGGGCCTCTCCCACGGGAGCCACGGGCCGCGGCTCAACACCTTCGGCCGCTGCAGGGCAGGCTTCAGAAGCTGCCACCTCAGGAGTTCCACGCGGTGTCATCATCCCGACGGCAGCCCCCTCAGCCCCCGGCGGCCCTTGCCTCCCGGCTCCACCACTCGAGGAAGGACCGCCGCGAGCAACCGGGAGGGCAACCACCGCAACTGGGTTCTCACGAGGTCCCATGAGGCCTGCTGGGCGCAGCCCCCATTCATCGAAGCTGGGCATCTGCTTCACAAAATCAACCCTGCTTGAGCAAAGGTACAGCAAGACACCCCCTTGCCGGAGGCTGCCAGGGGAAGGGTCCCCACTCAGAATCATGAGAACCTTCCTCAGCACTTCAGGCGCCAGATCTTCCTTCTGGAGCCTCATGCGGTCTTCACGCCCCCCGAAGGTCCACATCCGGCGGGAATGGCGCTGGAGAGGGGCAATGCAGCACTGGAGGAACTCCTTCACCACCTTGGGTTCCGTCACACCGAGCGCCCTCAAGTTCACAAAACGATGCTAGACGAAGACAAGCTGGGGGCTCGTGAGCGACTCATGGCCCCAGCCCAAATTGGGGACAGCGGGCGAGGTTGGCTCCGAGAGCAGGGGCCTGGGCACTCTGACATCCACGTACAACCACCGCTCTCGGAACCCAGTCGCAGGTGGAGGAAGGCTGAAATCAATTCCCGAGGCTACCATTTCTGGTGCGGCAAGGAAGCTCACGCACCCCAAGCATTGGGTGGGGTCGCTGAGGCGCAAAGAGAAGAAGTGGCGTAGCAAGGCGACTGAAGGAGGAATGCCCACCATTGCCTCGCAAACAAAATCGAAAACGGCAAGGAGAGCAATGGATTCGGGACCCAAATGCATCATGTGGATCTGGTAATGGGAAAGTACGGCATTGAAGAAATCGGAAAAGGGGGGAACCAGTCCCGCCCACAGGGCGTCGGCGAAGTACCGAACCTCGGTGACTATTCTGTCAATGGAGAAGTGAGACGCGGGCCAGACCGTCGTCCTCCCGCATTCATTGAAGATGGTGGCGAGGGCGGAACTGACCTTGTCCAAGGCTTCCCAGTTGAGTATGATTGACTGATCAACAGCGGGAGCCGTCAACGGCGGCGAGCGGGGTGAGGGCACATGATTCTTCCCTTTCCCCTTCTTCGTTGGTGCCATGGCGACGGGAAGGGGGAGATTTGAGATTGGATTGGAAACGCAAGTTGGAGCTCAAGGAGGGGAAGAGCAGGGGACGCACGAGCGGCGAGGAGAGGGATGACTGTGTGCAATTGCGGGTCCGCCTAGCTGGGCGCAAAATAAGGAGGCGTGGCGAAACAGGGACGCCCCCGTCCAATCAACCGCCACGCGGCGCCCAAGGCCGCAGGCTGTTGGGGCCCGCGGCGCTTCACACTTGCCCCTTCGCTTCTCTGCTAAGCCAAGTCCAGGCGCGCTTTGGGCCCGGGGGCTACTGTCGGTGTTCTGGGAACGGGGGTACCTAGACTTTCCTGCCTGCGGCCCGCGGCGTGGCTCAGGGAGCGGCCCAGTACGGCCCATCTTCATCAACACATATTCAAGACCCTCGCGAGGGGCCAAGCCTCGCGGGGCGGACGACAGGAGGCTTTCTCGGGCACAGCCTCGTCCGGTTGGCTCGTGAGGAGGCGGAGAGATCAAGGCGGGGTACCTCACGAGGTGCCCGTGACGCAAGCCATGATGGTTGAAGCCAGGCGGGCGCCAGGCGGGCGCTAGCCTGCGCAGGGTCCTTGTTTCCTCTTTGGTGTAAAGGGGGACAAGCGCAGGCAAGAGTATCAAGCAAAGGCAACCGTTTTGGTGCAATAAGACCAAGACCAGCAGAACGGCAGGATGGAGGTCATCGTGGAGCCCAGGACGGCGTCATCGTCAGAGCCTTTGGCAGCCGAAAACCAACTTTAGTCAGGATAAGTGTAGTAGATGTTCCCCTTCAAAATGGCCAAGTGTTGGCGCCCTTCCCGCTCATTATTTGGGGAGAGGCCCAGGGCCTCCATCTATAAATAGGACTCGCCACTCACAGAGTAGGGGGGGGGGGATTCTGGGCATCTGGAGATCAACCAAAGAGAGAGAGAGGGAAGCGACTGAACTCACCCTAGCAGTTCATCGCACCAGCCAAGAACAGCCCCTCGCGAGGTTGTTCTTCCCTTGTATTACTCATCATTAGCCCCCTGAGGCAATCCACCACACCACACACTGGAGTAGGGTATTACACCACAATGGTGGCCCGAACCAGTATAAACCTCGTGTCCCTTGTGTTGTTCTTCGTGTAGTTTAGATCCTTGCGAGGCGACGAGACGCGGGTAGGCAGTAGGTGCGATCTCCGCGTGCACCCCAGAGTTCGAACCTTAAGGGTCTGCCGGAACCCGAAATCCGACAGTTTGCCTTGGACACATTGGCTCCTTTTGTGCAGTTCAACTAAAATCAAAGTCAGAATAAAACCGAGCTTTAATTTTGATATCCCTGTAAGCAACAATAGGTATAAGGGAAACAATTGCTGAGAAATAACGGTTGATGACTTGTCTTAGTGGGAAACAAAGCAGGAGAGTAGCAATTCTCCATCAGTGTGATTCATTCATATTGCTGAGACATTATCTTAACAATGCCTTGTTTCAACATGTATAAAGAACGACAAAGCAGAAAAGTACCATTCCTAAAACAATGCAACTGATTCATTTTTAAAGAGACATTATCTTAACAATACCTTGGTTAAACATGTAGAAAGAACTAGAAAGCAGGATAGTACCATTCCTAACAAGTGTTGCAGTTTTGAACTAAGATTCAGTAGTTAATTAATTCTAAGAGTGGCATTGCTTAATTTTACCAGCGGCATTAGATTAACGAAAAGCATAAACAGTTCCAGGGGAGAGTGGGCGCAACAACAATATGTGCTTCCATCTACTTATAAAGGGGGTGATGCAGAGTTTGTTGTAACAAAGCAACAAGCATCATGTCTGGGTTGGTCCCATTTTTGTTCACTACTTAATGGGAAAAGACAGCAATACAATAGCTTCAATTCAAAATTTATTTAAAACAGTACCAATACAAGTAGCACAACATCTCAAAGCACACTGCACAATCATGTGGATGAAGGCCTGTACTGACCTTTCATGAGAACACCAGGATAAAATACGAATCCGCTAACACGAATAGGAAATCCAATCTCGTTTTGTGCAGTTGCACTGAAATCAAGCAAAGTGTTTCGCGTAGCGAAGCAAAATGTCGCAATAGCAACAAGTTGAATAGATATCCCTGTTTAAATAGAGGCAAAAAAAAGGAATCAATTACTGGCTAATAAAGGAGGATGAAACATGCGGCCAAAAAAATGGTAATCCCGCCAATCCCTAACAAGTGTTGTAGTTTTGAAATAAGATTCAGTAGTTAATTCTCAGAGCGGCATCAATTACTGGCTTATAAAGGGGGTCATGCTGAATTTGTTGTAACAAAGCAACAAGCATCATGTCTGGGTTGGTCCCATTTTTGTTCACTACTTAATGGGAAAAGACAGCAATACAATAGCTTCAATTCAACATTTATTTAAAACAGTACCAAAACAAGTAGCACAACATCTCAAAGCACACTGCACATCATGTGGTTGAGACCAAGATTTGAAACAACTCGCCAGGAATAATGGAAACAAATCTCGATCTCCTTCCGTGCAGTTCCACCAAAATTAAGCAAAGTCACCGGTGTGACATTCAAGTTGAACTGCACAAAACACTCTTAAAACATAAGTGTTTCGAGTAGCGAAGCAAAATGTCGCAATAGCAACAAGTTGAATCGATACCCCTATTTTAACAGAGTTAAAAAAGGAAACAATTACTTGCCGATAAAGGAGGATGAAACAAACGGTGACAGAAAGAAGCATCTAACTTATCTTGGATGGAAAACAAAGTAGGATAGTAGCATTTCTAAAACGGTTGCATTGATTCATATTAACAGAGACACTCTCTTGAAACAACATTCATTAAAAAATGTAATTTACTTTTAATAGTGGCATTGCTTCAATTTTCCGGCGGCATTCTTAGATTAACAACAGCAAAATAGCTGTATGGGACATGCTAGCACCATGTGCGTCCACACGTATAAATGGGTGATGCAGAGTATGTAGCCAAGCAGCATATCTGTGTTGGTCCCATATTTGTTCTCTTTGAACTTTTTTCCTATGTGAGGGCAGCAAATCTAGTCCTGCACAAACTACCCGACCCCCCCAGTTTCTTTCCCTTTTCAACAAAGAGATCGGTTCCTTATAGATATGTGTACTGGGTTACCCCCTTTTCCCCTTTTCGACCAACAAAGCGGTTGGATAGCCAGTCTATACTACTTTTCCTCCCTCCTTTCCTCATTGAACCACGTCCTAGATTTATGCTCCACCCCACTGCACCTTTCTTTCCTCTTTGAACCAAGACCTAGATTCAACTACAGATCGAAAAAGATCCACATGCAGCTAGAGCAACGACGGTTTCAAAGAAACTTATACCTTAGGGTCGTCGGGATGTAGTAAGGCGTGCAGCGGGAGGCCGGATCTGCCCACACTACATACGGCAGTGAGGAAGAAGGGGTCGGTGGCCCTCCCGCACAGGCGCTGGGTGAAAGAGAACAACGCAGCCGGCAGTGGATTGCCTCCCTCGCCGAAGGCAATAGAGTTAACGCTGCACCTCCTCCCCTTCCTGGTGCGACGGGATACGGACGCCTCCTTCACTAGCTATGAGGGGGGAGAGAAAGACAAGAGGCCAACACAATCTTGTTTAGATCTGGTGAAGAGAGGGTGAGAGACTGTGAATATAGCAAACCCTAGCAAATGAACGCTGAGCCTCCAGCGTGTAACATATATGTATTGCGGGGAGCGTGTGGAGAGTGCAAACCCTAGCGAACAAGCGCTGAGGCTCCCACTTATATATATACTAATGTAGTACGGACTGAGCGTCGGTGCCTTCACTGCATCTGCTTTTGGTTGTATGATAGGTGAGCCAGCCACATTTTGGGCCCACCTGTCATAAACCCAAAGGCAGGTGCACTAAGTCAATGAAGCTACGTCCATATAGTACTCTCGTGTGTATACGACTAATATATAGTGGAGTGGTTTTCTTATTCTCTCCATAACAATCGTTTTAAATTGTGTAAGTACGAAACGAAACTCTTTATTTAATGTACAGTGAAGAAAACTAGTACTACTTCCGATGAACTAACGATCCACGCCCACGCGTCCTGGTCGCACTTCGTGTCCTTCACGTGTGGTACACTACCCTCCCTTAAGTGAACAACCACACATGCGCCAAATTATCGGAAACGTGTGAGAGTGTGTACAAATAAAGAATTTTAATTTCAATTATCGGAAAGGTTTGAGAGTATTACAAAGTTTGACTTTAGTCAAATCCAATATGCAGAGTAAATAAAAATGGAGGGCTACTACGTCCATCCGGGTTTTTAGTCCACACCCATTTTTAAATCAAAGTTAATAGCTGGACAAATAAAATTACAGGGGAGCTGGAGACAAAGTTGTGAGAAGGCTTAGAAATCAATACAAAACTTATGCTCTTAGTACCAACGTCGATCCTTCTTCGAGGAAACATTTGGTTCATAGCCAATTGTGTGATAAAATTGCACCAACGTGAAAGACGACTACGTCTCCAACGCAACCAAGGTGAACTGACGAAGGATGTCATCTTTGTGCGTAACAAGCAAAGAGCACTGATGGAAGACATCTTGTTTTTCATTGAAAATCGATCAGCTTCACCAGCCGACGCAACCATGATCATCGATAGGTCATCATGGTGATGCATCATCCATTTGGCATCAAGTTTGGGTGAGGCACCTATGAAGTTCGACAAATCCTCACTATGGTCTGTTTCTTCTCAGTAATCAAGCTCGAGGAAGGAAGAACCACGTGGCAGAGGACAGTGAGGCGGAACAATAATGGCCATCCAATTTTGTGCAGTTCCACTAAAATTGAGGAAGACATGCCCGGGTATGGAGACACGCATCGCTGTTACCAAAAATATAAAAAAGGGTTAATGAAAAGTACACCAACAAACAGAAGCATCATAATTATATCTTGATGGGAACTAAACCAGGATACCCGAGAAAAAAAGCATTTCTTCATTTAACCAGTGATAGTACTACCACCATATGGACAATGACCGCACAACCACCATGTACTTTTTGTCGAAACAACATGTATACCTCCACCGAGGCATAAATCAGGACAACTTTTCGAGTGGCATTTCCTCTATAATAGTACTAGTAGGTGATGTTGGACCAGCCGACGAACCCTAGGTACTATGCATGGGGAGCTGGGGAGTAGTCGCATAGAAGAAAACCCGCACGCAGCAACCTGGGGAGCTGGACCAGTACAAGAAGTTATACCTCAGGTGGGCGAGATGTCGTTTAGGCGGGCGGGCGGGATCTGCCCACACGACGGCAGCGAACAAGGGCGCGGAGGATCTTCGTCCGCGCCAGCGCCGGCTCCGAGAGGACGGTGCGCATCGGCTCCCTCCGTCGCCGACGGCGACAATGTCAACGCTGCACCTCCTCACCTCCCGCAGCGGACGGGATTCGGCCGGATCTGTGACCACCGGTGAGGAGAGAGATAGAGTGGACACTGTCATCTTGTTTTGATATGGAGAGGGTGAGAGAGCGAGACGCGAGAAACTCTATCAAACAAGAGGCTATAATGGAGTAAAAAAATCTCTCCATAGCAGTGGTTTTAAATAGAATACGCGCGTTCCCGGAAAAAAGAAACGAAAACTGGCGGACAATTTTTTAAGGGTCTGTCTAGGACACATCTAGATGTGACATAGTTATGTCACATCTAAGTTGATGTCCACTCTGTTTGTGGTCTATTTTTTTGTCCTAGTTTTTTTGGTTTCTTGTTGCTACATTATATACTTGTGGGAGCTTAGATGTGATATCCTTAAATAACATCTAGATGTGAATTAGACAAACTGATTTTATAACGTACCAAGAAAGAAAACTCGATCAAAAACACGCCCCCGCTTCCAGGTCGCGAGAGTCGTCGCGCACACACACATAGACATAGACATGCATATTCGTGTTTACGTAAAATTCCATTTCCATCTCCATCTCCAATCATATTTGTCCAACTGGCACATTATTTACGTTGTTAATTATATACGCAGCAATATTAACATACAACATCTCTTGTTTGCGCACGTCCGGACCGCTGCCACGGCCGGTCCTGACCAACCCGAACCCTCTTCATCACCCGCGCGTGCTTCCCGCCCGAAACGGTCAGTGCCGCATTCATGCCCGGCCAGAGCGGACGCGACCTCTCACTGGCGCCGGCATTGAAGCGGCGCGCCGGCCGAGAGAGCATCGCCCGTGCCGCTTCCGGGTGCACGCGGCTGCTCCGCGTTCAAAGGTCGCAATAGCCGGCTACAACATGCATGTAAAAAGTTCTTGGGAGTCCGTGCTACAGCTAGCTGTCCTCCCCCAACTCGTCAATCTCTTCCAGTAGTGCTAGTAGTACTCCATGGCGCGATCCATCGACAAGCAGGCGGGAAAGTTATCGTATACTCGGTTTGCGGTGAGTGGCATGCCGAGCGACCGTGTGGGGTCGAGCCATGGAGGAGGGTGAGACACGAACACGACATACGTGATTTAAACGTTGGTTTTGCTCGATGGCGCGATCCAACGAAACTAAACGTTGGTTTCTCTCCGTTTCCATTTTTTCTCCGGAAAAACGGAAACTTTCCACTCCATTTTCATTCCTATTCCAAGGTTGCCCCGTTACAACATTCCATCAAATACAAAGGAAAACTAACACGCATGCTGATGCATCTCAATGATTCACAGATCATAGCCAATATTTACTTCACAACTAAAGAAAAAAGTTGTGAGAGCGTGTACGAAAGAAAAACTACTGATGGGGTCACTACGACTTAAACCCTAAACCCTAAACATGATTTAATTCCCTGGCCAGGTAGAACCTGTCGAAGGAAAGACGGCTGGCACCCTCGGATCATACGATGCTTTTGTGCAGTTCCACTAAAATCGACCTGAGCATCCCTGATGGCAAAGATATTGAAGAAGTGTGATTAGAATAATAGTACTGGCACTAGTTCATGAGACATAAACTCATCACAAGTAGAAGCCGGTAGAAGTAGAGAAAGATCGACATGGAGATGGAGCTACGGCAGTGGAGCAAGCCGGCTCCAAAAGGAAGATGGACTACCTGGGACGTCGGGCTGTAGCTAGAAGGGCGGTTGGGACGCGGCATCGGCCCATACCGCGGTGACCCCCGATTGGGACGCACCGACTGTGGGTTTTCTCCCTCGCCGATGTCGACCGCGTCTACGCAGAACATTATTCCCTTCCCCCAGCTGCGGGATCAGGCCCGTCGTTCTATGCTTGTGAAGAGAGCAACCTTAGCAAGCAGGCTTGTAGCTTAGGCTCCTGCTAGTGTATATATAGTGGTTTTCTTTTTCTCTCCATATCAACCATTTTATATTGCGTACGTGTCATTCAAGAGTGAAATGATGGTTGCTTCTTCCGACTAACTTACTGTGTGATTTGACTGCTCCTTAGTGGCCCCTACACGTACTCCCCCTACGTGTATGCAACAGTCACACGTACACATGGACGCAAAAACGCGCGCGACGCCCTAATGCATGCATGTCCGAGCACACGACGGAACACACACGGTCATGCTAAGTGCTCAACCTACACGTGCATGCACACACATACTCAGTCAGGGTGAGCTAGTGACCGTATAAACACCGGAAAATATATATATTGAGCGCAATGAGCGTATTATGAAGTCCACTGACCGTATTTTTACAAATATACAGTGACAGACAGTGTATTTATCTCGTTTGAAATTAATCCATATTAACCGGAGAGGAGGCAGTATGGACTAGCATTACTTTGGCCTTGTTTGGATACTCTAACTCAATTAGAGTTTAGAGTTAGATTCTAACCCTGAACTAACCGTGAACTAACTCTAGCCAAAGAGGTGTTTAGATGACAGGGTTAGATGGAGCGCGGATACGGCGAGGCGCCTTCACGGGCGTTGCGAGAGGGAGGGAGGAAGAGGACGAGAAGCTTCGAGGAAGTGGCGAGGGATTTGCTGCGGCGAGAGCGAGAGAAAAATGTGTTTTTTAGTGCTCCAGAGAAGAACTAACCCAAATAAGCACCTCTTGGGTGGGTTAGATTTTTTGGATGGGTTAGATGCTTCTAACCCAAACTAACCCTCCTGTTTGGATACTTTTGGGTTAGTTGAGTACAAACTAACCCAAACTAACTCTAACCCATGGATCCAAACAGGGAGAAGCTTGCGCGCGGTGGCTCGCAGGACAAGGAGAAACTTTTGACTAATGCAAGCTCTCCCTCGCTCAGGCGGTGGACGTGCAACAGTTAATTCGGTGTCAGATTGCCAGAAGCATACACTATACTACTAGTGCTACTATTGTTCGACTTCCCGAATAGGCGAACAGCCAAGCGCAAAGTTTACTAGTACTAGTACTACTAATATAGTCTATAAAGGTACGTACTATACTAGTACTAGGAACCGGATGGAGGAGCGTCTGCACTCTTATTATAATTTTAAAATGTGATAAAGCAATCTTCAACACATTTGGTTCTCTTCGAGGGTTCTCGCATGTGATAATGGAAGTTGATTGCATGGAACACTCGCCACAATTCTCGCTTAATTCTGGCTCATATCCTGTTACAAATAGTAGCGCTCGGTAATATTTCCTCTTTTTTTGTTATTCAGCATGTAAACAGGTCAGCAAACCTTGCGGCGCATCTTCGTGCGAACCGTGCTTGCTGCACTTTGAATGTGGCCGAGAGCTGGCTTGATGAAACACCTCGCTTCCTACTTCTTTTTTTGCGGGGTACCTCGCTTCCTAGTGACCAGTGTCTTGGCTGATCGTCCTAAGAATGCTTATATATGAATAAAGCTCTCTCATTTACCCGCAAAAAAGATTAAGCCATATTAACCGGAAAGGAGGGAGTATGGACTAGCACTACTTTTTGGTGTGTCCCGTCAACTCGCAGAACGAGGAGAAGCTTGCAGGACAAGGTGAAGCTCGCTTACGCCTTTTGACTAATGCAACCTACCCTCGGTGGACATGCATCAGTCCATTCGGTGTCAGATTGTCAGAGGCATACACTGTAGTACCCAACATGCGGAGTACCATCATTGTTCGACTTCACGAAGAGGCGAAGAGCCAAGCGCAGTAGTACGAGTAGTACTACTACTAGAACCGCATGGTGGAGCGTCTGTACTCTTATTTTTTTATCTCTGATAAAGTACACGTTTATTCCGGAGAAGGGCGGAAAACGGCAGCCCAACATGTAATGAATGATATCGATCAACCAACCATGCTCGAATATATCTTGGCCTCCATGCGAGCCCGTCTGTGTGTTCTCGCTCCTCGTCTCTCTCAAGGAACGGCGGGTTGGCTCTTTGCCGTCAATTGAGATCGGTTTGCTCACACTCCTGTCCCACATGTCAGTGATATGCCAAGAGGAGGTGCGTTGACCGACTGGCCATACGCGTACTTGGTTTTGAACCTTCATACTACTCCTCCCTCCGTCACAGTTTACAGGGCGCGCTTCATTATGATGCATTTCTCTCAATGCATTTCCACCACCAGAGAGACTTTAGACGCGTTTGGTTTAATGCTCAATTAATTAGGGCGTGGTAACCGCAATCAAGTCCACAATTTTCTCTCCATGTACTCTGTACTACTACGGAGTGGAGTAAGTGCATGCATGTGTGTACCCGGGGTGGAAGCACTGCATGCATGTGTGTACGCATTATTCCCTCTAGTAATAGACGCCGTGCTATAACTACCAATGCTATTTTTCAGGCCGATCGCTAGTCGCCTTGGTCCCACAGATCTTTTTTCTTTTTTCTGAAGCGCGCTGTATAAACAGTGACGGATGGAGTAGTATGAGCGGATTCAAAGAAGAGCGTATTGATGGTTGCTTCTTCAGAGCAACTTACAGTGGGAAAGGTGGGGCTTACGATTTGACTGCTCATTACTCACTATTAATGCGGCGCAACGACCGGGCTGAGTCTCCCATGCGGTTGTGCACTACCCCCTCGGTTCTTAAATATACTCCGGAGTATATTTGTCTTTCTAGAGATTTCAACGAGTGACTACTCAAATATTTGTCTTTTTAGAGATTTCAAATGGACTGGCACATACGGATGTATATACATATTTTAGAGTGTAGATTCACTCATTTTGCTCCGTATGTAGTCACTTGTTGAAATCTCTAGAAAGACGAATAGAATATTTAGGAACGGAGGGAGTACACATACGAAGCAAAATGAGTGAATCTACACTCTAAAATATGCCCGTTTGAAATTTGTAAAAAGACAAATATTTAGGAACGAAGGAGTATAATTTTGTGCATGGCACATGGACCCGGATGATGAAGAGGCTTCTGGCAATGCTATCAAGCTTCCATCATTTGTTTACATAATTGACGTACTATACAAATAATTTTCCAGCGAGACATGAAATTGTACAATGGTGTGAGCTTTCAGCTTCTGTTTCGCGTGTCTTGCCATCGATGCTCTTTCGGAAACAATAAAAAACTAACTTCCTTGCTAATGCATGTCAATTATTAGCAGATCAGAGCTAATAATTACATCACAACTGAAGACAGAGTTGTGAGAAGGTGTTAAATTAAAATTGATCCATGCTTTCATTGGCAGCAACGTCCCCCAGCTCTGTCTAAATCAACAAGGCATGTTGGGAAAAAAAGTAGCTGTCTGGAGCATGCAACATTCCGATCATTTTGTGCAGTTCCACTAAAATAGAGCTGAGCGTCCCTGTTCCAAAGATATTAAGTGTGATTACGATAATAGAGGACTGCTGATGAAACAATAAACACATAAATAGAAGCCGGTCACCTTTGCAGTCTCTCTTAAGACTAACTAGTTGGAGAAGATTAGGCTCGGAGTTGGATGAGGAGGATAGAGCAAAACCAATCTCCCTTTGTGCAGTCGCACTGAAATGTAGAGACGTTGCCCATGTGACATTTTAGTACAACTGCACAAAACACTCTTAAGAAAAAAGTGATTTGTGCAGTTCACCAAAAGGTCGCAATAGCAACGAGGTGAAATGGATAGCCCTGTTTGCAAAAAAGAGGTAGAAAGGAAACAATTACTGGCCAATAACAGTTGATGACACATGCGACGACAAAAAAGAAGCATATTCCTTGCCCTAAGGGAAGATAACAACACGGTTGTGTTTGTCTAAAACGGTGTGAGGACGAGAATGCAATATGGAAAGTACGCTGGACGAGCTACGTTTTGGGCAAAGAACTATGGAAGATCCACATGCAGCGACGTGGGAAGACGGGCAGTGGAGCAAGGCCGGAGGGGATACCTGGAGGTCGTCGGGATGTAACTAGGTGAGCAGCGGCGGGCGGAATCTGCGAGCAGGTGGCGTAGGCCCTGCCGCGCCGGAGCTTGGTCAGAGAGAACGGCGTGTACCGCAGATCGGGACGTGCTGCCTCGGCGCCGTCGAACGGAGAAACGATGCACTTCCTCCCTTTCCCCCGGCGGACGGGATGCGGCCGGATCAGTGACCAACGGTGAGAGAGAGAGAGGCCACCGCACTCCCTTTCCCCCGGCGGACGGGATGCGGCCGGATCAGTGACCAACGGTGAGAGAGAGAGAGGCCACCGCAGCCTTGTGTGAGATACTCTGAAGAGCGACAAACCAGGCACGCAAGGCTCCATTGTATATAGTGAGCGGACTACCTTTTTCTCCATAAAAATCGTTTTATATTCTGTGTACGTGCCATTGAGCGCTATAACTTTATTTAAAAATAACGCGGCAACGCGTCAAGTCGAACTTTGTTTCGTGCAGGCGTGGTACACGACCTCCCTAGGTAAACAACCGCTACAGGCGTTCAAATTAGCACGTGGGCTGCCATTTCGTAAAGAAATGAGCTCCACCGTGTACCCGCGCGGGTGTGGCTGGGCACGAAGCGTGAGTACGTGCACGGTGCACCTATTCTCTTCTTGTATACGTACACCACCTACGTGGGGTTGTGTGAGAGAGATACAAACCTAGAGAGATATAGTGTGTGGGTTCTTGAGAGTTTTTTTGGGGGGGGGGGTCAATCAAAAAATGTAACATATGCAATGTGTGTGAAATAGAGTCCTGGATATAACATATATATAGAGGGGGCGATCCACGAGAAGAGAGTGGAGGTATCATCGGCTTGAGGTGTCCATAGAATCGAAAAGAGGGATGATGTGTGTGTGTGCGCGCGCGCGCGATCGATAAAGAGTGCCATCGAATTTGTGTGTGCCCACGTCAAAGATATAGAGTGGCTGGCCTACTGGAACATGAGAGGGGACATGTGCAGTTTGTCTCTGTGGCATGGATACCTACCTGCAGCGCTCGACTATCGGTGTGTGGTGGGGGAAGAGGGAGGCCCAATTAACTATAGAGGTACAATGGCTGGTATATGTGTGGAGGAGGAGAGAGGCCTACCTCATGTATTAAGGAGATCGATCTGCCTCATGTATTAAGGGAGATCGATCGGCATCCATGCATATGTGCAGGAGAGGAATAAGGTTGGGAGAGAGATAGAGCTAGAGTGTTGGAGGGGGTGGTAGTGGAGTTGCTTCTAACAAATGGTGGGATAGGCTTGCTAGACAAACGGAGGGCACGCCCGCAATATCAATAAGAGAGGAGATGGCTGCTTGTTGTCTGTGCACGTGCGTGTGAGAGACGGGTCAGGAGGCATGCACGAATGATGAGGGGGGACGATGTGGCTGTGGTAAGCAGACATAACTACATAGGAAGATCAATCGCCCTTTGTTAGAGAAAGGAGAGACATAACTTGTGAGGTACGTCGATCGATGGGGGGGTAGTTAAAGTCGATCTAGGTATATGTTGGGAGATCGATCGGTATACATGCATGTGTGTGTTAGAAGCAAACGAGGCACGAGGAGAAGGATAGAGAGAGAGGGATGCATGTAGGAGGTGGTACGAGAGGCATACTATATCGAGCGGGGAGGAGTGTGCGAGTACGAGAACGATGAAAAGAGTGGTGGGAGTGAGGCATGGACGGTGACAAGAGAAGAGGGGAAGCTTGTGTTTGTGCTAGGCACACCTGGCTAGAGAGGCATATCGATCGATGTGTGCCGTAAAGAAGGAGCTGGGGGGCCTACACACACCGTGGGTGAACGACCTAAAGTGAAAAGACGAATTTGCACGATGGAGCTAGAGAATGCTGAGGGAGGGTGAGAGGGATGCGGGCGTGTGCATGCACAAGAGAAAGTTAGCGCTAGCTACAAAGATAAGAGGGTTGTGTGGGTGTAAAAGACGAATAGAGATCATATATACTTCATTATAAAAAGCGAATTCGGATATTTGAAGAATTTATCATAGTGTTTTAAACCGACGCATGTGTGAATATATATAACGGTGATACACATGGTGTGTTTATGAACATGTTATACTACATTTAATATATTTTATCTCTACTCTTATAAAAAACGGAGTTGTTGATGATGGTGTGCCTGCCATCCTGCATTATAGGCCGTCCGATTTATATCTGGCGGATAGCAAGGAAACTATGATGGTTGAAGTTGGCAACAATCATGATTGTAGATTCTTATTGAAATAGAGAAACAAATTCAAATTTAGTTCGAATTGCAGCGGTAGTATAGACATTTGGAATGCACTAAAATGTTGGTATGAGTAGGTTACATGCATTATACAGCAAGCGAAAAAATTTAATCGGACATAACATGGATTCATACTCCCTCCTTCCATCTATATAGGGCGTAATGAGATTTTTAAGACCGCCTTTGACTATTGACAAGATTAATAGTACATGACATGCACAATGTGAAAATTATATCATTGAAAGAACCTTTCACAGACGAAGTTAACGGTGTGCTTTGTGTAAGTTGCATGTCATATATCATTGCTCTAATATTTGGTCAAAGTTAGCATCGAAAAACGCATTAGGCCCTATATAGATGGAAGGAGGGAGTAGCTTTGAATAGCATTTGTATAGTAAAACGGGGCAAGACTCTCTCTTTGTGTGGTGTGAATAGTTTTTTTTTCGTTTTCTTTTTGGTTGAGGGAAGTGTGAATTGATTTGGTACGTACAAGTACAATATTACTACACGTTAGGCTTGTCCCTAAAATTCAACCCGCGTCTTGTTATATCCCGAAAATTCAGATATCGTGCTCCCAAAACTGGCGCCTTCACAACCCGCGCCTTGCTATCCCGAAATTACAACGCGCGTGAAAACTCCCTCCAGCTTCCAAATCCCGACACGCGAAATCCCCCTTCTAACCCTGAGCCTAAAGGGCTGCTAGTTCAAATCGGTGGGGGGTACTTTTGTAACACACCCTACATTTTGGACAAGCGCATCCCTAAGTCATGATTCACCCCCTCCCATCACCCCCTTTTCGCCATTCGAAATCCCAGGCCGCCATAACCTCGCTGCTCCAGCCGCGAAACCCCACCCTCCTCCATCCGCCACGTCACCGCTGCCCAACCGGAGCCTCTTCCCCGACGACGTCGTCCACCGCAACAGCTCGACGTCCCTCGTCCACTTCCCCGGATGAGGATCCGTCATCCATCTCATCGTCCCGCCTGTTCAGCCGCCCCATCCTCCACCTCCAAGGAGCTGCTCCGACGATTGCCTCGTCTATCGCAGCTGCTCCATCCCCATAGTGCCGCCTTAACCTGCTCCACCGGAACCGCAGCATCCTCACCGACTCCTCGGGCGAAGCCGAGGCCTACTCGGTGCCACCAAAGAGGTTGTACACTCATCGCATCACACCTTCTCCTTAACTCGACCTCTCGGCGCCGACGGTGCTCCATCTCGCACCCCCATGGAGCGGCTACCTTGAAGCCGGCACCGCGGGCGACATCTCCACGGTGGCTCTCCTCCAGTGCGAGGCCCCTTCGGCAGCGGTGTCCATACCAGCCGGATCTGCTACTGCTGCTCCGGCTCTCGCTCGCTCGCTCGCGCTGCTGCTGCTGCTCCAGCTCTCGCTTGACCGATCGCTCGCCCAGCTGCTGATGCTGCTCCTCCCCTCGCTCGTGCTGCTGCTCTGCTCCGATTAAGCCACACTTCAGTCGACTGAATGGACTTTTGGGTCAGTCGATTTTCAGGGGTTGGGGGGACTTGCCGGAGTTAAGGAAGAACCACCCGCAACGGGGACGGGGGCTCATCAGAGAGGTACCCCACTATCTATCTTAGGGTTCAGGGTGGGGGGGGGGGGCCTAGAGGACTGGCAGGGGCGGCGGTGGCGAGTTGTTTCGGGGCGGCGAGGCGGCGCTGGGGCCGGCGGTTCGGCCGGTGGTGGCAAGCGGCTCAGGGGGGTGCAGGTTGAAGATGAACTACAGGCCCTCCCTAAACTACATGTCAAGTGCCTCTCTGCTACCATTGCGTTCAGTTTCGACAGTAGCATTCAGATTCCACAGTAAATTTCAGTTTCGACAGTTAAGTTCAGAGTCAAAAGTTTTTACCTCATCTGTTGTAGTCAGGTGGTTTTTGGTGATGTTAATTTTACATCCATTTTACATCATCTATTGGAGATGCTATTAGAATCCCACTTGAGATTGACGATGTCTGTCTTGTGCTGCTTCAGCCTTGACGTCTTACGGCTCACCGGAGCTGCTCCAACGACAGAACGATCCATCACAACAGAGCAGTGCCCTGGACGCCGTCTACAGATTCCTCAGATCTTCCTCCACACCTCCGACAGCCACCTCTGCCTCAACTGCTTCAGCGACCAACCCAATGATGCTGAGGTCGACACGGCTACGGCAAAGAGGTTGTACACTTGTTGCATCACTTATTACTATACATTCACGTCGATCCATTAGGGCTATTTTGGTTCAACGGAAAAACGTCGATCCACTGGTTGTTACCATCACTCTAAATTTCTGCATGCTCTCCTTACATAATCTCACCATATTTTTTTCGTATGCATGTCAGATATTGTACACAGTCATGCTGAACATGTAGAGAAAAAGAGAAGAGTTTTGCGCGGCAATACAATGTCATGCAGACATCGCTCCATGGTGGGTTCAATGGCAAACCCTCCCCACCCCTCTCCAGATTGTAATCCAGAGGAAGATATCTGTTCTGAGGCGTATTCAGACGCCGCTGACCACTCCTATTTACCCCCCAAGGTGTTTGCTCTACCTTGGCATGATGATGTTAGTCATATCATGCATATGTTGCCTTGCAGTGCCTACTTTTGACATCATATATGTCATCTGCTTAGTTTAGACATGTTCTGTAATGCCACCTGTTTAGTTTCTATATCATATATGGGAATTATGCAGTCTCATGTCTTTTAGCCAGCCATAATATATGTGAAATGTGCAATGCCATCCTGTTTAACCAGGCATCATATATTTGAATGATATCTTGCCCATCCTTTTCTTCATTACATTTCCATTTGTCGACAATGTTTGTACATTAAACTACTCTTCCTGTGAATCAGCCATTTGGGTGGGAGATGGAAAAATCTGGAGTGAAAACAAGGCCTTCAGAGCAGACAGTGCTACCTGTCGAAGCAGATCTCTTGTTGGGTCCCGATAGCTCCTCAGAGATGGATTCAGAGACAGATGACCAGTCCTATTCCCCCACTGAGGTGTATGCTCTAACTTGGCACGGTTATACTGCTCATATCATGCATACGGTGTCTTGCATTGCATAGTTTAGACATCATATACACAATATTCAACACCATGTTCTTAGTTCAGACATCATATCGAATGCCCTCTGTTTAGCATATAAATCACATATGTGAATTAAATGATGCGATCCTGATTACTTAGATAACATGTAGGTGAATTATGTCATGCGATCCTGTTTAGTTATTCATCATATCTTTGAATTATGTTATGCTATGCTATCCAGTTTAGATAGACATCATATATGTGAAATTATGTCATGCTATCCATTTTAGTTAAACAATATACATGTCAACTATTTCATGCCCTCTTTTTTCCACACTATCTATTGCATCTGTCTCTCATACAATGTCTGTACATTCAACTATGTTTCCTGTTTATCAGCCATTTGAATTGGAGCGGGTGATGCCAGTATCTAGCGGAATAAAAACACGGTCTTCAAATAAAACAGTGCTACCTCTTGGTGGAGATAGCACCCCGGTTGTACATGCACAAGAACCAGCCCTACCACACATAACCCAAACTCTCGCAGATTGTACCCCTACTGCGATGGACAGAGAACCAGCTTCACCCAATCTAACCCCAACCCCAGCCGATAGTAACCCAGTTCCTGTTGACACAACACCATCTCCACCACAGAGCTCCCAAACAAGAGCAGTTAGTAAGGCAGCTCCAGTGCCCAAAGGGCCAGTACTATCACGGCGAACCCCAACTCCACCAGTTAGTACGCCTATTCCTGTGGAGGAAGCACAACCAGCCAGTCGTAGTTTAGCATCTATCGCATTTGATGTTGTTAAATCGTATGTGCGTATCTTCCCATCTTGGAAATATTATACTGAAGATGAAGGAAAATGCCAGTTGCAGGTGTTTGTCCAGGAGTTATGTGTAAGTAATGTTATTCATGGCAATTACTTTGCTTCGTCCCATACATCCTACCTCCATGATGGTTATAATACAGCAAATTTTCCCATTTTTCTCTATAGAGAAGGACCGATTTGGAAACTCAGGATGAGGTAACCTGTGCTAATACCTCTGCTATCTTCAAGAATGCTTGGTGGCAGTATCGGAATTACCTGAAGAAAACGTACTTCACCGGCAAAGAAACTCATCAAATTCCCTTACGTTCTCCTGAGACACATTTACTGGACGATGACTGGGAACGCCTTGTTCTGTACTGGTCCCGAACCAAGAATGTGGTAAGGTCTATGAGCTCATTTTCTATTTTTAAGTATTTTATTCTTGCGTCTTACTGTACTCTGTTCATGTAGAACAAGTGCCTAAACCTGAAGAACAACTGTTCTAATTTAAGATTCCATTGCTATCATAGTTCAAAAAAGCGCTAGGCGTTAATTGTGCGTTTTGCCACCGCCTTGCGCTTTACTGACCAAAGCGCATGCTTATGCGCAGTTATGCACAGATTATGCGTAGTTATGCGCAATGCGTTTTGCCAACGCCTAGAGCCTAGGCGCGCTTAAGCGCTCGCTTAGGCGCGCCTTTTTTAACTATGATTGCTTTGCTCTTGTATCACTGTATTTACTCATACAAACTTATTTTTAAATTGAAGGATCCAATCGAAACTCCAATGGCACAGCAGGTATGTTCACGCATGTTTCTTTAACAGGTTTGCTCTTATCAATAGCTCTGTTGATTTCAATTTCAATTGTGTATACAGTTGACTTTCATATCATGCACATTACTAGCATCACAACAGAGCCAATAGTGTTGTTGTACATGTAGACCCGTGGTACCCATCTGAAATCTTGTTGTGCCGTGTAGTTTCCCACGCTTTGTATTCTTTCACTGCTGCTTTGTCTTGAACTGATATGATTTGAACCTGTGTCTCTATTTTGATTTGGCAAGACAATGCAGTGACCATAGGACATAGATATATGTTTGTTTGATGCTTTTATTATGTACTAGTACTTGGCAATAGAAGACTTGGTAGTTTAATCCTGTCCACCTTACTAATGAACTGGTTCACCGAAATGAGTTTCATATACTAGTACATGCTAAACTTGTTATGTGTCTGCTTGTTTCTTCTTTTAGAATGCTGACAGAATATTGGGGAAGAGTGCCTTATTAAGCAATGGTAAAGGAAGTAATGCAGATAAGGTTCAGGATAGTGACACATCCTTGTTGGTCTCCAACAAAGCTGATAAAACAGCTAAGGAAGACTATCTTGAAGACAGCGAGACAACCCCAAAGTCCTGTCTTGGTTTAGTGTTCGAGTTACTGGCCACTACCGCATGCACAAGCTATTCAAACTCACTGTCTGAATCAGTTCGGTTTCTTGAGTCTCAACTACAAGCTGAAAGACATCGATCAGCTGTGCTGCGACAAGAAGCGGAAGGACTGCGGAAGTCCCTGGAGCATTCAGATGCATACTTTCTGGTGCAACAGCAAGCGTTGGAGGATTTTAGCGCCAAACAGGACAAAGCTAATCAGCTTGCTAAGCTTATTGCCAGCATGGTGGATACCCAGGATAACATTTCTTGAGCTCTTCTGAAGTTGTTTCAGTTATGCTCTTGTTTTGCTGCCGCGTTTATTTGCACTGGTGGCCAATTTTGACGGCCAGTGTATGTAATATGCTGCTTTGTTCCCTATATTTGCACTGGTGGCGAACTTTGATGCCCAGTGGATGTAATATGTGTAATAGCGGTAATAGGCTAGCCTTAATTGCTTGCTTATTTATTTCCTTATTATCTTGTTTAGTTGTTTGCTTGTAGTCACTGCAGTTCTTTTTCTGTGTTTTTCTAGTGGCCACAATAGCCTATTTTTGGTAACTAGGCCAAAATAATCGTGGCAACACACGGACTGTTGTAACCATGGGCCTCCTGCAGGCCGTATGATCCATGGGCCTTCGTCCGGCCGTAGGATCCATTGGCCTTCTATACGGGCCGTAGGATCCATCGGCCTTCTATATGGGCCTTAGGGTCCCTGGGCCTTCTACTGGCCATAGGGTCCATGGGTCTTCTACGGGTCGTACGATCCATGGGCCTTCTACGGGCCGTACTATCCATGGGCCTCATACGGGCCGTAGGATCCATGGGCCTTCTACGGGGCATATCATCATTTCGCCAATCATGGGTCGTACTATTCATGGACCATAACGGGTCGTTAATAGGCCGTATTTGATAACTCTATGAAAACATCCCAACGGGTTTTTTTACATGAAAACGGCCCAACGTATTAACGGTCCGCAAACTGGCCGACTGTAACGACGGGCTAAATTTTGCCCACAAGCAGAAAATGACAGTAACGGACCGTATGTAACCGAATGCTGCAAATGAGCCCAAGAATCAATGGGCCCTGAGAAGGCCGAAAGATAACTTGGGCTGGAAACGTCCCAATGGAATAACGGGCCGTTAATGGGTATAAAGTGATGCACTGTTCATTACAGGCCAGTTTCACCACGGGTCGTTAATGGGCCAAGAGTTACAAAGGTCCTCATATGGGCCGAAAGAAGTCATGGGCCACACATGGGCCGGAAGTTAAAACGGGCTGAATCATAATGGATGGCCCAGATGATGCTACTGGGCCTAATTCGGATGGGCATAACGGGCCCTGGGTTAGCGGGCTGTAAATGGGCTATATGCGAACTGGCCGTTAACAGGCTTTCTGTGGGCCGGGCCGCCACCTTTTGACCAAGTCAAACGGGCCGGCCTTTTCACAGGAATGGGCCTCTGTTGGGCTGTGCCACATGTCGCCGTATCATAGGCGACTTCGGTCCAATGAACGATGACATCTATCCCAATGGTGAGCCGACACGTGTTTCCTCCAGCCAATGATGATTTTACACGTGGAAAATACCCATTGGTCGGGGCTGTTAACGGGTTATCGGAGCCAAAACCCGACCCGATAGCTTAACGGTGTTCCGTTATGGTGGATGCCACGTGTCGGTTACCCTTGACGAAAGCACTTCTGTGATGCGCGATTTATCGTCATGGAAGTTGACACTTCGGTGATGATAATTTTGGTAATGTCATGGAACACTTCTACGACAGCACAGATATGACTATCTTGATTCTTCATAAATTTGTCATGGATGTACATGCATGACAAAAAACGCGACATACTGTGACAAACACGTATCATCACGGAAGTGTATTTTTTTGTAGTGAAGGTTGCGTAGTAGACATCAAGCAATTTCTGGCGCTGTTGCCGGGGAGGCTAGGTAAGCGGCACTAACACCCCGTCAACTAAGCCAATTTCTGGCGTCGTTGACGGGGAGGTGAGTGCTTGAAGGTATATCTTTAGATCTTGCAATCGACTCTTTTAGTTTCTTGTTTTATCACTAGTTTAGTCTATAAAAGAAAACTATAAAAAATGGAATTAAGGTTGCCTCATATGCTTCATCTTTTTAATATGTTTCGTGAAAATGATGGGAAGGAAAATTGTGCTCAAGTACTAGAAGAACAATTACATAGAATGCTTGGCATAAAATATGTGAATGATGAGCATGATTGCAATGTTGTTAGTATGAATTCTTTGAACACCCATGATGCTAATGATATGCAAAGCCACAAGCTTGGGGATGCTACGTTTGATGAAGATGATATTTTTAGTCCCCCAAGTTTTGATGAGAATATTTATTTTGATGATAGCATGCCTCCTATTTATGATGATTATTGTGATGACATGTATGCTATAAAGAGTAATGATAACCATGAAACTTGTCATCATGATTTTAATTTTCAATTGGATTATGCCTCACATGATATTTATTTTGTTGAGTTTTCTCCCACCACTACTCATGAAAAGAATTTTGCTTATGTGGAGAGTAATAAAAATTCTATGCTTGTGCTTCATGAAAAGAATGCTTTATGTGATGGTTATATTGTTGAATTAATTCATGTTGCTACTGAAAATTATTATGAGGGAGGAACATATGCTTGTAGGAATTGCAATAATATCAAGTTTCCTCTCTATGTGTTGAAAATATTGAAGTTATGCTTGTTTTGCCTTCCTATGCTAGTTGATTCTTGTTCCCATAAATTGTTTTCTCACAGAATCCCTATGCATAGGAAGTGGGTTAGACTTAAATGTGCTAGTCATATTCTTCATGATGCTCCCGCTATGTTTCAAATCTTATCTTTTATACGAGCATCAGTGAAGTCATCATGCCTAGCTAGGGGCGTTAAACCTTAGCGCTTGTTGGGAGGCAACCCAATTTTATTTTTGTTCTTTGCTTTTTGTTCCTTTTAGTAAAAAATAATCTATCTAGCTTGTGGTTAGATGTGGTTTTATGTTTTAATTAGTGTTTGTGCCAAGTAGAACCAATAGGACTTCTTGGGTGATAGTTGTTTGATCTTGCTGAAAAAGACAAAAACTTTATGCCCACGGAAATAATTGTTAAAATTCACCAGAACATGATAAAATGCTAATTCTTTTTGCAGAAGGTCAATATAAAAATTATCCAGGTTGTCCTAGTTTTCAGGATTTTTGGTGTTCCATAAGTATTCGAACAAATCAGATTGCTACAGACTGTTCTGTTTTTGACAGATTCTGTTTTCTATGTGTTGTTTGCTTATTTTGATGAATCTATGAGTAGTATCGGAGGGTATGAACCATGGAGAAGTTGGAATACAGTAGATATTACACCAATATAAATAAAGAATGAGTTCACAACAGTACCAAAAGTGGTGATTTTATTTCCTTATACTAACGGAGCTTACGAGTTTTCTATTGAGTTTTGTGTTGTGAAGTTTTCAAGTTTTGGGTAAAGATTCGATGGACTATGGAATAAGGTGTGGCAAGAGCCTAAGCTTGGGGATGCCCACGGCACCCCAAGGTAATATTCAAGGATAACCAAGAGCCTAAGCTTGGGGAGCCCTGGATGGCATCCCCTCTTTCGTCTTCGTTCATCGGTAACTTTACATGGAGCTATATTTTTATTCACCACATGGTATGTGTTTTGCTTGGAGCGTCATTTTGTTTTGTTTTATTTTTCTTTCTATTTGAATAATATCCCAATATATGAAATTCTTAAATGTTAGAGAGTCTTCACATAGTTCCATAATTATTCAACTACTCATTGATCTTCACTTATATCTTTTGGAGTAGTTTGTCATTTGCTCTAGTGCTTCACTTATATCTTTTTAGAGCACGGTGGTGGTTTTATTTTATAGAAATTATTGATCTCTCATGCTTCACTTATATTATTTTGAGAGTCTTTTAGAACAGCATGGTAATTTGCTTTGGCTATAAAATTAGTCCTAATATGATAGGCATCCAAGATGGGTATAATAAAAACCTTCATATAGAGTGCATTGAATACTATGAGAAGTTTGATACTTGATGATTGTTTTGAGATATGAAGATGGTGATATTAGAGTCATGCTAATTGAGTATTTGTGAATTTGAGAAATACTTGTGTTGAGGTTTGCAAGTCCCATAGCATGCATGTATGGTAACCGTTGTGTAACAAATTTGAAGCATGAGGTGTTTCTTTGATTGTCTTCCTTATGAGTGGCGGTCTGGGACAAGCGATGGTCTTTTCCTACCAATCTATCCCCCTAGGAGCATGCGCATAGTGCTTGGTTTTGATGACTTGTAGATTTTTGCAATAAGTATGTGAGTTCTTTATGACTAATGTAGACTCCATGGATTATACGCACTCTCACCCTTCCATCATTGCTAGCCTCTTCGGTATCGTGCATTGCCCTTTCTCACCTCGAGAGTTGGTGCAAACTTCGCCAGTGCATCCAAACTCCGTGATATGATATGCTCTATCACACATAAGCCTCATTATATCTTCCTCAAAACAGCCACCATACCTACCAATCATGGCATTTCCATAGCCATTCCGAGATATATTGTCATGCAACTTTCCATCGTTCCGTTTATTATGACACACTTCATCATTGTCATATTGCCTTGCATGATCATGTAGTTGACATCATATTTGTGGCGAGGCCACCATTCATAATTTTTCATACATGTCACTCTTGATTCATTGCCCATCCCGGTACACCGCCGGAGGCACTCATATAGAGTCATATTTTGTTCTAGTATCGAGTTGTAATCCTTGAGTTGTAAATAAATAGAAGTGTGATGATCATCATTATTAGACACTGGTACGTGTCGGTCCTAAACAAATGGTTTTTAACCCCTTTCCACGACGGCATCTGGAACCGTTGCCAAGTGAGTGTGGGCAATAGGGGGGTCCTTCCCACACGACCCAGAAACCATCGGGGATGTGCCCTCCTGGCACACACGTTCGGCAAAATGAGGTCGTGTGCGACCGGCGAGCGCGCAAATATAGAAATACATACAGTATAGCTAAAAAATACAATTATACGGCAAAATAGTTTCCGGTCGCAAGTACATCCCACACAGTCAGTCCCCGCTAAACATTTTCATTCGTATGTACATCCCACACAGTCGCTCCAAGGAAAACGTTTGCGCAAGGTGGCGTAACGCAAACAGTTTTGAAGAGAATGTCGTGTGTGATTGGTCATTTGTCCAACACGGTTTATTCCTAGAAACTATGTGCGTTGCCGGAAGTCATTGCCCACGGTGGTTTCTCATTAACTATTTGCAATAGGAAAACCCAATTAGCAAGCTAATTGGCCAATTAGCGGGCTAATTGCCCTATTATTAATAGTCCATTTACTAATATAATTGACATTCATATTAAACACATAATATATTCCATTTCCATATCAAGGAAGCAGGATTTCATAATTGAAATACATCAGAGTACAACATGATATAGCTTCACCACTCAGCTACCTTACACAACTGCACCAGCAACAAGTTTCACATGCAACATCTAGAACCTTTTGAAATTAGCATCTTAGATGGTACATAGAGAGATGCATCTCATCTGGAAAACTGCTAAAGCGGAAGGCGAATATTGAGCCTTCATTCATGTTGAAGGCCTTTGCAACTTTAGGCCAGTGCCTGTGGATGACTGACCGTCCATCCTTCGACCTCTTCAGGAACACTTCAATATTGAACCGTGGGTGTTGTATGAAAACTTTCCTCGCCTCCTGACCACAGAGGTGGTTTGAGAGGTAATCATCAGTGAAGCCTGAAAACAAGGATGTGCATAAATTGTTGGAAATATGCCCTAGAGGCAATAATAAAATGGTTATTATTGTATTTCCTTGTTCATGATAATTGTCTATTGTTCATGCTATAATTGTATTAACTGGAAACCGTAATACATGTGTGAATACATAGACCACAACATGTCCCTAGTGAGCCTCTAGTTGACTAGCTCGTTGATCAATAGATGGTTATGGTTTCCTGACCATGGACATTGGATGTCATTGATAATGGGATCACATCATTAGGAGAATGATGTGATGGACGAGACCCAATCCTAAGCATAGCACAAGATCATGTAGTTCGTTTGCTAAAGCTTTTCTAATGTCAAGTATCATTTCCTTAGACCATGAGATTGTGCAACTCCCGGATACTGTAGGAATGCTTTGGGTGTACCAAATGTCACAACGTAACTGGGTGGCTATAAAGGTGCACTACAGGTATCTCCAAAAGTGTCTGTTGGGTTGGCACGAATCGAGACTGGAATTTGTCACTCCGTATGACGGAGAGGTATCTCTGGGCCCACTCGGTAATGCATCATCATAATGAGCTCAATGTGACTAAGTAGTTAGTCACGGGATCATGCATTATGGAACGAGTAACGTGACCTGCCGGTAACGAGATTGAACGAGGTATTGGGATACCGACGGTCGAATCTGGGGCAAGTAACATACCGATTGACAAAGGGAATTGCATATGGGATTGCTTGAATCCTTGACATCGTGGTTCATCCGATGAGATCATCGTGCAACATGTGGGAGCCAATATGGGTATCCAGATCTCGCTATTGGTTATTGGCCGGAGAGGTGTCTCGGTCATGTCTGCGTGATTCCCGAACCCGTAGGGTCTACACACTTAAGGTTCGGTGACGCTAGAGTTGTTATGGGAAATAGTATGTGGTTACCGAAGGTTGTTCGGAGTCCCAGATGAGATCCCGGACATGACGAGGAGCTCCGAAATGATCCGGAGGTGAAGATCGGTATATTGGACGAAGGGTATTGGAGTCCGGAATTGTTCCGGGGGTACCAGGTGATGACCAGCGTGTCCGAAAGGGGTTTCGGAGGCCCCGGCAAGCGTTGGGGGGCCTTATGGGCCAAGGGGAGGGGGCACATCAGCCCACTAAGGGGATGAGCGCCCCTCCCACCCCATCTCACGTAACCAGGAGAGGTGGGGGCAACACCCCTAGGGCAGCCGCCCCTCCCGGCTTTGGGGGCAAGTTTCCTAGGGGGTGGGGGCGCCCAAACCCATCTAGGGTTTCCCCTGTGGCCGCCGCCCCTCCCCTAGGGAACACTAGGGTGCCTCCCCCTCCTCCCTTCCCCCTATATATAGTGAGGGAGAGAGAGGGCAGCCGCACCCCTTCCCCTGGCGCAGCCCTCTCCCTCCTCCAACACCTCCTCCTCCTCCGTAGTGCTTGGCGAAGCCCTGCCGGGGAACCACGAGCTCCATCACCACCACGCCGTCGTGCTGTCGGAGTTCTCCCTCAACTTCTCCTCTCCCCTTGCTGGATCAAGAAAGAGGAGACGTCCCCGGGCTGTACGTGTGTTGAACGCGGAGGCACCGTTGTTCGGTGCTTAGATCGGATTCGGCCGCGATCTGAATCGCTTTGTGAACGACTCCACCGACCGCGTTCTTGTAACGCTTCCGCATCGCGATCTTCAAGGGTATGAATATGCACTCCCCTCTCTCTCGTTGCTAGTCTCTCCATAGATTGATCTTGATGATGCGTAGAAAATTTTGAATTTCTGCTACGTTCCCTAATAGTGGTATCAGAGCCAGGTTTATGAGTAGTTTCTATGCACGAGTAGAACACAAGTTGTTGTGGGCGTTGATTTTGTTCAATATGCTTACTGTTACTAGTCCTATCTTGTTTCGACGGTATTGTGGGATGAAGCGGCCGGACCGACCTTACACGTACACTTACGTGAGACAGGTTCCACCGACTGACATGCACTTGTTGCATAAGGTGGCTAGCGGGTGTCTGTCTCTCCCACTTTAGTCGGATCGGATTCGATGAAAAGGGTCCTTATGAAGGGTAAATAGCAATTGGCATATCACGTTGTGGTTTTGGCATAGGTAAGAAGCGTTCTTGCTAGAAACCTATAGCAGCCACGTAAAAACTTGCAACAACAATTAGAGGACGTCTATCTTGTTTTTGCAGCATATGCCGAGTGATGTGATATGGCCAAGAAGGATGTGATGAATGAAATATATGTGATGTATGAGATTGATCATATTCTTGTAATAGGAATCATGACTTGCATGTCGATGAGTATCACAACGGGCAGGAGCCATAGGAGTTGTCTTTATTTATTGTATGACCTGCGTGTCACTGAATAACGCCATGTAATTACTTTACTTCATTGCTAAACCGTTAGCCATAGTAGTAGAAGTAATAAGTTGGTGAGACAACTTCATGGAGACACGATGATGGAGATCATGGTGTCATGCCGGTGACGATGATGATCATGGAGCCCCGAAGATGGAGATCAAAAGGAGCAAAATGATATTGGCCATATCATGTCACTATTTGATTGCATGTGATGTTTATCATGTTTATGCATCTTATTTGCTTAGAATAACGATAGTAAATAAGATGATCCCTCATAATAATTTCAAGAAAGTGTTCCCCCTAACTGTGCACCGTTGCGAAAGTTCGTTGTTTCGAAGCACCACGTGATGATCGGGTGTGATAGATTCTAACGTTCACATACAATGGGTGTAAGCCAGATTTACACACGCAGAACACTTAGGTTGACTTGACGAGCCTAGCATGTACAGACATGGTCTCGGAACACAAGAGACCGAAAGGTCGAACATGAGTCGTATAGTAGATACGATCAACATGAAGATGTTCACCGATGATGACTAGTCCGTCTCACGTGATGATCGGACACGACCTAGTTGACTCCGATCATGTATCACTTAGATGACTAGAGGGATGTCTATCTGAGTGGGAGTTCATCAAATAATGTGATTAGATGAACTTACTTATCCTGAACATAATCAAAAGGACTTTGCAAATTATGTCGTAGCTCGCGTTTTAGTTCTACTAATTTAGATATGTTCCTAGAGAAAATTTAGTTGAAAGTTCATAGTAGCAATTATGTGGACTGGATCCGTAAACTGAGGATTGTCCTCATTGGTGCGCAGAAGGCCTATGTCCTTAATGCACCGCTCGGTGTGCTGAACCTTGTGCGTCGTCTGTGGATGTTGCGAACATCTGACATACACGTTTTGATGACTACGTGATAGTTCAGTAATGTTAAACGGTTTAGAATTGAGGCACCGAAGACGTTTTTCAAACGTCGCAGGAACATATGAGATGCTCCAAAGGCTGAAATTGGGATTTCAGGCTCGTGCCCACGTCAAGAGGTATAAGACCTCCGACGAGTTTCTTAGCCTACAAACTAAGGGAGAAAAGCACAATCGTTGAGCTTGTACTTAGATTGTCTGGGTACAACAATCACTTGAATCGAGTGGGAGTTAATCTTCCAGACGAGATAGTGATGTTTCTCCAAAGTCATTGCCACCAAGCTACTAGAGCTTCGTGATGAACTATAACATATCAGGGATAGATATGATGATCCTTGAAATATTCGCGATGTTTGACACCACGAAAGTAGAAATCAAGAAGGAGCATCAATTGTTGATGGTTAGTGAAACCACTAGTTTCAAGAAGGGCAAGGGCAAGAAGGGATACTTCATGAAACGGCACATCAGTTGCTGCTCTAGTGAAGAAACCTAAGGTTGAACCCAAACCCGAGACTAAGTGCTTCTGTCATAAGGAACGATCACTGGAGCAGAATTACCCTAGATACTTGGTAGATGAGAAGGCTCGCAAGGTCGACAAAAGTATATTGGATATACATTATATTGAAGTGTACTTTACTAGTACTCCTAGTAGCACCATGGTAATAGATACAGTTGCTAAGTGTTAGTAACTTGAAATAAAATGCTATGGAATAAACGGAGACTAGCTAAAGGTGAGATGATGATATGGTTTGGAAGTGTTTCCAAGGTTGATGTGATCAAGCATCGCATACTCCCTCTACCATCGAGATTGGTGTTAAACCTAAATAATTGTTATTTGGTGTTTGCGTTGAGCATAGACATGATTGGATTATGTTTATCGCAATACAGTTATTCATTTAAGGAGAATAATGGTTACTCTATTTATTTGAATAATACCTTCAATGGTCTTGCACCTAAAATGAATGGTTTATTGAATCTCGATCGTAGTGATACACATGTTCATGCCAAAAGATATAAGATAGTAACAATATAGTGCCACCTACTTGTGGCACTGCCATTTGAGTCATATTGGTATAAACGCATGAAGAAGCTCCATGTTGATGGATCTTTGGACTCACTCGTTTTTGAAAAGATTGAGACATGTGAACCATGTCTATTGGTATATACGCATGAAGAAACTCCATGCAGATGGACCGTTTGGACTCACTTGATTTTGAATCACTTGAGACATGCAAATCATACCACATGGGCAAGATGACTGAAAGCCTCATTTTCAGTAAAATGGAACAAGAAAGCAACTTTTTGGAAGTAATACATTTTGATGTGTGCAGTCCAATGAGTGTTGTGGCATGCAGTGGATATTGTTATGTTCTTACTTCACAGATGATTTGAGTAGATACTGAGTATATTTACTTGATGAAACACAAGTCCAAATTATTGAATGGTTCAAGTAATTTCAGAGTGAAGTTGAAGATCATCGTGACAAGAGGATAAAATGTCTATGATATGATCATAGAGATGAATATCTGAGTTGCGAGTTTGGTACACAATTGAGACATTGTGGAAACTGTTTCACAACTAACGCCGCCTGGAACACCATAGTGTGATGGTGTGTCTGAACATCATAGATGCACCCCATTGGATATGGGGCATACCATGATGTCTCTTATCGAATTACCACTATCGTTCATGGGTTAGGCATTAGAGACAACCACATTCATTTTAAATAGGGCACCACGTAATTCCGTTGAGATGACACCATATGAACTATGGTTTAGAGAAACCTAAGCTGTCGTTTCTTAAAAGTTTGGGGCTGCGATGCTTATGTGAAAAAGTTTCATCCTAGTAAGCTCGAACCCAAAACGGATAAATGCATCTTCATAGGTCACCCAAAACAGTTGGGTATACCTCCTATTTCAGATCTGGAAGCAAAAGTGATTGTTTCTTAAACAGGGTCCTTTCTTGAGGAAAAGTTTCTCTCAAAAGAATTGAGTGGGAGGATGGTGGAGACTTGATAAGGTTATTGAACCATCACTTCAACCAGTGTGTAGCAGGGCACAGGAAGTTGTTCCTGTGGCACCTACACCAATTGAAGTGGAAGTTGATGATAGTGATCATGAAACTTCGGATCAAGTCACTACCAAACCTCGTAGGACGACAAGGACATGTACTGCTTCAGAGTGGTACGGTAATCCTGTCTTGGAGGTCATGTTGCTAGACAACAATGATCCTACGAGCTATGGAGAAGCAATGGTGGGCCCGAATTCCGACAAATGGCTCGAGGCCATAAAATCCGAGAGAGGATCCATGTATGAAAACAAAGTGTAGACTTTGGAAGAACTACTTGATGGTCGTAAGGTTGTTGGGTACAGATGGATTTTAAAAGGAAGACGGACAATGATGGTAAGTATCACCATTAAGAAAGCTCGACTTGTCGTTAAGATGTTTTCCGACAAGTTCAAGGAGTTGACTATGATGAGACTTTCTCACTCGTAGTGATGCTAGGAGTCTGTTGGAATTATATTAGCAATTACTGCATGATTTATGAAATCTTGCAGATAGGATGTAAAAACATTATTTCCTCGACGATATTCTTGAGGAAAGGTTGCATGTGGTACAACCAGAAGGTTTTGTCAATCCTAAAAGATGCTAACAAGTATGGAAAGCTCCAACAATCCTTCTAAGGACTGGAGTAAGCATCTCGGAGTTGGAATATACGATTTGATGAGATAATCAAAGATTTTGGATTTATACAAAGTTTATGAGAAACTTGTATTTCCAAAGAAGTGAGTGGGAGCACTATACAATTTCTGATGAGTATATGTTATTAACATATTGTTGATCAGAAATGATGTAGAGTTTCTGGACAGCATATAGGGTTATTTTAAAAGTGTTTTTCAATGGAAAACCTAGATTAAGCTACTTGAACATTGAGCATCAAGATCTATAAGGATAGATCAAAAAACGCTTAATAGTACTTTCAAATGAATACACACCATGACAAGATTTTGAAGGAGTTCAAAATAGATCAGCAAAGAAGGAGTTCTTGGCTATGTTATAAGGTGTGAGTATTGAGTAAGACTCAAGACCTGACCACGGCAGAAGAGAGAGAAAGGACGAAGGTCGTCCTCTATGTTTTAGACGTAGGCTCTATAGTATGCTATGGTGTGTACCACACCTAAAGTGTGCCTTGCCATGAGTCAGTCAAGGGGTACAAGAGTGATCCAAGAATGGATCATAGGACAGCGGTCAAAGTTATCCTTAGTAACTAGTGGACTAAGGAATTTTCTCGATTATGGAGGTGGTAAAAGAGTTCGTCGTAAAGGGTTACGCCGATGCAAACTTTGACACTAATCCGGATGACTCTGAGTAGTATACCGGATTCGTATAGTAGAACAGTTATTTGGAATAGCTCCAAATAGCGCGTGGTAGCTGCATCTAGGAGATGACATAGAGATTTGTAATACACACACCGATCTGAAAGATTCAGACCCGTTGACTAATAACCTCTCTCACAAGCGAGATATGATCAAACCCAATGGGTGTCGGATTCATTACAATCACATAGTGATGTGAACTAGATTATTGACTCTAGTGCAAGTGGGAGACTGTTGGAAATATGCCCTAGAGGCAATAATAAAATGGTTATTATTATATTTCCTTGTTCATGATAATTGTCTATTGTTCATGCTATAATTGTATTAACTGGAAACCGTAATACATGTGTGAATACATAGACCACAACATGTCCCTAGTGAGCCTCTAGTTGACTAGCTCGTTGATCAATAGATGGTTATGGTTTCCTGACCATGGACATTGGATGTCGTTGATAACGGGATCACATCATTAGGAGAATGATGTGATGGACGAGACCCAATCCTAAGCATAGCACAAGATCGTGTAGTTCGTTTGCTAAAGCTTTTCTCATGTCAAGTATCATTTCCTTAGACCATGAGATTGTGCAACTCCCGGATACTGTAGGAATGCTTTGGGTGTACCAAACGTCACAACATAACTGGGTGGCTATAAAGGTGCACTACAGGTATCTCCGAAAGTGTCTGCTGGGTTGGCACGAATCGAGACTGGGATTTGTCACTCCGTATGACGGAGAGGTATCTCTTGGCCCACTCGGTAATGCATCATCATAATGAGCTCAATGTGACTAAGTAGTTAGTCACGGGATCATGCATTATGGAACGAGTAAAGTGACTTGCCGGTAACGAGATTGAACGAGGTATTGGGATACCGACGGTCGAATCTCGGGCAAGTAACATACCGATTGACAAAGGGAATTGCATACGGGATTGCTTGAATCCTTGACATCGTGGTTCATCCGATGAGATCATCGTGGAACATGTGGGAGCCAATATGGGTATCCAGATCTCGCTATTGGTTATTGGCCGGAGAGGTGTCTCGGTCATGTCTGCGTGATTCCCGAACCCGTAGGGTCTACACACTTAAGGTTCGGTGACGCTAGAGTTGTTATGGGAAATAGTATGTGGTTACCGAAGGTTTTTCGGAGTCCCGGATGAGATCCCGGACATGATGAGGAGCTCCGTAATGATCCGGAGGTGAAGATCGGTATATTGGACAAAGGGTATTGGAGTCCAGAATTGTTCCGGAGGTACCAGGTGATGACCAGCGTGTCCGAAAGGGGTTTCGGAGGCCCCGGCAAGCGTTGGGGGGCCTTATGGGCCAAGGGGAGGGGGCACGTCAGCCCACTAAGGGGCTGAGCGCCCCTCCCACCCCATCTCACATAACTAGGAGAGGTGGGGGCGCCACCCCTAGGGCAGTCGCCCCTCCCGGCTTTGGGGGGCAAGTTTCCTAGGGGTGGGGGCGCCCAAACCCATCTAGGGTTTCCCCTGTGGCCGCCACCCCTCCCCTAGGGAACCCTGGGGCGCCTCCCCTCCTCCCTTCCCCCTATATATAGTGAGGGAGAGAGAGGGCAGCCGCACCCCTTCCCCTGGCGCAGCCCTCTCCCTCCTCCTCCTCCGTAGTGCTTGGTGAAGCCCTGCCGGAGAACCACGAGCTCCATCACCACCACACCGTTGTGCTGTCAGAGTTCTCCCTCAACTTCTCCTCTCCCCTTGCTGGATCAAGAAGGAGGAGACGTCCCCAGGTTGTACGTGTGTTGAACGCAGAGGCACCGTTGTTCGGTGCTTAGATCGGATTCGGCCGCGATCTCAATCGCTTCGTGAACGACTCCACCGACCACGTTCTTGTAACGCTTCCGCATCGCGATCTTCAAGGGTATGAATATGCACTCCCCTCTCTCTCGTTGCTAGTCTCTCCATAGATTGATCTTGGTGATGCGTAGAAAATTTTGAATTTCTACTACGTTCCCCAACATAAATATCTTCTCTATATTGGAAATGGGGCAAAGGAATACAAAAAGGCAAGGTATAATAGTTAGTACCATCTTGTAAACCTTTGTGCTTCCCATTGTTTCCCTGCAACACATATAAGGTAGTTAGTCATCAGGTTAAGTAAGGGTTCGCATGCTATCAGTAAAATATGTTGATGATAAATAAGCACATTGCAGATTCAGCAGATTAATTCAAGCCACATGGAAAACCCATTTATTCAAACCAAGCATGATTAAGAACTAGGAAATATAGCACTTGTATATGTTTCTCATGTATTAAGTGCAGCCAAAATCGATTTATTCCTCACATGGTATAGAATAACAGAATGCAGCCACATCAATTGAACATCGCATTGCAAAATTGAACCAAGCAGTTAACTAAACACCACAACAAATGAACCAAACGTTAACTGAGCACCACATTGCACAATATAACATACTCCTAATAGAAGATCAGACAGTTAACCAAACCAAGCATGCTTAAGAACTTGGGTATGTAGCAATTGTATTTGTTTCTCATGTATTTAGTACCGCCAAATTCGATTTATTCCTCACATGGTATATAATAACAGAATGCAGCCACAATAATTGAACATCGCATTGCAGAATTGAACCAAGCAGTTAACTAAACACCACAATAACAAGTGAACCAAGCCACAACAAATGAACCAAGTAGTTAAGTAAACACCAATTGAACAATATAACATAATAGAAGATCGGACAGTTAACCAAACCAAGCATGCTTAACAACTTGGAAATATTGCACCCTGAAGAATTGAACATCACATTTGCAAAATTGAACCAAGCAGTTAATTGAACACCACATTGCACGACATATAGAACATATACACTATAGCAGAAGATTGCATGGTAAAAGTAGATAGCACAATTCACTAGAATTTGTTAAGGAAAGGCAGTAGCTAGCAAACTGAACATGGGTCCTTATAGTGAGCTAATAAGACAAGCTACTCCTCATTGTCGGAGATATCGATGACAATTGGCTCCTTGGACATGGAAGAGGGTGAGGCCTCCGCATCGTGGGTGCCCTCGTTGTAGCGGTGAGTTGCCTGAGACGCTCCGGGCACCAACCTGCTGGCTCTTGAGATGAGGTAAGCACGTGCACGCTGAGAAAACAATTCGTAGTCTTTGTCGAGGGCACCGACAGTGGCCTCGAGAAAACACCACGAACTGTCGTTTAAATCAGCCAACCGTGTCGCGGCGGCAGTGTGCGAGGCGTCAACGGTGGCCTCGACAGCGAGGTGCTCCTCCAAGATCTGGGGGTCGGCATGAATGGCAGCCATCGCGACCTCATCCGCGCGTGCGGCCGCGATTTGCTTCTCCGCTGCCAAATGCTCCTTGAGGTCCTGGCTATATTGCATGCACCATGGCTTAGGCCGACACTTATTTGGTGAAAGGGTCGGTGATTTGGATGGAAGGTGTCGTGCTCGCGTCGGCGGTCGGGCCATGTGGGATGTGGAAGGAGGAGGAGGATGGGAGTTGGGTGTGGATTACCTGCCTGGATAGGCGAGGCCGAGCAGCATGAAGGAGGGTCGCCGGCGAGGAGGCGGCAGCGCTGCAAGCAAGGAGTGAAGGTTTCAACTAGGAAAGGAAGGCGGAAAGAGGGGAAATGTGGCTTTTGGTAAGGGGAGGGGGCGGGGAGGTAGATATTTCCACGAAAGCCGAAAATTTGGAATTGCTTCAGCAAAAAAAACTGGCACGCAAAGTGTCATCAGACACCGTCCCTTATTCAGACACGGTCCAAAGATATTTTGTGTTGCATCTCACATGGTTGCTTATAATAAACTATGTGGGATCTACTTGATTTTTGGTCTTGATTTGAATTACATAATGGGGTCGCAGCGGCCAGGGACGGTGTTTGAATTGCTAGACCTTTTATCTGCAGTGATCATAAAAGAATTGGAATTATTCAGGGTTCGTTTGGATATTTTTATGCACTAAGTGAGTTTTCAATGCATTTATGTGCATTATTCAAATTTAAACTACATGCACATGCTCCAGTGCATATAAATTCATTGAAAATCAAATCTTTGTCCTTGGGTGCATGCTTAGGTCCCATGCAAGAAATGGGAATGTATTTCAAACACCATGGCACCGTTGATTGCCAGCAAAACAGTGAGATGCCTGGTTTTTAAATTCTAGTAAATCCAAAACTTGTCTGAAATTCATGAAAATTGGCATGCTACCATGGAGCACCATCAACATGACGTGGTACAAATTTTGTCCCATTTGGGGCAGGTTTGGGTATATGCTTCTCACAAACTGGAGCTTCTCACAACAAGCATGATGGTTTTCGGTAGGCAACGTCCCACCTTTGGGGACGAAACGATATCCATTGCCTCTTATTGCTTTCAAGTTTTTTTCTCGTGTCGACATAGAACAATAGGAGTGTTGTGTGAATTTTTGTGACTTCTCGGGGTTCGCTTGGACATTTTTATGCATTAAGTGAGTTTTCAATGCATTTATGTGCATTATTCAAATTTGAACTACATGTGCATGCTCCAGTGCATATAAATTCATTTAAAAATCAAATCTTTGTCCTTGGGTGCATGCTTAGGTCCCATGCAAGAAATGGGAATGAATTTCAAACACCATGGCACCGTTGATTGCCGACAAAACAGTGAGATGCCTGGTTTTTAAATTCTAGTAAATCGAAAACTCGTCTGAAATTCATGAAACATGGCATGCTATCATGGAGCGGCATCAACATGCCGTGGTACAAATTTTTTCCCATTTGGGGCAGGTTTGGGTATATGCTTCTCACAAACCGGAGCTTCTCACAACAAGCATGATGGTTTTCGGTAGGGGACGTCCCACCTTTGGGGACGAAACGATATCCATTGCCTCTTATTGCTTTCAAGTTTTTTTCTCGTGTCGACATAGAACAACAGGAGTGTTGTGTGAATTTTTGTGATTTTTCGGGGTTCGTTTGGACATTTTTATGCATTAAGTGAGTTTTTAATGCATTTATGTGCATAATTTAAATTTGAACTACATGCGCATGCTCCAGTGCATATAAATTCGTAGAAAAATCAAATCTTTGTCCTTGGGTGCATGCTTAGGTCCCATGCAAGAAATGGGAATGAATTTCAAACACCATGGCATCGTTGATTGCCGGCAAAATAGTGAGATGTCTGGTTTTTAAATTTTAGTAAATCCAAAACTCGTCTGAAATTCATGAAACTTGGCATGCTATCATGGAGCGGCATCAACATGCCGTGGTACAAATTTTGTCCCATTTGGGGCAGGTTTGGGTATATGCTTCTCACAAACCGGAGCTTCTCACAACAAGCATGATGTTTTTTGGTAGGGAACGCCCCACCTTTGGGGACGAAACCATATCCATTGCCACTTATTGCTTTCAAGTTTTTTTCTCATGTCAACATGGAACAACAGGAGTGTTGTGTGATTTTTTGGGTTTCATCTGGACATTTTATGCATTAAGTGAGTTTTCAATGCATTTATGTGCATAATTCAAATTTGAACTACATGCGCATACACCAGTGCATATAAATTCGTTGAAAAATCAAATCTTTGTCCTTGGGTGCATGCTTAGATCCCATGCAAGAAATGGGAATGAATTTCAAACACCATGGCACCGTTGATTGTCGGCAAAATAGTGAGATGCCTAGTTTTTAAATTCTAGTAAATCAAAAACTCGTCTGAAATTCATGAAACTTGGCATGCTATCATGGAGCGGCATCAACATGCCGTGGTACAAATTTTGTCCCATTTCGGATAGGTTTGGGTATATGCTTCTCACAAACCGAAGCTTCTCACAACAAGCATGATGGTTTTCGGTAGGTAACGTCCCACCTTTGGGGACGAAATGATATACATTGCCTCTTATTGCTTTCAAGTTTTTTTCTCGTGTCAACATAGAACAACTGTAGTGTTGTCTGATTTTTTGTGATTTTTTGGGATTCGTTTGGACATTTTTATGCATTAAGTGAGTTTTCAATGCATTTATGTGCATAATTCAAATTTAAACTACATGCACATGCTCCAGTGCATATAAATTCGTTGAAAAAACAAATTTGTGTCCTTGGGTGCATGCTTAGGTCCCATGCAAGAAATGGGAATGAATTTCAAACACCATGGAACCGTTGATTGCCGGCAAAATAGTGAGATGCCTGGTTTTTAAATTCTAGTAAATCCAAAACTTGTCTGAAATTCATGAAAATTGGCATGCTATCATGGAGCGGCATCAACATGTCGTGGTACAAATTTTGTCCCATTTGGCGCAGGTTTGGGTATATGCTTCTCACAACAAGCATGATGGTTTTCGGTAGGGAACGTCCAACCTTTGGGGACGAAACGATATCCATTGGCTCTTATTGCTTTTGAGTTTTTTTCTCATGTCGACATAGAACAACACGAGTGTTGTGTGAATTTTTGTGATTTTTCGGGGTTCGTTTGGACATTTTTATGCATTAAGTGAGTTTTCAATGCATTTGTGTGCATAATTCAAATTTGAACTACATGTGCATTCTCCAGTGCATATAAATTCATTTAAAAATCAAATCTTTGTCCTTGGGTGCATGCTTAGGTCCCATGCAAGAAATGGGAATGAATTTCAAACATCATGGCCCCGTTGATTACCGGCAAAACAGTGAGATGCCTGGTTTTTTTATTTTTGTAAATCCAAAACTCGTCTGAAATTCATGAAACTTGGCATGCTATCATGGAGCGGCATCAACATGCCATGGTACAAATTTTGTCCCATTTGGGGCAGGTTTGGGTATATGCTTCTCACAAACCGGAGCTTCTCACAACAAGCATGATGGTTTTCGGTAGGAAACGCCCCACCTTTGGGGACGAAACCATATCCATTGCCTCTTATTGCTTTCAAGTTTTTTTCTCATGTCAACATAGAACAACAGGAGTGTTGTGTGATTTTTTGTGATTTTTCGGGTTTCGTTTGGACATTTTATGCATTAAGTGAGTTTTGAATGCATTTATGTGCATAATTCAAATTTGAACTACATGCGCATACTCTAGTGCCTATAAATTCGTTGAAAAATCAAATCTTTGTCCTTGGGTGCATGCTTAGATCCCATGCAAGAAATGGGAATGAATTTCAAACACCATGGCACCGTTGATTGCCGGCAAAACAATGAGATGCCTAGTTTTTAAATTCTAGCAAATCCATAACTCGTATGAAATTCATGAAACTTGGCATGCTATCATGGAGCGGCATCAACATGCCGTGGTACAAATTTTGTCCCATTTGGGATAGGTTTGGGTATATGCTTCTCACAAACCGGAGCTTCTCACAACAAGCATGATGGTTTTCGGTAGGGAACATCCCACCTTTGGGGACGAAACAATATCCATTGCCTCATATTGCTTTCAAGGTTTTTTCTCGTGTCGACAGAACAACAGGAGTGTTGTGTGAATTTTGTGACTTTTCGGGGTTTGTTTGGACATTTTTATGCATTAAGTGAGTTTTCCATGCATTTATGTGCATAATTCAAATTTGAACTACATGTGCATGCTCCAGTGCATATAAGTTCGTTGAAAACTCAAATCTTTGTCCTTGGGTGCATGCTTAGGTCCCATGCAAGAAATGGGAATGAATTTCAAACACCATGGCACCGTTGATTGCCTACAAAACAGTGAGATGCCTGGTTTTTAAATTCTAGTAAATCCAAAACTCGTCTGAAATTCATGAAACATGGCATGCTATCATGGAGCGGCATCAACATGCCGTGGTACAAATTTTGTCCCATTTGGGGCAGGTTTGGGTATATGCTTCTCACAAACCAGAGCTTCTCACAACAAGCATGATGGTTTTCGGTAGGGGACGTCCCACCATTGGGGACGAAACGATATCCATTGCCTCTTATTGCTTTCAAGTTTTTTTCTCGTGTCGACATAGAACAACAGGAGTGTTGTGTGAATTTTTGTGATTTTTCGGGGTTCGTTCGGACATTTTTATGCATTAAGTGAGTTTTTAATGCATTTATGTGCATAATTCAAATTTGAACTACATGCGCATGCTCCAGTTCATATAAATTCGTAGAAAAATCAAATCTTTGTCCTTGGGTGCATGCTTAGGTCCCATGCAAGAAATGGGAATGAATTTCAAACACCATGGCACCGTTGATTGCCGGCAAAACAGTGAGATGTCTGTTTTTTAAATTTTAGTAAATCCAAAACTCGTCTGAAATTCATGAAACTTGGCATGCTATCATGGAGCGGCATCAACATGTCGTGGTACAAATTTTGTCCCATTTGGGGCAGGTTTGGGTATATGCTTCTCACAAACCGGAGCTTCTCACAACAAGCATGATGTTTTTCGGTAGGGAACGCCCCACCTTTGGGGAAAAAACCATATCCATTGCCTCTTATTGCTTTCAAGTTTTTTTCTCATGTCAACATGGAACAACAGGAGTGTTGTGTGATTTTTTGTGATTTTTTGGGTTTCATTTGGACATTTTATGCATTAAGTGAGTTTTCAATGCATTTATGTGCATAATTCAAATTTGAACTACATGCGCATACACCAGTGCATATAAATTCGTTGAAAAATCAAATCTTTGTCCTTGGGTGCATGCTTAGATCCCATGCAAGAAATGGGAATGAATTTCAAACACCATGGCACCGTTGATTGTCGGCAAAACAGTGAGATGCCTAGTTTTTAAATTCTAGTAAATCCAAAACTCGTCTGAAATTCATGAAACTTGGCATGCTATCATGGAGCGGCATCAACATGTCGTGGTACAAATTTTGTCCCATTTGGGATAGATTTGGGTATATGCTTCTCACAAACCGAAGCTTCTCACAACAAGCATGATGGTTTTCGGTAGGGAACGTCCCACCTTTGGGGACGAAACGATATCCATTGCCTCTTATTGCTTTCAAGTTTTTTTCTCGTGTGAACATAGAACAACTGGAGTGTTGTCTGATTTTTTGTGCTTTTTTGGGGTTCGTTTGGACATTTTTATGCATTAAGTGAGTTTTCGATGCATTTATGTGCACAATTCAAATTTAAACTACATGCACATGCTCCAGTGCATATAAATTCGTTGAAAAACAAATCTGTGTCCTTGGGTGCATGCTTAGGTCCCATGCAAGAAATGGGAATGAATTTCAAACACCATGGAACAGTTGATTGCCGGCAAAACAGTGAGATGCCTGGTTTTTAAATTCTAGTAAATCCAAAACTTGTCTAAAATTCATGAAAATTGGCATGCTATCATGGAGCGGCATCAACATGCCGTGGTACAAATTTTGTCCCATTTGGCGCAGGTTTGGGTATATGCTTCTCACAACAAGCATGATGGTTTTCGGTAGGGAACGTCCAACCTTTGGGGACGAAACGATATCCATTGGCTCTTATTGCTTTTGAGTTTTTTTCTCGTGTCGACATAGAACAACACGAGTGTTGTGTGAATTTTTGTGATTTTTCGGGGTTCGTTTGGACATTTTTATGCATTAAGTGATTTTTCAATGCATTTATGTGCATAATTCAAATTTGAACTACATGTGCATGCTCCAGTGCATATAAATTCATTTAAAAATCAAATCTTTGTCCTTGGGTGCATGCTTAGGTCCCATGCAAGAAATGGGAATGAATTTCAAACATCATGGCTCCGTTGATTACCGGCAAAACAGTGAGATGCCTGGTTTTTTAATTTTTGTAAATCCAAAACTCGTCTAAAATTCATGAAACTTGGCATGCTATCATGGAGCGCCGTGAACATGCCATGGTACAAATTTTGTCCCATTTGGGGCTGGTTTGGGTATATGCTTCTCACAAACCGGAGCTTCTCACAACAAGCATGATGGTTTTCGGTAGGAAACGCCCCACCTTTGGGGACGAAACCATATCCATTGCCTCTTATTGCTTTCAAGTTTTTTTCTCATGTCAACATAGAACAACAGGAGTGTTGTGTGATTTTTTGTGATTTTTCGGGTTTCGTTTGGACATTTTATGCATTAAGTGAATTTTCAATGCATTTATGTGCATAATTCAAATTTGAACTACATGCACATACTCTAGTGCCTATAAATTCGTTGAAAAATCAAATCTTTGTCCTTGGGTGCGTGATTAGATCCCATGCAAGAAATGGGAATGAATTTCAAACACCATGGCACCGTTGATTGCCGGCAAAACAATGAAATGCCTAGTTCTTAAATTCTAGAAAATCCAAAACTCGTATGAAATTCATGAAACTTGGCATGCTATCATGGAGCAGCATCAACATGCCGTGGTACAAATTTTGTCCCATTTGGGATAGGTTTGGGTATATGCTTCTCACAAACCGGAGCTTCTCACAACAAGCATGATGGTTTTCGGTAGGGAACGTCCAACCTTTGGGGACGAAACGATATCCATTGGCTCTTATTGCTTTGAAGTTTTTTTCTCGTGTCGACATAGAACAACTGGAGTGTTGCCTGATTTTTTGTGATTTTTTGGGGTTCGTTTGGAAATTTTTATGCATTAAGTGAGTTTTCGATGCATTTATGAGCATAATTCAAATTTAAACTACATGCACATGCTCCAGTGCATATAAATTCGTTGAAAAAACAAATCTCTGTCCTTGGGTGCATGCTTAGGTCCCATGCAAGAAATGGGAATGAATTTCAAACACCATGGCACCGTTGATTGCCGGCAAAATAGTGAGATGCCTGGTTTTTAAATTCTAGTAAATCCAAAACTTGTCTGAAATTCATGAAAATTGGCATGCTATCATGGAGGGGCATCAACATGTCGTGGTACAAATTTTGTCCCATTTGGCGCAGGTTTGGGTATATGCTTCTCACAACAAGCATGATGGTTTTCGGTAGGGAACGTCCAACCTTTGGAGACGAAACGATATCCATTGCCTCTTATTGCTTTTGAGTTTTTTTTCTCGTGTCGACATAGAACAACACGAGTGTTGTGTGAATTTTTGTGATTTTTCAGGGTTCGTTTGGACATTTTTATGCATTAAGTGAGTTTTCAATGCATTTATGTGCATAATTCAAATTTGAACTACATGTGCATTCTCCAGTGCATATAAATTCATTTAAAAATCAAATCTTTGTCCTTGGGTGCATGCTTAGGTCCCATGCAAGAAATGGGAATGAATTTCAAACATCATGGCTCCATTGATTACCGGCAAAACAGTGAGATGCCTGGTTTTTTAATTTTAGTAAATCCAAAACTCGTCTGAAATTCATGAAACTTGGCATGCTATCATGGAGCGGCATCAACATGCCGTGGTACAAATTTTGTCCCATTTGGGGCAGGTTTGGGTATATGCTTCTCACAAACCGGAGCTTCTCACAACAAGCATGATGGTTTTCGGTAGGGAACGTCCCACCTTTGGGGACGAAACAATATCCATTGCCTCTTATAGCTTTCAAGTTTTTTCTCGTGTCAACATAGAACAACTGGAGTGTTGTCTGATTTTTTGTGATTTTTTGGGGTTCATTTCGACATTTTTATGCGTTAAGTGAGTTTTCAATGCATTTATGTGCATAATTCAAATTTAAACTACATGCACAAGCTCCAGTGCATATAAATTCATTGAAACATCAAATCTTTGTCCTTGGGTGCATGCTTAGGTCCCATGCAAGAAATGGGAATGAATTTCAAACACCATGGCACCGTTGATTGCCGGCATAATAGTGAGATGCCTGGTTTTAAAATTCTAGTAAATACAAAACTTGTCTGAAATTCATGAAAATTGGCATGCTATCATGGAGCGGCATCAACATGCCGTGGTACAAATTTTGTCCCATTTGGGGCAGGTTTGGGTATATGCTTCTCAAAAACCGGAGCTTCTCACAACAAGCATGATGGTTTTCGGTAGGGAACGTCCCACCTTTGGGGACGAAACAATATCCATTGCCTCTTCTAGCTTTCAAGTTTTTTCTCATGTCAACATAGAACAACTGGAGTGTTGTCTGATTTTTTGTGATTTTTTGGGGTTCATTTCGACATTTTTATGCGTTAAGTGAGTTTTCAATGCATTTATGTGCATAATTCAAATTTAAACTACATGCACAAGCTCCAGTGCATATAAATTCATTGAAACATCAAATCTTTGTCCTTGGGTGCATGCTTAGGTCCCATGCAAGAAATGGGAATGAATTTCAAACACCATGGCACCGTTGATTGCCGGCATAACAGTGAGATGCCTGGTTTTTAAATTCTAGTAAATACAAAACTTGTCTGAAATTCATGAAAATTGGCATGCTATCATGGAGCGGCATCAACATGCCGTGGTACAAATTTTGTCCCATTTGGGGCAGGTTTGGGTATATGCTTCTCAAAAACCAGAGCTTCTCACAACAAGCATGATGGTTTTCGGTAGGGAACGTCCCACCTTTTGGGACGAAACCATATCCATTGCCTCTTATTGCTTTCAAGTTTTTTTCTCGTGTCGACATAGAACAACAGGAGTGTTGTGTGAATTTTTGTGATTTTTCGGGGTTCATTTGGACATTTTATGCATTAAGTGAGTTTTCAATGCATTTATGTGCATAATTCAAATTTGAACTACATGTGCATGCTCCAATGCATATAAATTCATTTAAAAATCAAATCTTTGTCCTTGGGTGCATGCTTAGGTCCCATGCAAGAAATGGGAATGCATTTCAAACACCATGGCACCGTTGATTGCCGGCAAAACAGTGAGATGCCTGGTTTTTAAATTCTAGTAAATCCAAAACTCGTCTGAAATTCATGAAACTTGGCATGCTATCATGGAGTGGCATCAACATGCCGTCGTACAAATTTTGTCCCATTTGGGGCAGGTTTGGGTATATGCTTCTCACAAACCGGAGCTTCTCACGACAAGCATGATGGCTTTTGGTAGGGAACGTCCCACCTTTGGGGACGAAACGATATCCATTGCCTCATATTGCTTTCAAGGTTTTTTCTCGTGTCGACAGAACAACAGGAGTGTTGTGTGAATTTTTGTGACTTTTCGGGGTTCGTTTGGACATTTTTATGCATTAAGTGAGTTTTCCATGCATTTATGTGCATAATTCAAATTTGAACTGCATGTGCATGCTCCAGTGCATATAAATTCGTTGAAAACTCAAATCTTTGTCCTTGGGTTCATGCTTAGGTCCCATGCAAGAAATAGGAATGAATTTCAAACACCATGGCACCGTTGATTGCCGGCAAAACAGTGGGATGCCTGCTTTTTAAATTCTAATAAATCCAAAACTCGACTAAAATTCATGAAACTTGGCATGCTATCATGGAGCGGCATCAACATGTCATGGTACAATTTTTGTCCCATTTGGGGCAGGTTTGGGTATATGCTTCTCACAAACCGGAGCTTCTCACAACAAGCATGATGGTTTTCAGTAGGGAACGTCCCACCTTTTGGGACGAAATCATATCCATTGCCTCTTATTGCTTTCAAGTTTTTTTCTCATGTCAACATAGAACAACAGGAGTGTTGTGTGATTTTTTGTGATTTTTCGGGGTTCGTTTGGACATTTTTATGCATTTAGTGAGTTGTCAATGCATTTATGTGCATAATTCAAATTTGAACTACATGCGCGTACTCCAATGCATATAAATTCGTTGAAAAATAAAATCTTTGTCCTTGGGTGCATGCTTAGGTCCCATGCAAAAAATGGGAATGAATTTCAAACACCATGGCACTGTTGATTGCTGGCAAAACAATGAGATGCCTAGTTTTTAAATTCTAGTAAATCCAAAACTCGTCTGAAATTCATGAAACTTGGCATGCTATCATGGAGCGGCATCAACATGCCGTGGTACAAATTTTGTCCCATTTAGGGCAGGTTTGGGTATATGCTTCTCACAAACTGGAGCTTCTCACAACAAGCATGATGGTTTTCGGTAGGGAACGCCCCACCTTTGGGGACGAAATGATATCCATTGCCTCTTATTGCTTTCAAGTTTTTTTCTCGTGTCGACATAGAACAACAGGAGTGTTGTGTGAATTTTTGTTATATTTTGGGGTTCGTTTGGACATTTTTATGCATTAACTGAGTTTTCAATGCATTTATGTGCATAATTCAAATTTGAACTACATGTGCATGCTCCGGTGCATATAAATTGGTTGAAAAATCAAATGTGTGTCCTTGGGTGCATGCTTAGGTCCCATGCAAGAAATTGGAATGAATTTCAAACACCAGGGCACCGTTGATTGCTGAAAAACATTGAGATGCCTGGTTTTTAAATTCTAGTAAATCCAAAACTCGTCTGAAATTCATGAAACTTGGAATGCTATCATGGAAGGGCACCCGACATGCTGTGGTATTTTTCGTGTCCATTTTGAGAGAAGGCGCACTCGAATAATGACAGCCAATAAAGGCATTTTGAAAAAAAATAGCTGCCACTTTAATATCTCAAACGTTTGTATAATTCAAACCGTGTGCGTTTGGTTAACCATTCATGTGACGCCACGTGTCTTGGTTTTATTGCCTCTAGGAGGTGCCGTGTGGACAGCTGCTTGACTGGACGGGAGGCGCGCGACCGCAGTCCGGTGCGCAGGCTCACGGCAACCGTACAAGCTGTTCAACGTAGGATCTGTGCATCTCTTCAACGCAAATGGTTCAGATTATGGTATGCAAATTAAAGCCAGACTTCGGCGCTAAGCCAAGAGACACTGCGATTTGTCAAAATATGCAGCTAAAAATCAATATCACCATCTATTTTTTGCAACTAAAATTCAGTAATTAAGCATATATTTCATTCATACTAGAGATTAAGAAGTCGTTCTCACCGGGAAGCGAGACAACCTTGGACCGTCACCCGCCTCGCTCCCACTGGTCTATATTAATGGCGTCGCCGAGCGGCGCACCCCCCATCCTCGCCACACACACACAATTCCTCTCTCTCCGCCCACATCCTTGACGCCGCTCTGAGTCCTCAAAGCCGTTAGTGTACGAGGATGCCGCCGAAGCGCCCCATCGGAGGGAGTGGCGACGTCGGGGCTGCTGAAGCACCGGAGCACGGCGTGAACATGGAGACAGAGGTTCCCGTCCCTGCCGACGAGGTAGAGAACAAGGCTGCCAACAAGCGGAGGCGGGTCGAGAAAGAACTGCAAGCGACTCCAGCAGGCCTAGACTTCATCAACAACCTCCCTGATGATATGTTCATAGTCATCATATCCCTCCTCCCAATCAGAAATCGGGCGAGGACAGCCGCTGTTCCCGGTAGTGGCATACCCTATGGCTCTGCACCTCTGTCGACCTCCTCCACACCCACATGCTCTGTCATGGCTATCGCCAAAGCTTGGATGCGTTCTCCCAGATCCTCGGCAGTCAACATGGCCCAATCAAAGGCCTTATCACGGGCAAGTTCCATTCCAATGGCAAGGAGCGAGCCAAGCTTGACGAGTGGTTCCAATCCCGCGACATAGATCAGCTCGAGAAGCTAAGTTATAATGATGGGCATATGAGCTTGCTGCCAACGTCCGCGCTCCGCTTCGCACCCATGCCGCGCCTCGCCAAGTTCATGAACTGCCATTCCCCTCCCCCCTAATGACGCGTCCGCTCTTTTTCTACCACGACTGAAGCACCTCGAGCTCGTCACCATTCACATCCCAAAGGATTGAAGGAAATATGCCCTAGAGGCAATAATAAAGTTATTATTTATTTCCTTATTTCATGATAAATGTTTATTATTCATGCTAGAATTGTATTAACCGGAAACTTGATACATGTGTGAATACATAGACAAACAGAATGTCACTAGTATGCCTCTACTTGACTAGCTCGTTGAATCAAAGATGGTTAAGTTTCCTAGCCATAGACATGAGTTGTCATTTGATTAACGGGATCACATCATTAGAGAATGATGTGATTGACTTGGCCCATTCTGTTAGCTTAGCACTTGATCGTTTAGTATGTTGCTATTGCTTTCTTCGTGACTTATCCATGTTCCTATGACTATGAGATTATGCAACTCCCGTTTACCGGAGGAACACTTTGTGTGCTACCAAACGTCACAACGTAACTGGTTGATTATAAAGGTGCTCTACAGGTGTCTCCGAAGGTACTTTTTGAGTTGGCATATTTTGAGATTAGGATTTGTCACCCCGATTGTCGGAGAGGTATCTCTGGGCCCTCTCGATATTGCACATCACTATAAGCCTTGCAAGCAATGTGACTAATGAGTTAGTTGCGGGATGATGCATTACATAACGAGTAAAGAGACTTGCCGGTGATGAGATTGAACTAGGTATTGAGATATCGACGATCGAATCTCGGGCAAGTAACATACCGATGACAAAGGGAACTACGTATGTAGTTATGCGGTTTGACCGATAAAGATGTTCGTAGAATATGTGGGAACCAATATGAGCATCCAGGTTCCGCTATTGGTTATTGATCAGAGACGTGTCTCGGTCATGTCTACATAGTTCTCGAACTCGTAGGGTCCGCACGCTTAACGTTCGGTGACGATTTATATTATGAGTTATGTGTTTTGATGTACCGAAGGTAGTTTGGAGTCCCGGATGAGATCGGGGACATGTCGAGGAGTCTCGAAATGGTCGATATGTAAAGATCGATATATTGGACGACTATATTCGGACATCGGAAAGGTTCCGAGTGATTCGGGTATTTATCGGAGTACCGGAGAGTTACAGGAATTTGCCGGGGAGTATATGGGCCTTATTCGGCTTTAGGGGAAAGAGAGAGGGGAGGCTGTGTGCCCCCCCCAAGGCCTAGTCCGAACTAGACTAGGGGGAGGGGGAGGGAGTCCTGGATTAGGGGGTTTCCGGACAGCCGGACTGTGTACAACGTCCGGACTATTGAAGCGTGAAGATACAAGACTCAAGACTTCGGCCCGTGTCCGGATGGGACTCTCCTTTGCGTGGAAGACAAGCTTAGCGATCCGGATATTGTGTTTCCTTCCTTGTAACCGACTCCATGTAAACCCTAGCCCTCTCCGGTGTCTATATAAACTGGAGAGGTTGGTCCTTAGAAGGCCGATCACAATTACAATCATACCATCATAGGCTAGCTTTTAGGGTTTAGCCTCTACGATCTCATGGTAGATCTACTCTTACACCTCCCATATCTTCAATATTAATCAAGCAGGAAGTAGGGTTTTACCTCCATCGAGAGGGCCCGAACCTGGGTAAACATCGGTGTCCCTTGCTTCCTGTTACCATCGGCCTTGACGCACAGATCGGGACCCCCTACCCGAGATCCGCCGGTTTTGACACCGACAGAGGGGCTGCGCCCCCTCCTTCCTTCTCTTCTTTTTTCCCTTTCCTTGACTCCTACTCCTACTACTTGGAAGGGGGGGGGAATCCTACTCCCGGTGGGAGTAGGGCTCCTCCACGGCGCACCATAGGAGGGCCGGCCCTCCCCCCTCCTCCACTCCTTTATATACGGGGGAGGGGGCACCCCATGGACACACAAGTTGATCTGTTGATCTCTCCCAGCCATGTGCGGTGCCCCCCTCCATCATATTCCACCTCGGTCATATTGTAGCGGTGCTTAGGCAAAGCCCTGCGTCGGTAGCAACATCATCACCGTCATCACGCCATCGTGCTGACGGAACTCTCCCGTGAATCTCTGCTGGATCGGAGTTCGCGGGATGTCATCGAGATGAACGTGTGCTGAACTTGGAGGTGCCGTACGTTCGGTACTTTGATCGGTCAGATTGTGAAGACGTACGACTACATCAACCGCATTGTGCTAACGCTTCCGCTTACGGTCTACGAGGGTACATGGACGAGACTCTCCCCTCTCGTTGCTATGCATCACCATGATCTTGCATGTGCGTAGGAATTTTTTTGAAATTACTACGTTCCCTAACAAGGATGACATGGAGCGCCTGCTCCGCGGCTGTACTGCACTCGAGTTCCTTCGTCTTTAGGTGATGAATTGGTCGAGTACCTTGCACATCACCTCAAGGACTCTCCGCACTATTTATGTGTGTTGCTGGTGCTACAACGAGAGATCACAAAAGGTGGACCACAATATGGTCATCCAGGACACACCTTCACTTGAGAGATTACTTGTAGTTGATCAACAAGGTCCAACAAGAATCAATGTCATTTCTGCACCGAAATTGAAAGTGGTGGGCTACTCGTCTGTCAAATACTACAACTTTCAGGTAAAACAGTCGCCTTATATACCTCTCCTTCTTGATATCAACGTTATAACTAGTTTTGAAGACGTATGTTCGTCTGTCATCCAGCGAAGCTTCACCCACACTCTGGGCACAGTGAAGGTCTTGGCACTAGAATCTCTCATCCCCAACCTGGACCAAGTTTTTAGTTACCTGAGATGCTTTCGGTGCCTGAAGAAGCTGTATATCTAGGTGATGTTCCTTTCCCGTTAAATGTTAACCATAAGGGAGTTCAATTTTTTGCACCTTTTCCCAAGTTTACAATGACTATGTACTACGATTTCTGAAGGAATTTTGGAGGATTTTAGGACATACACCCCCACCCCATATTGGTTGCTTCATTCATATAGGTACAATCGTCCATAAGCATTTCTCCTTTGGATTCATCTACACTAGTTTTCTTAGGGAATTTTTCATCCAATCCAACCTCTTATGAAGAAGGCTACATGTTTCTAGATTTTAATCAAATTAATGCCCATGTTAATCATGACAGATCAAAGATGGCACGTTGGTGCATTTTACAAATCCTGCAAACCAAATGGGCGTATGGCACTGTTCAAAATTGCATGTAAGCACTAACACATTCTCTTCTTTTATAGTGCATATTAGGCCCGGTCGAAGATGTTGATAACGACAATCACATCGAATGCCTGGATTTGCATCTCTCAAATATTACTTTGAACTCCTACCGAGGGACCCCACCGGAGATTACACTCGCCATGTTCTTTCTTGTCAGAGCAAAGGTGTTGAGGGTACTGAGGTTGAACACGCATTTAATTAGGAAAGATCAATGGCATGATTATCAGAGGCGGCTGGTACTGCGGAATGGAAGTGCCTCCAAAAATGCCAAACTTCGTATTGGAAGAGCATATGACAAAGCAATTGGAAGTTATTGTCTCAAACCCATACATGACTTGTCAGCAGCTGATCCCTTTTCAGAAATGACGCAGCTTGCAATGTTTGAATTTGGGTGTTGTAATCTTTGAACTTTAACCTTGCAATATTTATGGTATTTGTTACATTGAACCATTTCTATTCTCTTGTCTCAACGCAAATAGTTCATCCGGGTGAACCGCATGTCATACATCGCACACACCTTGATCTGGTTGACCATTTCTTTTGTGTTGCCTAATCACAAACAGTTCATCCGAGTGAACTGTATGTTGTACATCGCTGTAACACCCACAATGCGGCTATATCTCCCACGTGTCGAGGCACGACTTAGAGGCATAACCGCATGGTGGTTTTGTCGCAAGAAGGGTCATCTTCACACAATCCCATGTAGTGAACAAGAATGGGATAAAGAGTTGGCTTACAATCGCCACTTCACACAATGAACATATAATTCATACATCATTCAGAGCACACACACAGTCCGACTACGAACGAAGCCAAAATAAAAGAAGATAACCCAACTGCAGATCCCAGATCGTCCCAACTGGGCTCCACTACTGATCAACATGAAACGAAACATAGCAACGACCAAGATCTTCGTTGAGCTCCCATCTAAGCTCGGTTGCATCACCTGCACTAGTATCATCGGCACCTGCAACTGTTTAGTAGTATCTTGTGAGTCACGAGGACTCAACAATCTCAAAACCCGCGAGATCAAGACTATTTAAGCTTATGGGTAGGAAGTGGTAATGAGATGGAGTTGCAGCAAGCACTAAGAAAATATGGTGGCTAACATACGCAAATAAGAGCGAGAAGAGAAGCAATGGAACGGTCGAGAAGCTAGAAGTGATCAAGAAGTGATCCTGAAACTACTTACGCACAATCATAACACAAAGACCGTGCTCACTTCCCGGACTCCACCGAAAAGAGACCATCACGGCTACACACGCGGTTGATGCATTTTAATTAAGTCAAGTGTCAAGTTCTCTACAATCGGATATTAACAAATTCCCATCTGCCACATAACCGCAGGCATGGCTCTCGAAAGTTTATACCCTGCAGGGGTGCCCCAACATAGCCCATCACACGCTCTCACAATCAGCGAAGGATATTCCTTCTCCCGGGAAGACCCGATCAGCCTCGGAATCCCGGTTACAAGACATTTCAACAATGGTAAAACAAGACCAGCAAGACCGCCCGATGTGCCGACAAATCCCGATAGGAGTCGCACTTATCTCGTTCTCAGGGCACACCGGATGAGCCAGACGTCGGGTTGGCATAGACCCTGGTTGCCCAGGGGGCGCCAGACATCGCTCAGTTCGGACCAACACTTGGAGAAGCACTGGCCCGGGGGGGTTAAAAATAAAGATGACCCTCGGGCTCGCGAAAACCCAAGGGTAAGTTAGTAGGTTGTTAGGCAAATGTAAAACCAAGGTTGGGCCTTACTGGAGGAGTTTTATTCAAAGCGAACTCTTAAGGGGTTCCCATAAACCCGACCGCGGGAGGAACGCAAAATCAAGGAACATAACACCGGTATGACAGAAACTAAGGCGGCAAGAGTGGAACAAAACACCAGGCATAAGGTCGAGCCTTCCACCCTTTACCAAGTATATAGATGCATTAAATAAAATAAGAGATATTGTGATATCCCAACATAATCATGTTCCAACATGGAGCAATCTTCAACTTCACCTGCAACTAACAACGCTATAAGAGGGGCTAGGCAAAAGCGGTAACATAGCCAAACAACGGTTTGCTAGGAAGGGTGAAAAGGTTAGAGGCTGACATGGCAACTTGGGAGGCATGGTAAACAAGTGATAGGCAGCGCAGCATAGCGATAGAACGAAGCAACTAGCAAGCAAAGATAGAAGTGATATCGAGGGTAATGGTCATCTTGCCTGAGATCCCAATAGGAAGAAGAACGAGTCCATGAAGTAGTCGAACCAACGTAGTCGAACGAATCCTCACGATCGCAACGAAACGGGAACTATCGAGAAGAAGCACAACCGGAAAGAAGCAAAGAGTATAGTAAACAACCATCACATAAGCATGGCACGATGCACAACCAAGTATGATGCATGTCCGGTTTAATGAGGCATGGCATGGCAAAGTGCAACAAACAATACTACAAGTTAAGTGGAGCTCAATATGCAATGAGTTGCATATTAACAAAACACCACATTCGAGTTATTTAGTTCGCTCTCGTTTAGGTACAACAATATTAAATGTTGTTAAACATGGCAAGAGGTGAAACATAAGTAAACTAACTATTTAGGCAAGTTTAAATGAGGCCGGAAACAACAAACAACAATTCCGGAAAATCCTCATGTGCATATTTCGAATTTGGTACTGTTCTGCTCTAAACCATATTTTAATGTTGTTAAGCAGTAAAACAAAGTGCACCAAGTTAATCTATGCATTTTTCCACCCCATTTACATATAAAGTTTATTAAATTCGGAGCTACAGTTATTTAGTTATGAAATAAAGCATTTTAGCATGTCATTTAAGCAAATAAACACAAACATCATTTTAAACATTTCAAACATGGATGAAAATTGAATATTATGAAACTATATGAAATTCTAAGCATTTTTCAAATATAAATTATTAACATAAGATGCATGGTTAATTAGTTATTAGATGCATGAACACTAGGGGTTTTTCTGTAAAACTGTAAATCGCTGGATAATGCTAAATTCGCAGAACTGAAAAAACATGACACGGGCCAGTTCTGCTAGGTGCTGGGCTGGGGCTCTCACCATGGGCCAAGGCCCGGTTCGATGGAGAGGGAGGCTGGAAGGGGGCGCTGGGCCTGCTTGCTGGTGGCCCACGCGGCCGCCGAAGCTGGGCCAGGGGCGCTGGCTGCGGTTGTCGATCTGGAGGCGGTCAACGCGCTCGGGAATGTTGACCCCATCGATGCAGGCGCGCAGCTGGAGACGAACAGTGGCCGCGCCTACAGGGGAAGCAGGGCTCGAAGCAGACATGTTTGAGCGCCCTGGGACGATGCAGAGGAGCAGCGCCAGCGGGACTCCGGCGGAGATGAACCAGGCGAGGCCGAGAGTGGAGGAAGCGGGGCGGCACAGGGTCCTAGACGGCGGCGAGGCAAACGGCGGCGGGGACGGAGCTGCAGCAGGCTCCGGCATGGCAGGGGACTTGGCGGTGGGATCCGGCGAGGAGGCGTCGGAGATGGCCAGATCCGAGGCCAGGGCGACGGTGGAGCTCCGTTCTGAGGTAGCCCGCGGGCGGAGACGAGGCGGGGTCCTGGTTCAAAGAGAGAGATGTGATAGGAGGGACTAGAAAGCAGGGTAGGGGAAGGAAGGAGCGACGCGGGGCTCATCTGCTGGTTCGGTCAGCCGGTGAAGAGGCGGACGAGGAGGGCGGCTCGCATCCTGAGGGTCCTCATTGGAGGAGGAGCTTGGGTCGGCTGGGGCCTCGGGCACGAGCGTTCCCGCTCGGGAGGAGCTGTTGTGGTCGTGGACGAAGGCGGCTGCGTTGTTGCTGCTTGGGTGGAGGAGAGGCGCGGGGCTTGGTGAAGGAGCACGGCGTGGAGGAGCACGGCGCAGGGGCTGGTCCTGCTGGTGGTGCTCCACATCGGAGGGAGCTCCAGTGGTGCTGCTGCTTGCGGCGGCGCGCGGGAATCAGAAGAGGTTGCGGGCTCTGGCGTGGAATGGATCGAGGGAAGGTGGAGGATGGTTGGTGGGTGGAGGAAAACGAGGAGAAGGAGGATCACGAGGGGGATTTGGTGGAGTGGCTGCGGCGATGAGATGGATGGGACAACCTGCCTAAAATCTAGGGTTAGGCTGCTTATATAGCAGGTAGGATCATCTTAGGGTTAACTCGGTCCGTCCGATCATAATCGGGCGGTCGAGAATAAATAGATAGGGAGTCCAAATAAGAAAACGGAGATGTTTTATAGATGTTTGGGGATGATCCAGAACCAACGGTAATGACTAGCCCGGTTCGGGTTCGGGTAAGTTTCGGATGAGCGCAAGAGGGGGTGGTGGTTGTGCAGAGAGGTTAGGTGGTTTGACAAGAGGGAAATGCAAACACGGTTGGTCTCGGAACGGTCAACCAAGGCAAGGGGGACGCGGCGACCATGAACGACTATGAGTTTTATGAAAACATGCGGATGCAATGCGGATGATGCTATGAGATGAGATGCATGACATGAACAAAATGCAAAACAAAAGACAAAAACCCAACCACGAAGGAAATAACATATCACATAGCCATAAATGGCAAGAGTTGGAGTTGCAATTATGGAAAGTAACATCCAGGGTGTTACAACACTCCACCACTACAAGAGGATCTCGTCCCGAGATCTAGGATGGCACCAGAGAGAAACATAAGAGGAAGAGAAGAGGTAAAACTAAGTTGCTTCTTCGACAAATGAGTAAAACCAAAGAACCTTGAGAGGTTGAAAAGTTGAAAGAAAGAACACAACGGAGTTGACCACAATTGAGAGCACTGCGGTAGAAAATAGAAACAAGGAACACCATGTGAACCTTAGAGGTTGCAAAGCTATGAATAACGAGTACAGTGGACAAGAAGGAATTGGAACCACTCTGGTTGAAACGAGATAAACAAGGAACAAGGAAGAACAAGTTCGGACAGCACTCTGGTTGAAAAGAGATGCAAGACTTGATAGGATGAAACGAACTTGAATGAGAGCGCAACACTCCGGTTAAATGGATAAGCACGAAAAGAACACGATCCTCACAATTCGAGATGATGAGTGAAAAGAGCAGCATCACAATGCCTCCGGAAGAAAGAATAGAAGATAGATCATTGGAATAGCAGAATGGAGAAGAAAAAGCCTCACTAACAAGTAATTTTTCTTTATTGGTAAAAACATAATTTTTTTTATGTGGAATGCTGCCTAGCATAATTCTCAATGTAATTTTCTTTATTGTGGCATGATTGTTCAGATCCAAATGATTCAAGATAAAAGTCCATAAAACATAAAAATATTAATACTTCAAGCATACTAACAAGTAATCATGTCTTATTAAAATAGCATAGCCAAAGAAAGCTTATCCCTACAAAATCATATAGTTAGGCCATGCTTCATTTTCATTACACAAAATACTCCCGTCATGCACAACCCCGGTTTCAGCCAAGCAATTGGTTCATACTTTTTAACGCGCTTCAGCTTTTTCAACTCTCACGCAATACATAAGTGCAAGCCATGGACATAGCACTATGGTGGTATATGGTGGTGGTTGTGAGGACAAAAAGGGAGAAGATAGTCTCACATCAACTAGGCGTATCAATGGGCTATGGAGATGCCCATCAACAGATATCAATGTGAGTGAGTAGGGATTGTCATGCAACGAATGCACTAGAGCTATAAATATATGAAAGCTCAACAAAAGAAACTAAGTGGGTGTGCATCCAACTTGCTTGCTCATAAAGACCTAGGGCATTTTGAGGAAGCCCATCATTGGAATATACAAGCCAAGTTCTATAATGAAAAATTCCCACTTAGTATATGAAAGTGACAACATAGGAGACTTCTCTATTATGAAGATTATGGTGCTACTTTGAAGCACAAGTGTGGTAAAGAGGATAGTAGCATTGTCCCTTCTCTCTTTTTCTCTCATTTTATTATTTTTTTCTTTTCTTCTCTTTTTTCCCTTTTATCTTTCTTCTTTTTTTTCTTTGGCCTTTCTCTTTTTTCTTTCTTTTTGGCCTTTCTTCTTTTCTTTTCTTTTCTTTTTAATGTTCGAAGTCTCATCCCGACTTGTGGGGGAATCATAGTCTTCATCATCCTTTCCTCACTGGGACAATGCTCTAATAATGAAGATCATCACACTTTTATTGATTTACAACTCAAGAATTACAACTCAAGCTAGAACAAGATATGACTCTATATGAATGCCTCCGGCGGTGTACCGGGATATGCAATGAATCAAGAGCGACATGTATGAAAATTATGAAGGTGTCTTTGCCACAAATACGATGTCAACTACATGATCATGCAAAGTGCAATATGACAACGATGGAGCATGTCATAATAAACGGAACGGTGGAAAGTTGCATGGCAATATATCTCGGAATGGCTATGGAAATGCCATAATAGGTAGGTATGGTGGCTGTTTTGAGGAAGGTAAATAATGGGTGCATGATACCGGCGAAAGTTGCGCGATATAATAGAGGCTAGCAAAGTGGAAGGGTGAGTGTGCGTATATCCATGGAATCACATTAGTCATAAAGAACTCATATACTTTGCAAAAATCTACTTGCCCTCGAAGCAAAGTACTACTACGCATGCTCCTAGGGGAAGGGTCGGTAGGAGTTAACCATCGCGCAATCCCGACCTCCACTCATAAGGAAGACGATCAAAAGAGCACCTCATGCAATAAATTTGTCACACAACTTTTACCATACGTGCATGGTACGGGACTTGCCAACTTCAACACAAGTATTTCTCAATTTCATAATTACCCACTAGCATGACTCTAACATTACCACCTCTTTATCTCAAAACAATTATCAAGCATCAAATTGATCCTAGTGTTTTATGCACTTTCTATGATAGTTTTTATTATACCCAACTTGGATGCTCATCATTCTAGGACCAAATTTGTAACCATAGCAAATACCATGCTGTTCTAAAAGACTCTCAAAATAAAATAAGTGAAGCATGAGATACTAGCAATTTCTACAAAATTAAGCCACCGCCATGCTCTAAAAGATATAAGTGAAGTACTAGAGCAAAAACTATCAAGCTCAAAAGATATAAGTGAAGCACATAGAGTATTCTAATAAATTCTAATCAAGTGGGCTTCTCCCAAAAGGTGTGTACAGAAAGGATGATTGTGGAAAACTAAAAAGCAAATACTAATATCATACACGACGCTCCAAGCAAAACTCATATCATGTGGCGAATAAAAATATAGCTCCAAGTAAAGTTACCAATGAACGAAGACGAAAGAGGGGATGCCTTCCGGGGGCATCCCCAAGCTTAGGCTTTTGGCTACTCTTGAATATCTTGGGGTGCCATGGGCATCCCCAAGCTTAGGCTCTTTCCACTCTTTGTTCCATAGTCCATCAAATCTTTACCCAAAACTTGAAAACTTCACAACACAAAACTCAACAGGAAATGTCATAAGCTCCGTTAGTGAAAGAAAACAAAACCACCACATAAGGTACTGTAATGAACTCATTCTTTATTTATTTTGGTGTTAAACCTACTGTATTCCAAGTTCTCTATGGTTCATACCACTTAATACTAGCCATAGATGCATCAAAATAAGCAAACAACACACGAAAAACAGAATCTGTCAAAAACAGAACAGTTTGTAGTAATCTGTAACTAACACAAACTTCTGGAACTTTAAAAATCCTACCAAAATAGGAAGTCCTAGTAAATTTATCTATTGATCAGCAGCAAAAAGATGCAAAAGCACGTTTCTGTGATTTAACAAAACTAATTTCATGCGCGCAAAGTTTCTGTTTTTCAGCAGAATCAAATTAACTATCACCATAGGTTATCCTATAGGTTCTACTTAGCACAAACACTAATTAAAACATAAAAACACATATAAACATAAGGTAGATGCAAAATTTATTACTAAACAGAAACAAAAACAAAAAACACAAATAAAATTGGGTTGCCTCCCAACTAGCACTATCGTTTAACGCCCCTAGCTAGGCATAAAAGCGAAGATAGATCTAAGTAGCGCCATCTTTGGCACTCAATTCCTAAGTAGCTCGCATGATAGATTCATAAGGTAATTTGACTTTATTTCTTGGAAAGTGCTCCATGCCTTTCCTTAATGGAAATTAGAATCTAATATTCCCTTCCTTCATATCAATAATCGCGCCAATCATTCTAAGGAAAGGTCTACCAAGAATAATAGGGCAAGAAAGATTGCAATCTATATCAAGAACGATAAAATCTACGGGCACCAAATTTCTATTTGCAACAATGAGAACATCATTGATCCTTCCCATTGGCTTTTTAATGATGGAATCCGCAAGGTGTAAATTTAAAGAGCAATCATCAAGATCATGGAAACCTATAATATCACATAAAGTTTTCGGGATCGTGGAAATGCTAGCACCCAAATCATGCAAAGCAAAACACTCATGATCTTTAATTTTAATCTTTATAGTAGGTTCCCACTCATCATTAAGTTTTCTAGGTATAGAAACTTCCAAATTAAGTTTTTCATCATAAGATTGCATCAAGGCATCAACAATGTGTTTGGTAAAAGCTTTATTTTGACTATAAGCATGAGGAGAATTAACAACGGATTGCAACAAGGAAATACAACCTTCTAAAGAACAATTATCATAATCAAATTCCTTGAAATCCGAGATAGTGGGTTCAATGCTATTTAAAGTCATGACCTCTCCAATCCCATTTTTACCAAATTTAGCATCAAGATCTAAAAACTCCGAATTATTGGGACGCCTTCTAACTAAAGTTGACTCATCTCCAGTCCCATTATTATTAAGATTCATATTGCAAAACAAAGATCTAATAGGAGACACATCAATAACTTTAAGATCTTCATCATTATTTTCATGTAACTTTTCTGGTTTGGCAGCCATCTTATTGACTAAGGTAGCTTGCTTATCAGAAATTTGGGCTATAGTATTTTCAAGCCGGGTAATTTGAGAGTTCACACCATAAAATTCTTTAGACATATCATCGAGCTCTTTGTTCATAAACCCCAAAACCCCTTTTTGTTCCTTAAGCTCTTTTCTGAAGAAATTATTATGCTCAAATTGCAAAGTCATAAAACTTCTAATGTTTGATTCAATCTCTTCCAACCTTCTAAGAAGGAGGTCAGTACTCTTAGGCAAAGCCATAAGGATAAACAAGCACACAAAAAGACAAGCGAGAGAGAGAGGAGAAGAAGATTGGGAAAGAGAGGGCAAATAAAACGGCAAGGGTGCAGTGGGGGAGAGAAAAACGAAAGGCAAATGGCAAATAAAGTAAATGCGAGGGAGATGAGTTTGAGATGGGTACTTGGTATGTCTTGACTTGAGCGAAGACCTCCTCAGCAACAGCGCCAAAAATCCTTCTTGCTATATCTTGAGTTTGCGTTGGTTTTCCTTGAAGAGGAAAGGGTGATGCGACAATAGTAGCATAAGTATTTCCCTCAGTTTTTGAGAACCAAGGTATCAATCCAGTAGGAGGCTCCTCAAAAGTCCCACGCACCTACACAAACAAACAAAGAACTTGCAACCAACGCAATAAAGGGGTTGTCAATCCCTTCATGGCCACTTGCAAAAGTGAGATTTGATAGAGATAGTATGATAAGATAAATATATTTTTGGTATTTTATAATATAGATAGGAGAAATAAAGATGCAAATAAAAGTAGATTGAAAGATTATATGATAAAAGATAGACCCGGGGGCCATAGGTTTCACTAGTGGCTTCTCTCAAGATAGCATAAGTATTACGGTGGGTGAACAAATTACTGTCGAGCAATTGATAGAAAAGCGAATGATTATGAGATTATCTAGGCATGATCATGTATATAGGCATCACGTCTGTGACAAGTAGACCGACTCCTGCCTGCATCTACTACTATTACTCCACACATCAACCGCTATCTAGCATGCATCTAGAGTATTAAGTTCATAAGAACAGAGTAACGCATTAAGAAAGATGACATGATGTAGAGGGATAAACTCAAGCAATATGATATAACCCCCATCTTTTTATCCTCGATGGCAACAATACAATACGTGCCTTGCAACCCCTGCTGTCACTGGGTAAGGACACCGCAAGATTGAACCCAAAGCTAAGCACTTCTCCCATGGCAACAAAGATCAATCTAGTAGGCCAAACCAAACTGATAATTCGAAGAGACTTGCAAAGATAACTCAATCATACATAAAAGAATTCAGAGAAGATTCAAATATTTCTCATAGATAAACTTGATCATAAACCCATAATTCATCGGATTTCGGCAAACACACCGCAAAAAGAGTTACATCAAATAGATCTCCACAAGAGAGGGGGAGAACATGGTATTGAGATCCAAAAAGAGAGAAGAAGCCATCTAGCTAATAACTATGGACCCGAAGGTCTGTGATAAACTACTCACAACTCATCGGAGGGGCTATGTTGTTGATGTAGAAGCCCTCCATGGTCGATCCCCCCTCCGGCGGAGCGCCGGCGAAGGCTCCAAGATGGGATCTCGCGGATACAGAAGGTTACGGCGGTGGAAATTGTTTTTCGTTGGCTCCCTGGATGTTTTCGGGGTACGTGGGTATATATAGGAGGAAGAAATAGATCGGTGGCCGCTCGAGGGGCCCACGAGACAGGGGGCGCCCAGGGGGGTGGGCGTGCCCTCCTATCTCCTGGCCGCCTTGATCGCTTCTTGACTTGCACTCCAAGTCCTTTGGATCACGTTCATTCCAAAAATCACGCTCCTGAAGGTTTCATTCCGTTTGGACTCCGTTTGATATTCCTTTTCTTCGAAATACTGAAATAGGCAAAAAAACAGTAATACGGGTTGGGCCTACGGTTAGTAGGTTAGTCCCAAAAATGATATAAATGTGTAAAATAAAGCCCATAAACATCCAAAAGGGGTAATATAATGGCATGGAACAATCAAAAATTATAGATACATTGGAGATGTATCAGCGGCGATGATGAGATGGATGGGACAGCCTGCCTAAAATCTAGGGTTAGGCTGCTTATATAGCAGGTAGGATCATCTTAGGGTTAACTCGGTCCGTCCGATCGTAATCGGGCGGTCGAGAATAAATAGATAGGGAGTCCAAATAAGAAAACGGAGATGTTTTATAGATGTCTGGGGATGATCCAGAACCAACGGTAATGACTAGCCCGGTTCGGGTTCGGGTAAGTTTCGGACGAGCGCAAGAGGGGGTGGTGGTTGTGCAGAGAGGTTAGGTGGTTTGACAAGAGGGAAACGCAAACACGGGTGGTCTCGGAACGGTCAACAAAGGCAAGGGGGACGCGGCGACCACGAACGACTATGAGTTTTATGAAAACATGCGGATGCAATGTGGATGATGCTATGAGATGAGATGCATGACATGAACAAAATGCAAAACAAAAGACAAAAACCCAACCACGAAGGAAATAACATATCACATAGCCGGAAAATGGCAAGAGTTGGAGTTGCAATTATGGAAAGTAACATCCGGGGTGTTACAAACGCACACACCTTGATCTGGCTGACCATTTCTTTTTTGTTACCTAATCACAAACAGTTCATCTGAGTGAACCATATGATGTACATCGCACACGCCTTCATCAGGATGCCCGTTTCTTTTGTTACACCTCATCGCAAATGGTTCATTTGACTGAACCATATGCCCTAGATCGCACACGCAACTAAAATCTGAACCATGTTTGATGCATCCTCCATTGCAAACGTTTTGCACCTTTTTGACGGTTTTTTTACATCCCTGTTTGTGATTAATGCATCGCACACAGTTTTGTGAAAGGGTCTCTGATCGTAGTGTCGCGTTAGCAGCATCCTGCAGTAGTGAGAGCATTGTCTCGTTTGAGGAAATATAAAAAAGAGAAAGGCCAAATAAAAAAGATAAAGGCCAAACAAAAAAAAGGCCCAAAAATGAGAGAAAAAGAGAGAAGGGACAATGCTACTATCCTTTTTCCACACTTGTGCTTCAAAGTAGCACCATGATCTTCATGATAGAGAGTCTCTTAATTTGTCACTTTCATATACTAGTGGGAATTTTTTCATTATAGAACTTGGCTTGTATATTCCAAGAATGGGCTTCCTCAAATGCCCTAAGTCTTCGTGAGCAAGCAAGTTGGATGCACACCCACTTATTTTCTTTTGTTGAGCTTTCATACATTTATAGCTCTAGTGCATCCGTTGCATGGCAATCCCTACTCCTCTCATTGACATCAATTGATGGGCATCTCCATAGCCCGTTGATTAGCCTCGTCAATATGAGACTTTCTCCTTTTTGTCTTCTCCACACAACCTCCATCATCATATTTTATTCCACCCATAGTGCTATATCCATGGCTCGCGCTCATGTATTGCGTGAAAGTTGAAAAAGTTTGAGAATACTAAAGTATTAAACAATTGCTTGGCTTGTCATCGGGGTTGTGCATGATGAGAGAATTTTGTGTGACGAAGATGGAGCATGGCCAAACTATATGATTTTGTAGGGATGAGCTTTCTTTGGCTATGTTATTTTGAGAAAACATAATTGCTTGGTTAGTATGCTTGAAGTATTATTATTATTTTTATGTCAATATTAAACTTTTGTCTTGAATCTTATGGATCTGAATATTCTTGCCACAATAAAGAAGATTATGTTGATAAATATGTTAGGTAGCATTCCACATCAAAAATTCCGTTTTTATCATTTACCTACTCGAGGACGAGCAGGAATTAAGCTTGGGGATGCTTGATACGTCTCCAACGTATATATAATTTTTGATTGTTCCATGCTATTATATTATCAACCTTGGATGTTTTATATACATTTATATGCTATTTTATATGATTTTTGGGACTAACCTATTAACCTAGAGCCCATTGCCAGTTTCTATTTTTTCCTTGTTTTTGAGTATCGCAGAAAAGGAAAACCAAACGGAGTCCAATTGACCTGAAAAGTCACGGAGATTACTTTTGGACCAGAAGAAGCCCACGGAGTATCGAAGATGGACCAGAAGAGTCCCGATGCACCCACGAGGGTGGGGGCGCGCCCCCCTACCTCGTGGCCGCCTCGGAGACCCCCCTGACTTGTTCCCGATGCCAAAAATCCCTATAAATACAGAAACCCCCAAAACATAACCTAGATTGGGAGTTCCCTCGCCACAAGCCTCTGTAGCCACCAAAAACCAATCGGGACCCTGTTCCGGCACCATGCCGGAGGGGGATCCCTCACCGGTGGCCATCTTCATCATCCCGACGCTCTCCATGACGAGAAGGGAGTAGTTCACCCTCGGGGCTTAGGGTATGTACCAGTAGCTATGTGTTTGATCTCTCTCTCTCTCTCGTGCTCTTGATTCGACATGATCTTTATGTATCGCAATCTTTGCTATTATAGTTGGATCTTATGATGTTTCTCCCCCTCTACTCTCTTGTAATGGATTGAGTTTTCCCTTTGATCTTTGCAATTTTTTTATTCACCATATGATATGTGTTTTGCTTGGAGAGTCTTGTATGATTTGAGTCTTTGCTTTTTAGTTTAGCACAATCATCCTTGTTGTACACACCTTTTGGGAGAGATACACATGAACCGAAATTTATTAGAATACTCTATGTGCTTCACTTATATCTTTTGAGCTAGATAATTTTGCTCTAGTGCTTCACTTATATCTTTTAGAGCACGGTGGTGGTTTTATTTTATGGAAATTATTGATCTTTCATGCTTCACTTATATTATTTTGAGAGTCCTTTAGAACAGCATGGTACTTTGCTTTGGCTATAAAATTAGTCCTAATATGATAGGCATCCAAGATTGGTATAATAAAAACTTTCATAAAAAGTGCATTGAATACTATGAGAAGTTTGATACTTGATGATTGTTTTGAGATAAAAACTTTCATAAAAAGTGCATTGAATAAAAACTTTCATAAAAAGTGCATTTGAATACTTGATTAAGGCGACGACCGGCGGCGCAGAACGACGGGCAGACGGATGCGCGGATGATAGCCATACAGACTGCCGCGTGTCGCGCGAGCCTGCCGTGTTGAAGAAGAGGCCGGTGTAGTCGATGCCGAAGTCGGAGTGGAGGCGCGCGAGGGTCGGCGGCGGCAGCGGGCGACGCAAACCGATCTTAGATCGAAAAACCAAAAAGTAGACGTCGATCAAAAGCGATCGGCGAGAGAGAGAAACCCGGAGCAAGGGCTCGGAGAAAAGACTCTCTAGGGCAGCCGGTCAACACGACCGGCGGACGAACCCTAGGTACGGGCAGTGCGGCCCCCGACGGCGGTCATGGAGGCCGACCGCCCCGGGGGCGGCGCCGCGGGTGCGGAAGCGGCGACGACTAGGGTTTGGATCATGATTAGGTTGATACCATATTAGAAGGGAGGGGGGATTGGTGTAATATTCGTTGTATTGCTTGAGCCTCGTGGGCATATATATAGGAGTACATGATCTACTTGAAGTATAAGACAAGGCTAGACCAAATCCTAGTCTATCCTATACTCCTAATAATCGTATACTCAACACACCCCGAACTCCGGCATGGCAGAGAGGGATGATTCCAAGGTCTGGTCGGCTGGTGCTTGCTAAATCTGTCATAGCGGCAAAACCCATCCATCATTTTATGATAGCGGAGGCCCCGGCGTGGGTGTTGGAGGAGATTAACCAATGGATGTGTGCGTTCTTCTGGGCGGGTAAAGACGAGGTGCATGGCGGGCAGCGCCTGGTGGCTTGGAGCACGATATGTAGACCAACTTACTTGGGCGGTCTTGGGGTGATGGATCTAAAGCTTCAAGGACTTGCTCTTAGGGTGAGATGAAAGTGGTTAAAGAGGACGGATCTTACGAGGCCATGGCAGGGGCTTGCCATGTTGGAAGATAAAGATGCGAGAGAAGTCTTTGACAACATGGTTAAGATTGAGGTAGGAGATGGTACCAAGGTGCTGTTCTGGAGAGATAGATGGATTCATGGATTTGCTGTGGTGGATATTGCACCTTTGCTTCACAAGCTGGTGGATACCCGTACCAGGAACCGACGTACGGTGAGAGATGCCCTCGAGCAGGGAAGGTGGCTGCAGGATATGAATGGAGAGCTTACCTTCACATGCCACATGCAACTACTTCACCTTAACCTAGCTATCAACACTGTGCCTCGGGATCCAGATAGGTCGGATTGCTTCTCTTGGTCGGCGGACCTGTCAGGGCAGTACACCGCTAGATCCACATATCATCGTTTGTGCCAAGGGATCCAGCGGGTTGACTATGCTTCTTGTATCTGGAAGAGTTGGGCGCTGCTTAAGTGTAAAATATTTGTTTGGTTGGCGATACAGCATTGCATTTGGACCTCGGGCAGGAGAGCTAAGCACGGGTTGCAAGAGCGCTCTTCTAGCTGCTTCACCTATTTGCAGGCAGAGGACAATGCAGAGCACATTTTGATCCAATGTGTTTTCGCTCGGGAAGTGTGGCACGAATGCCTACAAGAGCTCAACTTGAACGCGGAACGGCCGACGACGGAGGATACTTTGCTAGAGTGGTGGCTGCAGGCTAGGAGGGGCTTCAGGAAAGAGCACAAACGTGGGTTCGACACTTTGGTGATTGCGGTCACCTGGGCTTTGTGGAAGCAGCGTAATGCTCGGGTCTTCAATAGAACGGCCCAACAAAAAGCACCTCTTCAGGTGGTTGATGCGGTCCTGCGGGAGATCCAAGAGTGGAGGGAGGCGGGTCTAGGAGTTGGCGGGTTGTCTCGATTTGTTAGAGAGTAGGCTTGGCTTTTGAGTGGGGTGTATTAGGGTGTGGCCATAGGTGTGATGTTCGCATCCCCTCTTGACATCTTTTGTAAACATTATTACTCTTCTTCTATAAAGTTAAGATACGCTATTGACGTACTCTCGAGAAGAAAAAACACCCCGAACATTTACCTATCATGGATTTGGGTGATCCCGTTGGAGTTGGCTTTATAATCGAGCCGAGCTGAACGGGCTGGTGGCTCTGTTAGGCCCCGCTCCTCGAAATCGAGCGAGCCTGACTCAACTTGAAAGAAAACGAGAACGGAAAGGAAAGCGAGCCTTGGGCTCGGGTCGCTCTGAGCTCGAGCTCGGCTCGGCCAGATCACATGCCTAGCCACAAAACAAGCCGAGTACAGCCCCCGATGCGTCTCTCTCTCTCTCTCCTATACTCTGTGCCCGTCCCTATCCCAACCCCCGCCGCCGCGCCCGCGCCCTTGCGCGGCTTCCGGCCGCCGCTGTTTCTGCCACTCCATCGCAGGGCGGGCGTGACTTTCCCTGCTCTCCTCTACTCGCCATCGCTCGTAGCCACTGCTCCTCCCCTCTGATCGTCCACCGACAGCCGCTGGTAACGTTGCCGCTGGGGGTGCCGCAGCCACCGGCGTCTCGCTCCAGGAGATCGATTAAGCTCGGGTTCTGCTGGTTGCCATACTACTCTCCCTACGGCAGATTAGCGTAAGTTGTTTCCCGTAAGTTGCTGTTTTGTGATGATGCAGTGCTACGCTCTGTATCAATTTGGTTGATGGTAAATAGTACTCCCTCCGTTTCTAAATATTTGTTTTTTTTTAAGATTTTAAATGGACTACCACATATGGATGTATATAGACATATTTTAGAGTGTAGATTCACTCATTTTGCTTCGTATGTTGTCACTTGTTGAAATCTCTAGAAAGACAAATATTTAGGAGGCCAGCGCTAGCCACCGGCGCGCCGGCCGAAACATTCGGCCGGTCTAGCCCAGACCGTTAGATTTGAGCCGTGCGACCGTTGGATTCAGGCAAAAAAAAAAACAAATCGCGCAGCTTCTTCTTCCTTCCTCTGTGTACGCATCTAGCCGCCATGGATGAGCGAGGCCCCCGAACCCGAAGCACCACCCGGCTTGGCGGCCCCCGACGCCGGTCACCACCCTCGCCACCGGTTGCTGCCCTCGCCGTCGGTTGCCTCCTTCGCCGCGCGTCAGCTCTCTCCCAACCATCTCACTCGTTCGCAGCTTCCGTCGTGGTCAGATCCCCCGCCAAACTTGGCCATGGCTGACACGGAGCCTCCGTCGGCAGCGGTTGAAGCTCCCCGCCCCCGCGGTTGCAGCATCTGGTGCACCACCCCCCTCCGTCCTCGCCGTCGAGCTCGCCGCAGGCGTCGCCGTCTCTGCTGGCCTCCATCGACATGCATCGTACCTACATAATTCCAGTGGTCGATTGAAGCAAAATCAAATAACTCTTCCAGCAAACCAAACTTAGGTTCCAGCAAAAACGACATGAAACATTTGAGAGCTCTGCAGCCGATGAAGCAAAACATTACATCTGTTCCAGCAAAACAATACATCGGTTCCAGCAAAAAACAAAAAATTTGGTTCTGTAAAAAAGAAAAAACATCAGCAAAAACCGCCACCCCCTTCTTGCAGCTCCCCTGGTCACCGGTTGTAGCTCTGGCGTACATGGTTGCAACTCCCGGCGTTTGACCGACGTTGGATGCAGCCCTCCTCGCCATTGGATGCAGCTTCCTCCGGCGAGGTGTGAACCTTGAAGCACATCCACCAGCTGGTTCCAGCAAATCGGGACACCGCTTCCAGCAAAAATGAAAAAAGTTCATCAAATCAAATGAGGATGGTAGCAAAAAAGAAAAGGGTTGTAGCAGAAACAGGATATGGTTGTAGCAAAGTAGGATGTGGTTGTAGCAAAAATGCACTACATTCCCCGCGGTCATCGTGGTCACCATGGTTACCATTGAGGCAAGAAAAAAGCCGGTTCCAGCAAATTGCGACAAAGGTTCCAGCAAATCATCACGCTGGTTGCAGCATTTCATTGATCTTGCGATGAGGCCGATGCGGGGGTAGATGACGGCCTCACCGACGAAATTGGGCCGCAATGGGTGGGGGGGTGGGGGCGGGGGCGGGGTGGGGGGGAGGGGTGGTGGGGGGACGGGGTGGGAGGGGCGATGCGGGGGTAGGGAGCGGCCTCGTCGGCGAGATTTGCGTGCAGCGGGGCTGGGCGATTTCCTGGGCTCGCGAAAACATGAGCGTGTGGTAGCGGGCGACCGGCCGAAGCTTCGGCCGGTGCGCCGTTTCCAAACGTTTCCCTATTTAGGAACGGAGGGAGTACAAGTAGTTTTTGTTCAGCGATAATTAAAATTCTGCAAGCGGTCAGGCTGTTGCAGTCCAGAACCTTAACTTTATGTTATAGAGATAACATGTACAGAGATCAACAAGGCCAGAACATACAAGGATCATAGACTAATCTAAGGTGGGAGAAAAGCAATCCACCTGAGCAACCTGTCTATAAACCTAGGCTTAGCCCTATGCACCACGAGAGATATGTCATGGACAAAATTGCAATGTGAGGTTGTGAAAGACACCTGAATATGTTTGTAGATCTTGGCATTGTGGATTAGCCAAATATGCCAGCATGCAAGGAAAAGCCTGTTTTTTTTTTGTGATAAGAGAACTCCATGTGGTTTTTGATATCTTTAGAGAATCATGGTGGTTTGGTGATAAAGTGATAACCAATGCTAATCATGCATATTGCTTTGTTGTGATAATTGGTTGATGTTCTTTAGCAATCTGCTCTTGCGATGCTGTGATAATTATGTATTGGGGTCACTTGTTTTGGGGCTTTGCCAAGAGAGCTAAAAACCCCCAAAATGCAGAGCCTCTTATCATTAGACAATATTTTACCCACCACCCAGAAAATTGTTGAAACCAGGAAACTGCTCGGACCCAGTCTTCCGAGCTTCTCACCTCATCAATTTTAGAAATGCCCTCCGAGTTACAAGGAAATTACCTCCGTGGCTCCGTATGCCACCGGGTGCCTCCCTGTTCCCAAACCCGATCCTGCATGGTTATCTCGTTGTTCTCTCACAACATCACGGGTCTCCTACGCTAGGAGATCGACGCTGCCAAATGCATCAACCTCGTCTCGCTACAGGCTAGCTCGACGTCGTCCCATGTGTTGCCGCTTTCCAGCTCGTCCTCCACCTCCAGTTAGGTGCTGCTTAGCTCGACCTCGGCCTCCAGCTCACTGCCGACCAGCTCGACCGCAGGAAAAAGTTGGTCGAGGGCATGTCTTCTCCTTTATAGATACATGATTGTTTTTGTACCTGGGAATCATACTCATGCTCAAATTAAGCTATTTTGTTAGAACTTACAAGAATGGCTGTCATCTACTTTTTTTTTGCATTCGTTCATTTAATTATAGTTTGAAGTCATCTGAATTTGAATTTGAGGGATGTGCCATCACTGCCATGTGATGTATCTGATTCGCATATGACTGTTAATGCATGTATATTAATGCAGCCTATTGTGCAATCGAAAAACATGTGTTATGCGTGCAACTTATTGCTTACGTCAAAATAGGACACAACTGAAATTCTGTTATGCTGATTTTTTTTTTTTTTGCTTCTGTGATTAAATAATGGAAAAAACGAAATTATCTAACAAAAGGATGTGATTAAAGTTCAGGGACATTGTAGACTTTACATTAGTTAACACAGAAAAGAAGCCTGAATTCTGTAAGCCGAAAAGAAAATGAGAAACAGTTTTTCAGAGCTTCCCCCTACTGAAGCTTATTTCCACCGCAATCCATAAGCCTGTTTCTGGAGATGCTTAAGCTCAAAAGAAGTAATCAATGCTGTCTTCTGAGGTTGTGTGCAATGAAGGTTATGTTTCCTTAAATGTTTGCTAATGATGCATTCTTCATAGGCAAAGGCTAACCGTCTTGTACTTAGATGCTAAAATATCAATGAAGTTAATGGCAATCTTACTACCAAGTTGACAACGATTCACAATTTGAAACTGAGACAGACGCTGACTGAGCGACTGTGTGTGTCAGTTGTTTCATTTATGGCAACGCACTTGTGTGTCCCATGTTGTTTTTGGAAAAATAAATAAACCAGGAAACAAATATAGGACAAATACATAGTGGTACACGTCATGTTTCAGCAATCACCAAACAAAACAACGAGGAAACCAACCACTTATGTGGTTCTAAAAGTCATTTCTGACACGTGAGTTTCTTATTCTCTTGTCTTAACATTCCGGTTATTCTTTACAGGGCTATAAATGGCAGGGAAGCACCGCATAAGTCGCCAGTACTATGAGGAACCACGAGGATTTCATGATGGTCCTCCTCCTCGACTTGCACGAGAAAGGTCTATCTCACCACGTTGCTTCGAGGGAGAGCTGTCTAGCCGCCGTGATGAGATACGCAGAATCCGTGATGACAACCAACATCTGGTGGATGAAATTGTTGGACTCAGGCAAGCAATGTCTCATTTGAAAGAAGATCTCTATTCATCGAGTCAGGCTATACCTAAGCTCCGCGCAGAGAAAGAACTTGAATCGAGGGAGCTGACTCAGAGGAATCTGAAGCTGGAAGCTGAGCTACGCTCTTTAGAATCCCATAGGCAAGATGCCTTGCAGCTACGATCTGAAGCAGGCACGCTGCAGTCTTTGAGGCAAGAGTTGACTGAAAAGGTGCAGGGTCTAACAAAGGAGGTTGAGCATCAGAAGTCTGAAAAGCAGAGCATACCTGCCATGCTAGCTGAACGAGATGGTCTGCGACAGGAACTAATTCGTACCAGGTATTGAACCATTCTGGTCTGTGTTTCTGGTTTAGTAATCTAAGTTGGTGGCTCAGATGAGGAATTTAATTTTGTATTTTGATCCCCCCCCCCCCTTTATTTTAGTGTAAGAGTAGCTAACTATTAATATCACCGCAGGGCCGCTCTTGATTATGAAAAGAATGCAAAGGCAGAGCTGATGGCACAGGTGCAGGCAGTGGAGAAGGATCTTGTAACTATGGCTCAGGAGTCTGAGAAGCTTAGGGCTGAGATTGAGAAGAGAAAGCCACCTAGTAGGTTTTGTTTCCTCACTTGCATCCAAGTCATCGAAATCTGTTGTGGTTAACCTATATACCATACCTATAATTTTAGGTTTCAGCGGCCATGGAGCTTACGGACCACCTATGACAACTCTTGGGATGGGCTTGCAAGACATCTACAACAGCGGCTATTCTTACAGAGAGAACCGCTACGGTGCTGGACCATGGGACCCCCCTGGCTATCCGCACCCATGATTTGGGCTTTTGATCCTTGTCAGAGTTCATCACCATCAGTACTTGTGACAAAGTTCCTATCTTAGCAGTGAAACTTGTGGTGACTGGTGTTTTCGTGGCGGATTTGAGTGTTGCTATAGCTTTGTTGGCAAATGCCACAGCATTGTACCAGCTCTGCTTATATTGCAACATTCTTCAGAAAATCATAACCGTTGTTGAAGGCAATTGATCACATCATAGAAGGGAATATATAATTTGAACTCTAGAAATTGCAACAGGGTGTGAAGCCTTCTGAAGGCAGATTGCTCTTTCGTGACCGGATTGATGGGGTTGCTACTCTTTTGGTTTGGGTCGAGCTCTTGCAAGCTTCGATTGCATGAGGTGAAATATTATCACCTGCCAAAAATGAGGACTGATGCGTATTCATGCTTCCTGCATTGCTGCTTTGCTCATGTTGAAGGTGATGAAAAGAATAACAGCAACTCCCTTTGTCATGTCCCGTCTTATTTTTAAATTTTTATTTTACTTTGAGTGGTACTCCAGCGATCCCAATTTACATGTTCGTATTTCGTGATTTTTAATTGACCATTTTGACCGAACTATGAATGTCATGTGTTATAAAAATGTTTCCATTAGGCATTTTGTTGGTACATAACTCATGTTTTATTGGTCGAATTGATTGTCAAACTTGAACCGGAACATGAACCCATATAAACTTCGGACGGAAGTAGTGCAGAGCAACATTATGTTCTAACATAAAAGCAGTTAAGTACTCGTCAACTAGTCAGCCTGTGCTGATCAACATTGTGTTCTAACATGAAAGTGTCATTTTATTTGAATGCTAAGTTTGAGAGTTTTTATCTATTTTATTGCCAGGGTGTGTCCCTAAAGGAGTGGAGAGGGGGATACTGTGCTTTTGACGTTTCTTATATGTCAAAATCTAAATTATATTACACATGTACATGTAAATTTTCATGGAAAAAAGGATAAATTATGTGGCTTGTGTGGGGAAAATGATGCCTTGAAAATTGCCTTTTTAGAGCACTGAGCCAAAATGCTGCCTCTTCCATTGTTCGGGGGGTTGAGGATTTTATGATTTAAATGCAAGAACTGTAACACGTATATAGCGCATCTGGTGTGGTGGTATCATAGTACCCTCCCATGGTACTGACCAGGGTTTGATTCCAAGAAGACTTGGTTGCACAACTACTATTTTTTTTTGAAAGCTTGATGCGCACTATGACTGTTTTTTACAGTGCTGCAGTTTCAATTTCTATTGGGCTTCACAATAACATGTCCTTTTTGAACATGGAGTTTCTACACTCGAGCTCAAATGCATCCTTGTGAAGAATAAAATAAAAAATAATAGTAAGCAAATTAAAAAAATCTGATTTATTTGGCAACAAGCATTGTTGAATTATCATCGTGCATGCAAAATATGATGATGAAAAACGTTCATGGAGCTCCGGGACAAAACAACAAAATCGATGCTCCGGAAAGACTTGGTTGCACAACTTTTTTTTTGGGGGGGGGGGGGGGGGGGGGTTGATGCGCTGACTGTTTCTTTTAGCACAGACAATTTTTTTGGGCTTGACACTAACATGTCTTTTGGCCACGAAGTTTCTACACTCGAGCTCAAATGAATCCCTTTATTTTTTTTGAAATAGAGCCCAAATGCATCCTTGTGAACAATAAAAAGTAGTAAACAAATTCAAAAATTTCTGATTTTTTGGCAACAAACATTGTTGAATTATCTCCGGGCGTGCAAAATTTCATGGAAATAACGTCTGTGGAGCTCTGGGCAAAATAATAAAATTGATTCTCCAAAAAGACTATTTTTAAAAGCATTTCTTGACTATTTACTTTGTTATTTTTTTCGTAGACATCCACAGATGTTATTTCATCACGAAAATTTACACCCAGGAAGAAAACTAAGCAATGTTTCTTGTAATAAGAATAAGTTGTTTTATATATTTTTCTTGTTCACACATGAGCATTTGAGCTACTTTTCTTGAGAAGTTTTTTTTTAATTGTCCAGGTTCAATTCCCTGGATGTGCAACTTTTCTTTTTAGAAGTTTGACACGCTAATTTTACTTTTTCCTTGTGTATAGGCAGTTTCTTTTGGGATTCATACTAACATATCCTTTTTGGACATGGAGTTTCTAAACTCGAGGTCAAACGCATCCTTGAGAAGAATAAAAAATAGTAATCAAATTCAGAAAACCTGTTTTATTTTGGCAACAAACTTTGTTGAATTATCTTCGTGCGTGCAGAATTTCATGATGAAATAACGTTCCGGAGCTCTGGAAAAAACGATGCTCCGGAAAGACTTCGTTGCATAACTTTTTTTTGAAAGCTTGATGCGCACTATGACTGTTTCTTTCAGTACAAGCAGTTTCTATTGGGCTTGACACTAACATGTCTTGAACATGGAGTTTTCTACACTCAAGCTAAAATGCATCCTTGTGAAGAATGAAATTGAAAATAATAGTTAACAAATTAAAAAAATCTGCTTTTTGGCAACAAACATTGTTGAATTAGCTTCGTGCTTGCAAAATATCGTGATGAAATAACGTTCGTGGAGCTCGGGAAAAACAACGAAAGTGATGCTCTTTTTGGACGGGGGGCGGGGGGGGGGGGGATTGAAGCTTGATGCGCTACTATTAGTGTTTCTTTCAGCACAGGAAGTTTCTATTGGACTTGACACTAACATGTCCTTTTTGACATGGAGTTAACTACATCGAGGTCAAATGCATCCTTGTGAAGAATAAATAAAAAATAATTGTAAAAGTTGAAAGAAAAAAATCAGTTTTTCTTGCAACACATTGTTGAACTATCTTCGTGGGTGCAGAATTTCATGATGAAATAACGTTCATGGAGCTTTGGGCAAAATAACAAAATCGATGCTTCAGAAAGACTTGGTTGCGCAATTTTTTTAAAAGCTTGATGCACACTATGACAATTTCTTTCGGTACAGGTAGTTCCTCTTGGGCTTGACACTAACATGCCCTTTTTGAACATGGAGTTTCTACACTCGAGTTCAAATGCATTCTTCTTAAAAATGAAATCAAATACAATAGTAACAAATCAAAAAAATGGCAACAAATATTGTTGAATTATCTTTGTGCGTGCAAAATAACGTTTGTGGAGCTCTAGAGAAATTTGGAAGAGCCCTATTGTGACGTCCCCGATTCAATCGTACACTAATCATACACGCAAACGTGTACGGTCAAGATCAGGGACTCACGGGAAGATATCACAACACAACTCTAAAAATAAAATAAGTCATACAAGCATCATAATACAAGCCAGGGGCCTCGATGGCTCGAATACAAGTGTTCGATCATAGACGAGTCAGCGGAAGCAACATATCTGAGTACAGACATAAGTTAAACAAGTTTGCCTTAAGAAGGCTAGCACAAACTGGGATACAGATCGAAAGAGGCGCAGGCCTCCTGCCTGGGATCCTCCTAAACTACTCCTGATCATCGTCAGCGGCCTGCACGTAGTAGTAAGCACCTCCAGTGTAGTAAGAGTCGTCGTTGACGGCGGCGTCTGGCTCCTGGGCTCCAGCATTTGGTTGCGACAACCGGGAAGAAAGGAAAGGGGGGGGGAGGGGGAGAAAAGCAACCGTGAGTACTCATCCAAAGTACTCGCAAGCAAGGATCTACACTACATATGCATGTGTATATGTGTAAAGAGGCAATATCGGTGGACTGAACCGCAGAATGCCAGAATAAGAAGGGGATAGCTAGTCCTATCGAAGACTACGCTTCTGGCAGCCTCCATCTTGCAGCATGTAGAAGAGAGTAGATTGAAGTCCTCCAAGTAGCATCGCATAGCATAATCCTACCCGGCGATCCCCCCCTCGTCGCCTTGTGGAAAAGCGATCACCGGGTTGTCTGTGGAACTTGTCTGGGTGTGTTTTATTAAGTATCCGGTTCTAGTTGTCATAAGGTCAAGGTACAACTCCGGGTCGTCCTTTTACCGAGGGACACAGCTATTCGAATAGATAAACTTCCCTGCAGGGATGCACCACATAACCCAACACGCTCGATCCCATTTGGCCGCACACACTTTCCTGGGTCATGCCCGGCCTCGGAAGATCAACACGTTGCAGCCCCACCTAGGCCTAATAGAGAGGTCAGCACACCGGTCTAACTCCTATGGCGCAGGGGTCTGGGCCCATCGCCCATTGCACACCTGCACGTTGCGAGGGCAGCCGGAAGCAGAACTAGCCCCCTTAATACAAGAGCAGGCTCAGTCGCTGACGTCTAGAAGGCTTCGGCTGATACCACGACGTCGAGTGCCCATATCTTTCCCGCGTAGTTGGTTAGTGCGTATAGGCCAGTGGCCAGACTCAGATCAAATACCAAGATCTCGTTAAACGTGTTATTTTAAAGTAATCGCGGACGCCGACCAGGGCCAGGCCCACCTCTCGCCTAGGTGGTCTCAACCTGCCATGTCGCTCCGCCACAAAGTAACAGTCGGGGGCCGTCGGGAACCCAGGCCCACCTCTACCGGGATGGATCCACCTGTCCTTCCAGCCCCCATATCCGAATCACTTGCGGGTACTCAAAGAGTCAACCCGACTTTAGTCACCATATGTATAGTATATGTATGTATAGTATATACCCGTGATCACCTCCCGAGTGATCACGGCCCGATAGTATAGCAAGGCAGACTGACAAGAATGTAGGGCCAATGATGATAAACTAGCATCCTATACTAAGCATTTAGGATTGCGGGTAAGGTATCAACAACTATAGCAACAATGACAGGCTATGCAACAGATAGGATTAACCGAAACAGTAACATGCTACAGTACTCTAATGCAAGCAGTAGAGGGTAGAATAGGCGATATCTGGTGATCAAAGGGGGGCTTGCCTGGTTGCTCTGGCAAGAAGGAGGGGTTGTCAACTCCGTAGTCGAACTGGGTAGCAGCAGCGTCGGTCTCGTAGTCTACCGGAGAGAAGAGGGGGAAGAAATAGTAAGTACAATGCAAACATAAGCATGATGATGCATGACATGACAATGAGCGGTGTTAGGTGTGCCCTAACGCAGTAGTAGGTGATACCTACGAAAGGGAGAAACATCCGGGAAAGTATCCCCGGTGTTTCGCGTTTTCGTACAGGTGAACCGGAGGGGGAAAGTTGCAGGTTCACTATGCTAGGGACGCGTGGCGGACGAACGGGCTGCGTATCTGGATTTGTCTCGTCGTTCTGAGCAACTTTCATGTACTAAGTTTTCCCATCCGAGCTACGGTTTATTTTATATTAATTTAAAAGGGATTTAATCATTTTCTAAACTATTATTACTAAATTAATTCAAAATCAGCATTACTGCATCAGCATGACGTCAGCAGTCAACAGAGGTGTTGACTGGGTCAAACTGACATGTGGGTCCCAGCTGTCATACTTTGATTATTCTAATTAGGGTATAACTAATCTAATTACCGTTTAATTAAAATAACTAATTAATTAGATCACTAAACAGAGTTAATTAACTTAATTAATTCGCTAATTAATGAAAGTGTGTTATATCGACTAGAGGGGGGGTGAATAGGCGATTTTTATGAATTCTTCACTGAGGAATTTGCCGGTGAGGAAATTCCTTAGCGAAGAACTACTTGCAGCGGAATAAGTACTCCGAAGTAAGCATAACAGAATATAGACATAGTCATCATGATGAAATGAAGACAAGCACAGAGTACAGAAAGCGTAATCACAGGATAACACAAGATGAAGACAAACAGACTGAAGAAATTGAACTGAGGAAATTGAGAAAGTCTTCAGTCAAAGTCTTCAAACATAGATATGAACAATCACTCAACACGGTAATGAGGAAATGAAAGAGTTGAGGAAATAGAACCAGTAAGGTTGGTGAAGACAATGATTTGGTAGACCAGTTCCAACTGTTGTCTCAGTTGTACGTCTGGTTGGAGAGGCTGAGTATTTAAACTCGAGGACACATAGTCCCGGACACCCAATCACTGAGCACGCAGCTCAGGACACCAAGTCCTCACCGTATTCTCCTTGAACTAAGGTCACACAGACCTCGTCCAATCACTCGTGGTAAGTCTTCAGGCGACTTCCAAACCTTCACGGACTCGGTCACTCGGCGATCCACAATTCCTTTTGGATGCTCTAGACCATGACGCCTAACCGTCTAGAAGAAGCACAATCTTCAAAGGTAACAAGCGTCGGATCCACACAAGATCAATCTCTTCAGTGATGCTCAATCACTTTGGGTTTGTAGGTGTTTGGGTTTGGGTTTTTCCTCACTCGATGATTTTCGCTCAAAGTCCTCGGAGGATGGGATGCTCTCAAATGACAAGTGTCAGTTTCTCTCCGAGCAGCCAACCAGCTAGTGGTTGTAGGGGGCGGCTATTTATAGCCTAGGGAGCAGCCCAACATGATAAGACATAAATGCCCTTCAATGATATGACCATTAGGTGGATAAGATATTTTGGGACAGCTGGCGCGCAACACAGCAACGGTCAGAAGTTTGACTCTCAAATTCCTCAGGGCTATCATGTTCCTCGTTGTGTAGGCAATCCGCACTGGCGAATTCCTAACTCCTCAGTCAGAACAAATTCCTCAGCAATCAGAAGAACTTCGTCTCTGTCACTGAAGAAATTGACTGAACTGTATGAGATTTCCAAAGGCTTCACTCGAAGGGATTGGTAGGTGTAGGATTTTGAGTTGAGCATCACATGGAAATTTTTCCTTAGTATTTCCTCGATCCCCTTTAACAGTACGGTGTTTCCTATGACTCAAGAAATAGAAAACAAAACAACAAAAACAAAAGTCTTCACGCTTCTTGTTCCTCAAATGAATACCAAGTCTTCAAGGTCACACCAATTTCTTCACTTTCAAAGTCTTCAGAAAGTCTTCAGAATATCAAAGTCTTCAGTCGAAGAACTTCATTTTTAATGGTCGACTTTCTCTGTAAATATCAAACTCCTCATAGACTTATAGACCTGTGTACACTCATAAACACATTAGTCCCTTAACCTATAAGTCTTCAATACACCAAAATCACTAAGAGCCACTAGATGCACTTACAATCTCCCCCTTTTTGGTGATTGATGACAATATAGGTTAAGTTTTCAATAGAGATAAACATATGAAGTGTAAGTACTGATATTGAGGAATTTGATTGCAAGATATACAAGAACTCCCCCTGAAGATGTGCATAGTGAGGAATTTGCTTTTGAGGCAATGCACATTTGAAGAGTTGAATCATGGAGATCTCCCCCTATATCTTGTAATTCATACACACATTCTACATATAATATGAAGAATTTGAAATGCATGATGAAATATGGTGACTGATGTAATTCAGCATGCGTGTATTAACATATAACAAAGAGTAAGCATGCAGAGGAACACATCAAAAGTATCAGAGCACCATCAGGTTTAATATTACAATTCGATCCAATAAAAGTTTCAGAAGAGCGAGAGTTGTAACTTAGCAGAAAAATGCCCATATAATAGACCCGCTTGAAGACTAACTCAAATTTCTCCCCCTTTGTCATCGAATGACCAAAAGGATCGAAACTGAGGACTAACGCCCCTGAAGAATATCAAGTTGATGGAGGAGCGTCAGTGCTGTTGGGGTCGGTTATCGTAGTAGGGCCTGCCGCAGTGTCATCCAAGTCTTCATTTTCATCAGTGTCGCGCGATGAAGAATAGGAGCTGGCTACCAAGGAAGGAACCGTGACCTTCTTAAATTTCTTCGGTGGAGGTGCAGACCAGGCAAATTCTTCCTTGAGACCCATTTTCTTCAGATCTTCTGCGCTATAGACATGAGATAGAATAGCCCAGGTACAGTTGAAGGTTTCATGGAGGTAGTAGTGGTTTTTCTTCACTGCATTATGTGTTGAGGTCATGTTGTGAAGAATTGAACCAAACTGACGCTTGACCCATTTATGATTGCGATCAACTTTCTGATGAAGACTGAGGAGTAACTCACGATCAGTCATCACCCTGGGTGCTATGGCTTGAGAATTTTGCTTGGCAAAGGTGTTGGCGGCAGAGTCATGTGTGGCAGAGTCATCATTGGTGGAGTAGGATGCAGCTATGCGAAATTGACCATCCAATGGACGAATGCCTTCATCTATCACAGCAGTTGCCTTGCCTTTATCATCAGCTGAGGAAAATGTCCGTTTGAGGAATTCAATTGGAGGCAAGTAGCTGCCGTGGTTTAGAGTATCAGCCTTGTAATTGAGTGAAGACCTTGTCCTGATGAACCTCATAATCCATGGTGCATAGGGCTTCAGCTCAAATGGTGACATAGCAATATTCATCAAAGTCCTCATGAAGAAATCATGGAAGTTGATGGGAATGCCATGAATGATATTGAAAAGCATATTCTTCATGATGCCAACGACTTATTCATCATTTGAGTGGCGTCCTTTGATAGGACTCATTGTCTTCGTCAGAATGCGATAGACAGTCCATGGCACATATAGTAATTCCTTGACGAGGAATTTGGTTCGAGGGGCCTGCCCTGTCTTCAAAGGCTTCATCAGCACTTGCATGTAATGATTTGTAAGCTCAGGTTCATTGTAGATGCAACGAGCACCTCCAAGGGGAGGACTGAGTGGGAGGGCACGAAGCAATTCAGTTGTTGGTGCCTTGTAGTGAGTATTTTCTGACATCCAGTCCAGCACCCATGAGTTCACATCTTCAGAATTTCTTGTGATGTGCAGCGTCGCATAGAATTGAAGAATGAGTTATTCATTCCAATCACAGATGTCAGTGCAGAAATTTAGCAATCCAGCATCGTGAAGAACACTGAGGACTGGCTCGAAGCCCGACAGAGATTCCATGTCCACGTGAGGAATGTGTGCATGATCGAAGACTTTGTCTTTGTTGAGTAGCACTGAGGAATAGAAATTGGCTTGACTAGCAGTCCAGAAACGCCTCTTCCTTATGCGAGAAGAATCATAAGGGTTGTAATCAGTGAAGAAAACATGCTCGCTAAAGAAATCTCCAGCCTTGAACTTTTGCTTGCGTGAGAATGGATCTGTTGGCTTTGGCAGAGGAGTGTCAGTGAGTTGCAACACGACCTCAGGAATCGCAATCTCAGGTTTTTCAGGCTGAGGAATTTCTGGTTCCTCTTCAGTTGCAGTATGTGTTGTCATGTGATCAGCAGCAGCAGGTTCTTCAACACTAGTGGCTGGAATTTCTTCATGCACAGACGAGGTGGGATGAGTTTCTTCAGAGCCCAGCTGAACGTTGGTGCAGGGGACTGAGGTATTTGTTGTATTGGGGTGAAGAGTGGAGAATTGGGATGCTGACTTTCCCAAAAGTCATCATTCATCACAGGCATAGTGCATCCAATATCCACGTCTTCATCTTCAATTTCTTCAACGTCAGCCTCTTCAGCTGTGAACTTAGGCATTGGCGAGGAAGCAACATGCGTTGAAGGGATCGCATCCACTTCAATTTCTTCATCAATCTGCTCTGACGAAGCAGCAGAATGATTTTCTTCATCAGATCCGCTAGGGATCACATATTCTTCACCAAAAGGAACAAGATCCTTTGATCGCATGGTGGAAATCGGAACAACATCAATCGGATTTTCAAACGAGCTTGTCATAGGCTTCATCTTCTTTGGAGCTGACGATTCTGAAGCAGCTGATGCTTTCCTTTTCTTCACTACAGCTTGCTCTGCAGCCTTGGTCTTCTTCACATCTGATGCAGATGGAAGGATAGGAGTTGGTGTAGGCGCGGGAGGAGCTGAGGAATCTGTTTGAATTTCCTCAGGCGCAACTATTGCAGTTGCTCTGACTTCTTCAGTTTCTTCAGGCGCACCACTAGTGGATGCCCTGGCAATTTCTTCAGCGGCTGGAATGGAGTCATCAGCCCTGGAACTAGCATTTTCTTCAGCAGGCTGAAAATCATCAGCGGTGCTGGCATATTCTTCAGTAGGCTGAGCAGAGGCTCCAGCTTGAGGAACTTCTTGTTGCGATGGGGCTGCAACATTTGTGAATTTCTTAGTCAGTTTCACAAACCTGACGGCTCCTTGCCAATCAGCATAATAAGCATTGAAATCATCGCTGAGGGCTTTGATTTCAGCTTGGATCTTCACAAGATTGTCAGTGGTCATAGAGAGAATGTTATTCTTCAGAAACTTTCCCTTCCTGTACTGAGCCTTCTTGATCTGCCTAGCCTTCTCAAATTTCCATTTCTCTTCAGTGATGAAATGGGTCAGCATGTGACTTTGGCCAGGAGTCAAATGAAAATCAGGCATAGGAGTGTCTGGATCCTTGTGCCAGAGATCAATGTAATCTAGGATCGCCCTTGGATCCAAAAGCAGTGGCACAGGTGTGCCTTTGGCTCTAGCGGCCCTTTCTTGTCTGTCTCTGATGATTTCTGCAAGTTCATCATCATCAGCTTCATCGTCAGATGGCACTTGGAAAGCAACATGTTTCTTCTTCGGACTTGGTCGAGGACCTCGACCAGCCGTTGCCTTTGTCTTCAGCAGAGTGGGGCCTGATGAAGAGTTTGGTGCAGCTGAGGAACTCGCTGAGACACCAGAGGAAATAGTGATGCCTGCAGTCCTTTGGCACGTGGCCAGATGTACAAGTGCTGAGGACGTTGCTGGAGCAGCTGATTGGGGGAGGAGCCGAGGATTTTGGAGGAACAGGAGCAGCATGAGGAACTGGCCGTGAGGGCTTTGAATAATCTGGCCGTGAGGGCATTGCTGAGGAACTTGGCCGTGAGGGCACAGTTGGTGAAGCACTTGGCTTGTGAGCGGGCTTCTTTGCCATTGATTTTCTAGGCTTGATAGAGGCCTCAGTGGCAGCAGCAGTAGCAGAGTCTTCATTGAATTTCCTCACTGCTTCTTTGGCTTGTCTCGCCAACTTGGCTTGGCGTTTGGCCCATTCTTCAGGAAAATCCTCACCACGCTTGATGCTGGTGGGGTCAGCTTCTTGGCTAGGTGCCAATGGAGCTCTTGGGCATGGAGGATTTAGTGCGAATTTCTTCATATACTTTGGAGTAACATACCCGTACTCCCTCCATTCTCTTGCCCATCTCCTTTCAATCCTCTGTATGCGCACCTTGCGCTGATTTTTGTTCTCCTTTCCGAACTTGGCCTCATCAGGTGTGTAATAGTCAGCATAGATGTCCTCGGGTATTTCAAACGCAGTCATGACCTCAGGCCTTGTTGGGGATATAACTATTTGTGTAAGCCGCCCAGGAGGGGCCGGGTTACGCAAAGAAGATTCAAGCCCAAGACCAAGCATGAAGACGGCGGTTCAATAGGGGGCTTAAGCCCACAGGTGACTTAAGGCCCGTTGTAGTAAACCACCGTAATGGCATGACTTGTATCATAAGGTAGTTTTAACTAGTCACCGAGACGGACACTGTTATAAGACGGCCGGGACTCTGTAGGCCACAGGGCGTCAACCCGTGTATATAAGGGGACGACCTGCTGGCGGCTTAGGGCAATAAACAACTCATAGAGAACCGGGCATAGCGTATCTCGCTCCGTGGTCATCGAAACATCAATACCAACCCAACTAGACGTAGGCCTTACCTTCACCGTAAGGGGCCGAACTAGTATAAACCCTCTCATGTCCTTTGTCCCGATTAACCCCTTCAAGCTTCCTAGTTGCGATGGCTCCACAACTAAGTCCTTTCACGAGGACATCTGACGTGACAATTCGACGACAGTTGGCGCCCACCATGGGGCCAGCGCACGGTGGATTTGAGTTCTTGAAGGGCAACTTCAAAGGGCTCAAGGGATACGTAGTGGGCCGGATGACCAAGAGTCGTCGCAGCAAGATCTACATCGACGACGAAGGCTGGGGCCTCGACGCCGGCTCAATTGAGTACGGGTACCGGGTCCCCTTTGGAGGGATCCACGTCTTCATCAGCCGGATTGGTGAGATGGGGCCTGAGCCGGACAACTGCACCAACGTCATCGAGATAGCTTAGCGTGCAAAACCCGCCCGAGCCTAACCCGGCATCAAGCGTGTCTTTGTGGGCTGCGTCCATGGAGAAGAGCTTTCTGAAGGACCTGAAGATGGTGGTGAGGCGGTGATCCACTCTGACGGTGATTCGTTTGCCGGTTCAACAGATTCTCTGTATCAAGTTCAAGATGGTGTGTGTGACGCCCCCGATTCAATCGTACACTAATCATGCACGCAAATGTGTACGATCAAGATCAAGGACTCACGGGAAGATATCACAACACAACTCTAAAACATAAATAAGTCATACAAGCATCATAATACAAGCCAGGGGCCTCGAGGGCTCGAATACAAGTGCTCGATCATAGACAAGTCAGCGGAAGCAACAATATCTGAGTACAGACATAAGTTAAACAAGTTTGCCTTAAGAAGGCTAGCACAAACTGGGATACAGATCGAAAGAGGCGCAGGCCTCCTGCCTGGGATCCTCCTAACTACTCCTGGTCATCATCAGCGGGCTTCACGTAGTAGTAGGCACCTCCGGTGTAGTAGGAGTCGTCGTTGACGGTGGCGTCTGGCTCCTGGACTCCAGCATCTGGTTGCGACAACCAGAAAGAAAGGAAAGGGGGGAAAAGGAGGGAGAAAGCAACCGTGAGTACTCATCCAAAGTACTCACAAGCAAGGAACTACACTACATATGCATGGGTATATGTGTAAGGAGGCCATATCAGTGGACTGTACTCCAGAATGCCAGAATAAGAGGGGGATAGCTAATCCTGTCGAAGACTACGCTTCTGGCAGCCTCCGTCTTGCAGCATGTAAAAGAGAGTAGACTGAAGTCCTCCAAGTAGCATCTCCAAGTAGCATCTCCAAGTAGCATCTCCAGTAGCATCGCATAGCATAATCCTACCCGGCGATCCTCCCCTCGTCGCCCTGTGGAAAAGCGATCACCGGGTTATCTGTGGAACTTGGAAGGGTGTGTTTTATTAAGTATCCGGTTCTAGTTGTCATAAGGTCAAGGTACAACTCCAAGTCGTCCTGTTACCGAAGATCACGGCTATTCGAATAGATTAACTTCCATGCAGGGGTGCACCACATAACCCAACACGCTCGATCCCATTTGGCCGGACACACTTTCCTGGGTCATGCCCGGCCTCGGAAGATCAACACGTCGCAGCCCCACCTAGGCACAACAGAGAGGTCAGCACGCCGGTCTAAACCTAATCGCACAGGGGTCTGGGCCCATTGCCCTGAGCACACCTGCACGTTGCGTGGGCGGCCGGAAGCAGACCTAGCCTAGTGGCGTTCCAGTCCAATCCTGCGCGTGCCGCTCAGTCGCTGACATCATGAAGTGCTTCGGCTGATACCACGACGCCGGGATACCCATAACTACTCCCGCGTAGATGGTTAGTGCGTATAGACCAAATGGCCAGACTCAGATCAAATACCAAGATCTCGTTAAGCGTATTAAGTATCTGCGAACGCCGACCAGGGCCAGGCCCACCTCTCTCCTAGGCGGTCTCAACCTGCCCTGTCGCTCCACCACAAAGTAATAGTCGGGGGCCATCGGGAACCCAGGCCCACCTCTACCGGGATGGAGCCACCTGCCCTTTCAGCCCCCTCATCAGAATCACTTGCGGGTACTCAACGAGCTGACCCGACTTTAGTCACCATCTGTATAGTATGTATGTAGGTATAGTATATACCCGTGATCACCTCCCGAGTGATCACGGCCCAATAGTATAGCAAGGCAGACTGACAAGGATGTAGGGCCAAAGATGATAAACTAGCATCCTATACTAAGTATTTAGGATTGTAGGTAAGGTATCAACAGATGTAGCAACAATGTCAGGCTATGCATCAGAATAGGATTACCGGAAAGCAGTAACATGCTACACTACTCTAATGCAAGCAGTATAGAGAAGAATAGGCGATATCTGGTGATCAAGGGGGGGGGCTTGCCTGGTTGCTCTGGCAAGAGAGAGGGGTCGTCAACTCCGTAGTCGAACTGGGCAGCAGCAGCGTCAGTCTCGTAGTCTACCGAAGAGAAGAGGGGGAAGAAAAAATAAATACAGTGCAAACATAAGCAAGAAGACGCAAGACATGACAAAGAGCGGTGCTAGGTGTGTCCTAACGCAGTATGAGGTGATGCCGGCGAAGGGGGAAAACATCCGGGAAAGTATTCCCGGTGTTCCGTGTTTTCGGGCAGAGGAGCCGGAGGGGGAAAGTTGCAAGTTTGATATGTTAGGGGTGTGTGGCGGACGAACGGGCTGCATATCCGGATTCGTCTTGTCGTCTTGAGCAACTTTCATGTACAAAGTTTTTCCATCCGAGTTACGGATTATTTAATATTAATTTTCAAAGTTTAGTCAGTTTCTGAAATTATTTTAATTCGAAAAAGAAGTTAAAATGCTACAGGTACCCAGTTCTGTGTACACATAGGTGCACCTAGAGCCTGACATGTGGGCCAAAGGAGGTCCCAGTTGACCGGTCAAAGTTTGACTGGTCAACAAGGGGTGGGCCCTCCTGTCATTCTCTAACTTACCTAATTATATTTTAATTAGTTAACTATCAGGTTAACTAAAGTTAAGTTAATTAAGCAGCTTAATTAAGTTAATTAATTATTTAATTATTTAAGCTTATTTTATTTTATTTATTTATTTTGTGATCGTTTTCTGGGGCGGGTCCGACTGGTCAGCTGCCCAGAGGGCCTAACGAGCGCGCGGTCAGGCGGGTTGCGGGTGCAGGGGCGCTGCGAGCGCCCAGACCGCAAGGGCGCACACCCAGGGCCGCGGCAATGCACACAACAGGGGCGGGCGCGCGCCGGCCGGCGAGCAGGGGGGCACGGGCGAGGAACGGCGACGTCGGTCGCCGGCACGACAGCGTGTGGTCAGTGGGCGAAGGAGCCGGAGCTCCGACGGGCGCGCGGGGAAAGGCGCCGACGGCAGCACCGTATGCAGCAACATAGTAGAGGCAGTGTGGGGAAGCGACAGCGGACGGGGCGGTGGGTCTCGGTGCGCTCCGACGGAGCGCGGGCGCGGTCAGAGGTGAGGGAGTGCGGGCGCCCGCACCGTCATGCGAGCGGCCAGGGCGCGGCCTGGAGCAGGGGGGGAGAAAGGAGAAGTCGGGGCCTCACCGCGCGGAGAAGGGGTCTAGGCAACGGGACGTGAGGAGGGCGGCGGGGACGACGGCGCCGGAGGGGAAGCAGACCGACGATGAGGGGGAGGCAGACCGGCGGGGAGGTTCCCGCGACGGGCGGCAACGGGGGCCGGCGTGGTGACGGTGAATGGCGGCAAGCACGGGCACCGAGGATCGGCTCGGGTGCCGATCCAGATCAAGCACGGGGGGAGGTCCGGCGAGGTAGCCCTCCGGGCGGCGGCAACGTCGACGGTTTCGGGGGCTCGGTTCCCCCGGTTTCGATCCAGATGGGGTGGGGAGAGGAGGAGCGAGGCGTGGGGGAGTGGGTAAAGTGGGGGGGTTACAGGTTAGGGTTTCCTGGGAGAAGGGTCTAGTAGGCCAGGGGCGTGTCGGGGGTGGGCCGGCAAGTCGGTCGACTGCCCGGCCAACTGGGCCAAGGCCCACACGGGAAGGTGGTTTCCTTTTGTGTGTGTGTGTGTGTTTTCTTGTTTTGCATTTTCTTTTATTTATTTTCTTTTATGTTTTAAATCATTTTAAATTATCTAGGCATTTTATAAAAATGTGTTTATTACACCATATTTACTTAAGCAAAATATGGCACCGCCTGAACATTTTAGTTTTAATATTTGAAAATCTTTACCGTTTGACTTTATTTTAAGTTTGAATTTCGAATTGATTTTGAACTAACACGAGATTAACATCAGTAACCGTGGTGACGTGGCATCATTAACGTGGGATTACTGTAGCCTAATTACCCGGGCGTCATAATTCTCCTCCACTACAAGAAATCTCGTCCCGAGATTTAAGAGGGGAGTAAGGGGGAGAGTTCTGGTTACGATATTCTAACGGATCTTCTCGAAGAAGTTAATCCCTTTCGTTGATGTCTTCAATTCTTTATTCCAATGCATCATGATAAACTTGTCATCATTTCTTCGGGAACTCCATCGTACTTACGAAAGGATAAGGGGCATCTCACTACGACATAATGCTTTTGAGTGAAACAATCTGGGGTTAACCCATGAATGAGTATAAAATTATCTCTCGAGTTGAACATATGAAATACCTCGAGATTAAGGTACGAAGGTACCATAAGAGGCTCCAAGCGGATAAATAGTTGCTCAAAGCCTGAACCAGAGTGAGAAAGGGGTTCAGAGTAGCGAGGGTAAGTATTGCGTCTGATACCAGAATAGATCACTAGGACGGTGGCCCGTGAATTACATACGAGGCCACGCGCGAGGAATAACTTTGGGAATAGGGGGTGTACAGGACAGTCAGGTTTCGATCCTATGGAACTGTGGGTTATGGGCCCACCATGTGGGTTTAAAGTAGGAAAGGCTCTGACATCTTGTACGGTTATGATAGCAAGGCAGGTCAGAGGGTAGCCTGTCTATTATGTCGGCAACAACATCGGTACCAAGGGCGAGGGACGAAGAGAACCATTTTCCTGCTCGTTGAACGAGGCGGACCATTAGGCAAAGTTCTCGTCCATCGGTGGCTACCGAAATGTCATCAACAATAGTAACAGGGTCTTGCTGACAGAATTGTACACCGAGATGTTTACATAAGCAGGAGAATATTACTGCTTAGATCATATAGATCACAAGCAACGTTAAACCAACAAATGGAATGGAAAATATGGTTATCCGATTAAACAGAACAATGGAAAGAAAAATGTGTTAAAACACATATTTCAAGGGTATATCCTTCCCAAGGACAAGCAGAGCATGATATCCATGATAGGATATAATGTAGAAAACTCTTTAGGTAAGGGGAGAGAAATTTCTTGACAGCGGTGTTTGGATAACTGACCAAGAAACATTTAGCATTGGGCTTCAAATGTTCTTGTTGAAAATCGGAGTACCATAGACAAGCTTCGAGATAGCATTGACAGGGTCTTCAAGCAAGGGTCAGACCTTGGATACACAAAGGATTTATCAGGAACCACTTGTAGAATAAGTCTTACCCTTTCATCATGGAAGAAAGGATAACCTTGAGGAAAGGGAACTATAACAATAGGGCCTCCGGCCAGGTGTGTTAGGCCTGACATCATATTACCGAGTCATATAAAGACCAATGATATGAATCTAGGAAAATGTCTCAACCATCATATCTGACCGAGATTCAGATCCGATTGGTGTCATGATACCTCAGACTCAGGATGTCCGAGAAGAAAAGGGGATACACAATTCGACGAAATGACTTTGCAAGATTCTCGGGAAATGAACTATGGGAGCGGGTTCCTGAAACAATAGTTCATCATTAAACCAAGGAGGGGATGAGAAGGTGGCTGATGGGCTCAGTGACAATTCATCGAGAATTCCAAGCGGATGGATTTTCCACAATAATGTGAACAAGGAGATAGCATTTGTCAGATCAAATGGTATAATGATGTATGCTCGAGGAAAACATACACAATTAAACATTGGTTGAAAGGTGCACCCAAAATATGGGCTGGGTTGCACGGCCAACATTGGAATGGTGATTCAATAATCAATAGTCTAAGAATGAATGGTCGACCATTAACTTCAAAGCAATATGGATGCTAGAAGGGCGGAATCCAAACAGCACCGCTCACTTGTTGGTACCCTGGTTGGAATCAACACGAGGACCCAAGAAGGATGGCGATGGTGAGAAATATCACCATACCAAGAATTCTCAAGAGGTGGTGAAATTCCCACGACATTCTTGACATAAAAGGTGGTAATAATACAAGGTAAAGAAGAACAATGATGGGTAGCAAGGAACTCAAGGTATAACACAAAACACGAACAAGTTTGCCTCGGAGGGAAGGCAATAATGTTGGCAAGGATAACACAAATCAACGAGGGGAAAGGAAGGTATTTGTCATCATGAGTTCAGACGATATCCTAGAAGAGCTCAGAACGGTCATGATGATCACAACACATTTGTCAAGAGATTCCATGAAGACGTAATCAATTAGCAACGACATTAAGTCAAAGGAATGAGGTAGCGGAAGGTTATTGGAACCATGGGTAGGACACAAACTTGAAATCAGGATTGTTGTTCAAGGCGAACGGTATGACGAGGAAGATCGATTGTAAGATTAGCTCACCGTCGAAAATTTGTGCTCCGAGAAGAAGGACCAGGTAGCACAGTTAGAATCATCACGACAATGATATAGCCAAACAGGCTAGGAATGGCGTGATCGGGTACAAACTCGTACTTATAGAAGCTTACTGAAGAGATGTTGAACCGTAGTGCGGACTCGGTTCAGTCATCGGTGTCTTTGAGTGTTTAATAACTCAGAGCCCGTGAAAAATTGGAATCAGTGGGAAGGTAGCACTTGATGAATAACTCATAAGAAGTCATGTTGTTCCATGATAATCTCGAGATACCAGGGGGTAATACTCGACGACAGATCCAAGTAGAGGTTGGACTGGGGTATTGCTCTATAGAAGACAAGTGCTTAAACTTGCACAGGAAATGGTATTTAAAGGAGGACATGGTCGGAACCACGATTGCAAAGGATCAATTCACCGATACCAAAGGATATTATATCAAGGAAATAGTTACAAGAAGCTTCCATGATAGGATCTACATCGTGTCCATGGGCATGAACACAAAGTTCAAGGTCGACTCCCACTTCTCCAATGCATAACCTTTCATTCACTTCTCACCTTCGAGGAAGTTGTAGTGTTGAAATTTTATCTGGCAAAATACCAGAAGTGTATGACTCATGAAACTTTCGAGTTCACACATATTAAGGAAGGCATAGGTTCAACCCATCAGGGTATCGTGGAAATATATACCACAAGCTTCAATAGAAATACCACCAGCTCGAAAGCTGAGCAGGGCTGAGAAAGCAGAGGATACAATTTACCAAAGGCAATATGTATCGGAGAAAGAACTCACAAAGTGATTAATTATGAAGGACACTGTCGGATAATAATCCAACAGTGGATATGGCGATCCACAATGGGGCTGATATGAGTATCGATACCCAATCAGAGGAAGAAGGATTGCAAATGCATCGGTTTATAGAACATCTGAATAATTCAACGCTTAATTAGCAAAGTAATTATGATTTTCAAATCAAGGGATCAGGAGCAAATGCTCTGATCAAGGATGGATAAGCTAAATAGACTTAGGGGTACCATCGATGGCAATTTGATTGGTCGATAGCCAGCTCAGGTTTTAAATGACATCTGAGCCGGAAGGATGAATTCTAGGATCTGTTAAAGGATTGCGAGCATTCGCAACAAATCGAATCAATGGACTCAAAATGATAATGACAATGGATGCCAACAAGATTACTAGACTTAGGGGATTAACCATAATGCTAGTAATCAAGAATTTCGAGAGCAATAGGATGCTCAGGATTTTCGGAAGATCGAATGGTTTTTCGAGGATTGGTGACGTACATGAATCAACTGGGGATGAGCGGATATTCGGTAAGTGCGAGAAATTATCCGTAGGGGTATTCATGTAGCAAAGAACTGCAAGGCAATAGGCGCAAAGTATTCTCGGAACATTAGAGAGAATTTCGGGGTATCTTGTAATAACAAGATTAACTGGGAATAAAAGTAAGAACGACAGGCGTAAGTATTTATCCATAGGGATGTTTCGGTGGTAGGGAACTACAAAAGAGACAGGCACAAGGTCTCGAGAGAATATCGGAGAGTATCTTCAAATTCTTTTGGTTCACGGAGCAATCACATGTAGTGAGGGGTTCTCCGGGAGGAAGTAGTAACGAGATCCTAAAGTTAGCCTTTAGTAAAAATCGTTTAACCCGAATAGAAGAGAGTTCAGAATCCCAGAGTAAACATCGAGGAGTAAAAGATCCTAATACCACCCAATGGCGACGTGTGCCCGTAAGACACACAACCATGTTAGTAAAAGTTTTTGCAACGTCTAGACTCGACTTCGGCCAAGGAGTGTGGAAGGGGGATTCCTACAGGCAGTTGGCTCTAATACCAACTTGTGACGCCCCCGATTCAATCGTACACTAATCATGCACGCAAATGTGTACGATCAAGATCAGGGACTCACGGGAAGATATCACAACACAACTCTAAAACATAAATAAGTCATACAAGCATCATAATACAAGCCAGGGGCCTCGAGGGCTCGAATACAAGTGCTCGATCATAGACGAGTCGGCGGAAGCAACAATATCTGAGTACAGACATAAGTTAAACAAGTTTGCCTTAAGAAGGCTAGCACAAACTGGGACAGATCGAAAGAGGCGCAGGCCTCCTGCCTGGGATCCTCCTAACTACTCCTAGTCATCGTCAGCGGGCTGCACGTAGTAGTAGGCACCTCCGGTGTAGTAGGAGTCATCGTTGACGGTGGCGTCTGGCTCCTGGACTCCAGCATCTGGTTGCGACAACCAGAAAGAAAGGAAAGGGGGGAAAAGGGGGGAGAAAGCAACCGTGAGTACTCATCCAAAGTACTCGCAAGCAAGGAACTACACTACATATGCATGGGTATATGTGTAAGGAGGCCATATCAGTGGACTGTACTCCAGAATGCCAGAATAAGAGGGGGATAGCTAATCCTGTCGAAGACTACGCTTCTGGCAGCCTCCGTCTTGCAGCATGTAGAAGAGAGTAGACTGAAGTCCTCCAAGTAGCATCTCCAAGTAGCATCTCCAAGTAGCATCTCCAGTAGCATCGCATAGCATAATCCTACCCGGTGATCCTCCCCTCGTCACCCTGTGGAAAAGCGATCACCGGGTTATCTGTGGAACTTGGAAGGGTGTGTTTTATTAAGTATCCGGTTCTAGTTGTCATAAGGTCAAGGTACAACTCCAAGTCGTCCTGTTATCGAAGATCACGGCTATTCGAATAGATTAACTTCCCTGCAGGGGTGCACCACATAACCCAACACGCTCGATCCCATTTGGCCGGACACACTTTCCTGGGTCATGCCCGGCCTCAGAAGATCAACACGTCGCAGCCCCACCTAGGCACAACAGAGAGGTCAGCACGCCGGTCTAAACCTAATCGCACAGGGGTCTGGGCCCATTGCCCTGAGCACACCTGCACGTTGCGTGGGCGGCCGGAAGCAGACCTAGCCTAGTGGCGTTCCAGTCCAATCCGGCGCGTGCCGCTCAGTCGCTGACGTCACGAAGTGCTTCGGCTGATACCACGACGCCGGGATACCCATAACTACTCCCGCGTAGATGGTTAGTGCGTATAGACCAAATGGCCAGACTCAGATCAAATACCAAGATCTCGTTAAGCGTATTAAGTATCCGCGAACGCCGACCAGGGCCAGGCCCACCTCTCTCCTGGGCGGTCTCAACCTGCCCTTTCGCTCCGCCACAAAGTAACAGTCGGGGGCCGTCGGGAACCCAGGCCCACCTCTACCGGGATGGAGCCACCTGCCCTTTCAGCCCCCTCATCAGAATCACTTGCGGGTACTCAACGAGCTGACCCGACTTTAGTCACCATCTGTATAGTATGTATGTAGGTATAGTATATACCCGTGATCACCTCCCAAGTGATCACGGCCCAATAGTATAGCAAGCAGACTGACAAGGATGTAGGGCCAAAGATGATAAACTAGCATCCGATACTAAGTATTTAGGATTGCAGGTAAGGTATCAACAGATGTAGCAACAATGTCAGGCTATGCATCAGAATAGGATTACCGGAAAGTAGTAACATGCGTAACTACTCTAATGCAAGCAGTATAGGGAAGAATAGACTATATCTGGTGATCAAGGGGGGGGCTTGCCTGGTTGCTCTGGCAAGAGAGAGGGGTCGTCAACTCCGTAGTCGAACTGGGCAGCAGCAGCGTCGGTCTCGTAGTCTACCGAAGAGAAGAGGGGGAAGAAACAATAAATACAGTGCAAACATAAGCAAGACGATGCAAGACATGACAAAGAGCGGTGCTAGGTGTGTCCTAACGCAGTATGAGGTGATGCCGGCGAAGGGGGAAAACATCTGGGAAAGTATTCCCGGTGTTCCGTGTTTTCGGGCAGAGGAGCCGGAGGGGGAAAGTTGCGAGTTTGATATGTTAGGGGTGTGTGGCGGACGAACGGGCTGCGTATCCGGATTCGTCTCGTCGTCCTGAGCAACTTTCATGTACAAAGTTTTTCCATCCGAGTTACGGATTATTTAATATTAATTTTCAAAGTTTAGTCAGTTTCTGAAATTATTTTAATTCGAAAAAGAAGTTAAAATGCTACAGGTACCCAGTTCTGTGTACACATAGGTGTACCTAGAGGCTGACACGTGGGCCAAAGGAGGTCCCAGTTGACCGGTCAAAGTTTGACTGGTCGACAAGGGGTGGGCCCTCCTGTCATTCTCTAACTTACCTAATTATATTTTAATTAGTTAACTATCAGGTTAACTAAAGTTAAGTTAATTAAGCAGCTTAATTAAGTTAATTAATTAATTAATTAATTAAGCTTATTTTATTTTATTTATTTATTTTGTGATCGTTTTCTGGGGTGGGTCCCACTGGTCAGCTGCCCAGAGGGCCTAACGAGCACGCGGTCAGGCGGGTTGCGGGTGCAGGGGCGCTGCGAGCGCCCAAACTGCAAGGGCGCACGCCCAGGGCCGCGGCAATGCACACAACAGGGGCGGGCGGGCGCCGCCCGGCGAGCAGGGGAGGCGCGGGCGAGGAACGGCGACGTCGGTCGCCGGCACGACAGCGTGTGGTCAGTGGGCGAAGGAGCCGGAGCTCCAACGGGCGCGCGGGGAAAGGCGCCGACGGCAGCACCGTATGCAGCAACATAGCAGAGGCAGTGTGGGGAAGCGACAGTGGACGGGGCGGTGGGTCTCGGTGCGCTCCGACGGAGCGCGGTCGCGGTCAGAGGTGAGGGAATGCGGGCGCCCGCGCCGTCATGCGAGCGGCCAAGGCGCGTCCTGGAGCAGGGGGGAGAAAGGAGAAGTCGAGGCCTCGCCGCGCGGAGAAGGGGTCGAGGCAACGGGACATGAGGAGGGCGGCGGGGACGACGGCGCCGGAGGGGAAGCAGACCGGCGATAAGGGGGAGGCAGACCGGCGGGGAGGTTCCCGCGACGGGCGGCGACGGGGGCCGGCGTGGTGACGGTGAATGGCAGGGAGCGCGGGCACCGGGGATCGGCTCGGGTGCCGATCCAGATCCAGCAGGGGGGAGGTCCGGCGAGGTAGCCCTCCGGGCGGCGGCAGCGTCGACGGTTTTGGGGGCTCGGCTGCCCCGGTGTCGATCCAGATGGGGTGGGGAGAGGAGGAGCGAGGCGTGGGGGAGTGGGTGAAGTGGGGGGGGGGGGTTACGGGTTAGGGTTTCCTGGGAGAGGGGTCTAGTAGGCCAGGGGCGTGTCGGGGGTGGGCCGGCAAGCCGGTCGACTGCCCGGCCAACTGGGCCAAGGCCCACACGGGAAGGTGGTTTCCTTTTGTGTGTGCGTGTGTTTTCTTATTTTGCGTTTTCTTTTATTTATTTTCTTTTATGTTTTAAATCATTTTAAATTATCTAGGCATTTTATAAAAATGTGTTTATTACACCATATTTACTTAAGCAAAATATGGCACCGCCTGAACATTTTAGTTTTAATATTTGAAAATCTTTACGGTTTGACTTTATTTTAAGTTTGAATTTCGAATTGATTTTGAACTAACACGAGATTAACATCAGTAACCATGGTGACATGGCATCATTAACGTGGGATTACTGTAGCCTAATTACCTGGGCGTCACAGTGTGCTCGGGGGCTGTTCCGATGGCTTCAATATTCCGGACCCCTGTGAGTCGCCGAATTGCGTAGGAGTCTTCATGGCTGGGACTCAACCCGGTCAAAACTCTACAGCCGCTACTGCAATTACGTCCTGGATAGGAGCGGCCGGGGGCAGGAGGCCCTGTGCGCCCGCCGACTCAAGTGCTGATAGACCTCATGGATAAGCTTACGACCGTGTTAACCGCCACGGTTATCCCTGCGAACAAAGATGAGCATGACGCGGAGGTGGCATGGGTACGTGAGGAGATAGCTCAGGCCAAGGAGGCCTTGGCAGCTGAGGATACTAGACTAGCTACGGAGCGGGCGGCTCCCGACGCCTAGGCACAGCGTTTGCAGTCAGAGGCTTACCAGCTCACGATGAGCTTAAACGCGTCCAATGAGGTAATGAGGAGGAGACACCAGAAGACCCAATCCCGGTTACCTCCAAATTATGACCCTCGGATTCTTTTCGCTACACCTGGAGCCGGCCCAAGTAACCCGCCAGATGCCAATCAGTTTATGACATCTGGAGCAGGAGGACCGGCTCAGCATCGACATATGCCACCTCCTCATGTGAGCATGGCACCACCACGTTATGTGCCGATACCGGAGGGTCACTTTTCCAACCTCATGGAGAATATAATCGCAGCGTCAGCGCGTCTGGCGGCTCTTCCAGTGGACCGTGATGATCCAATAGCAGTGGAGACCCGGAGGATCAGTGAACTTGTTTAGACGGCCCTGGCTCAGCAAGAGACCTATTCTTATAGTCGGGATAGGATTCATTCAACCCCTCCACCTTGGTTAGCACCGCCTCATCAGAACCGAAGCCCGAGTTACAGCAGGCACATGGAATCTGAAGCTTTGTCAAGCAACGCCCAACACCGTGACCAACATGGTGGCTATAACCCGGTGCAAGACCGAGTACGTCAGGAGAACGAGCGGGCGGCTCAGGTGGCGGCTCAACAGGCGGCACATTAGGATATTCCAGAGTATCCAACGACTTCTACTGAGATGGGAATAGCCACCAGAACTGGTGGTGTTCCTTGTTTGATACCGGCTTTGCGCAACGTGCGCCTGCCCAGGGACTTCAAGGGACCTCGAAAGGTGCCGAATTACACGGCCGACTTACAGCCTGGGGCATGGATTGAGAGTTATGAGATGGCCATGGAGCTGTTGGAAGTCAGTGACACGGCAATGGCTAAATACTTCACCATGATGTTAGATGGAACGGCCCGGTCTTGGTTAAAGAGTTTACCACCCAATTCCATTGGTTCATGGGAGGAGTTAAAAGCCCGTTTCATCCAGAACTTCAAGGACACCTGTAAGCAATCTATGTCAATCATGGACTTGACGAATTGTAAGCAGGGGGAGGGCGAATCCACCACCCATTGGGTACGCCGGGTCAAGGAGATAATCCATTCGTCTGATAAGATGGATGCCGGCTCTGCAGTCCTCATGTTGGAGAAAAATTGCAGCTTTGAGCCGCTGAGACAGAAACTGGGGCGCCTTAAGCGTGACTGAAGGGATATGGGCATGCTAATGGCGGCTTTAGTCAAATATGCCGATTCTGATAGTACCAAGGATCCCGCGTCTGATGATAAGACAGGGAAGGGAAAAAGGAACGGCAATGGAAAGGGTCAACATCACAACCCGGTGAATCAAAGCGGCAATAAGCGTAAGGCGGACGGCAACCCGGAGCTTGTAGCCAACGCTAATACACAGGGTAACAATCAGAGATGTAAAGGTAAGTGGCCTCGATCTGGCGGGTCAGGCCCATCTCTTGAGCAGCTACTCAATGAGCCTTGCCCAAAACACGGCACCCGGGAGCACCCCGCTACACACATGTGGAAAGATTGCGCGATCATGAAGGCGTTTAAAAATTCCAATACCTTTGATGGTAGTCATGGATCTGGCGGCGGTTCAGGGGCTGGCTTCTTTCATGGCCCGGGTGGCGGTTCAAATTCCGGTTTTCAGGGACAGTCGGATGGAAATAATCAGCAGCAATCTGGTCAGGGAGGACAACAGCAGCAACAGTCGGGTTATCAGAGCCATCCAAAGCAGTTGAGTGGTGGGCAGTAACATGTGTTTACCACTAGCTTATGCAAACGTGGCCAGAAGGTTCTTAAGAGGGCCGTAAATTCGGTTGAGCCGGCAATTCCATGTTATTTGAGATGGTCAGAGCAACCCATCATATGGAGCAGAGAGGATCACCCTCCACGAGTCGATAATCCGGGTCAGTTAGCCTTGGTGGTAGCACCCCAGGTTGGAGGATATAAATTCACTAAGGTACTCATGGACGGAGGTAGCAGCATCAATATCCTCTATTATGATACTTTCCAGCGCATGGGGTTGACTGAGAAGAATCTGAGAACATCCAACACTGTTTTCCATGGGGTAGTTCCAGGCAAGTCGGCTTACCCAGTTGGCAAGATTGAATTGGAGGTGGCCTTTGGAGATGAGTATGATTCCAGGGCTGAGAAATTGACGTTTGAAGTGGTCAAAATCAGGAGTCCATATCACGCTTTGTTTGGGCGACCGGCTTATGCTAAGTTCATGGCACGACCGTGTTACGTTTACTTACAGCTCAAGATGCCGGGTTACAAGGGCACCATCACAGTGCATGGGAGTCGAAAGGTGGCCTTGGAATGTGAAGAAGGCGACGCGGCTTACGCTGAGACTGCCTGTGCCGTGGAGGAGCTTAAATTTTATCAAGACAATGTTGACCCGGCGGATATGACCTCCCTCAAAAAACCAACTACTGAGCATGACCCGGCGTTGAAGTTTAAATTGGCCGCTGAGACAAAGCTTGTTGACTTTACCCGAGGAGACGCCTCTAAGCAGTTCAGTATCAGTGCCAATTTGGATCCTAAATAGGAAAGCGCGCTCATCGAGTTCATCCGTGAGAACCGGGACATCTTTGCATGGAAACCTTCTGGCATGCCGGGTGTACCGAGGGAATTCGTTGAGCACACTCTCAATATTGATCCAAAGTATAAGCCGGTCAGGCATATTCTCCGATGGTTCAACGTAGAGAGACGGAAGGCTATTGGGGAAGAGGTCGCCCGGCTCTTAGCGGCCGGGTTTATTGTTGAAGTTTTTCACCCGGAGTGGTTGGCTAACCCGGTGTTAGTGCTCAAGAAAAATGACACTTGGCGGATGTGTGTGGATTACACGGACTTAAACAAGGCTTGTCCGGCTGATCCCTTCGCTCTCCCCCGTATTGATCAAATCATTGATGCTACAGCGGGTTGTGAATGTTTGAGCTTCTTGGATGCTTACTCTGGTTATCATCAGATCAAGATGGCAGTTAAAGACCAGGAGAAGACAGCTTTCATCACTCCGTTTGGGGCCTTCTGTTATGTATCTATGCCGTTTGGACTCAAGAGTGCCCAGGCGACTTATCAGTGATGTGTACAAAATTGTTTGCACGATCAAATTGGGCGTAATGTTCATCCTTATGTGGATGACATCGTGGTGAAATCCAGAGAAAAGGAAACCTTGATATCTGACTTGAGAGAGACCTTTGACAATCTCCGGGTTTACAAGATGATGCTTAACCCGCCCAAGTGTGTGTTTGGTGTACCTGCAGGCAAGCTCTTGGGTTTTCTGGTATCAAACAGAGGCATTGAAGCTAATCCAAAGAAAATCACGACGATTACCTCTCTGGCTAAGCCGGCGTGTATCAATGATGTTCAGCGCTTGGCGGGTCGTGTTGCCGCTTTAAGCCGGTTCATAAGCCGGTTAGGGGAGAAGGCCTTACCGCTATATCAGATGATGAAGAAAGCAGACACCTTCGTCTGGAGTGACGCTGCTAACACTGCCTTTGAAGATTTGAAGAGACAGTTGTCTGAGCCACCGGTTCTTGCGGCTCCCATTGACAGAGAGCCGTTGTTGTTGTACGTAGCTGCAAACTCACGAGTGGTCAGTGTTGCCATCGTGGTGGAGCGTAAGGAAGCTGGCAAGGAGCATCCGGTTCAACGACTAGTTTATTATATCAGTGAGGTGCTCATTGAGTCTAAGCAAAGGTATCCACATTGGCAGAAACTTGTTTATGGTGTGTTCATGGCAAACCGGAAGCTGAAGCAATACTTCCAAAGTCATCCTATAACGGTGGTAAGTTCAGCCCCTCTGGGAGACATCATTCAAAACAGGGAGGCCATAGTGCGGATCTCTAAGTGGGCTATTGAGCTTGGGCCCTATGGTTTGAAGTATATGCCCCGTACTGCTATCAAATCTCAAGCCTTGGTCGATTTTATCAATGATTGGACAGAGTTGCAGGCACCTGAGGAGAAGCCGGATAATACGTATTGGACTATTCACTTTGATGGGTCCAAGCAGTTAGAAGGCTCACGGGCTGGCATTGTTTTAACTTCCCCTCGAGGTGACAAATTTCGCTATGTGCTCCAGCTCATGTTTCCTTGTACTAACAATGCAACCGAATAACGAGGCCTTGCTCCATGGTCTCCGGATGGCCAAAGAGATGAATTTGAGTCGGGTAAGGTGTTTGGGTGACTCAGATCTCGTGGCTCAACAGGTTTCAGGCAAGTGGGATTCTAAAGATCCCCTTATGGTGGCTTACCGTCGGGAAGTGGACGCCGCGGCTGGACATTTCAAGGGTTATCAAGTGGAGCACGTTGATCGAAGGAAGAATGAGGTGGCTGATGCTTTAAGCCGGCTGGGATCTCAACGTAAGTCGGTGCCACCTAACACCTTTCTTGATGTTTTGCATAACCCTTCTGTCAAGGTGCCTACCGAGGAAGAACTAGCGGTGCCAGACCCGGAGGCACAGCTGGTGGCGGCTCTTCATGTCATCCCGGATTGGACCGTGCCATATTTGGCCTATATAACCCGGGGAGAGTTACCGGAGGACGAAATTTTGGCAAGACAAATTGTCAGACGATCCAAATCCATGACGATTGTTAATGGTGAGTTGCATCATTGCAGTGTGACAGGGGCGTTTCAACGCTGTGTGTCACCTGGAGAGGGACAAGAGATACTTCGTGAGATTCATGAAGGAGATTGTGGTCATCATGCCGGCTCAAAATCTCTTGTGGCCAAGGCTTTCTATCATGGTTTCTACTGGCTCACGGCTCATGCTGATGCGGAGGATCTGGTCAGTAAATGTGACGGTTGTCAGAAGTTCTCACGACGTACTCATGTGCCGGCTCAGAAATTGAGGATGATCCCGATTACCTGGCCATTCGCAGTCTGGGGGCTTGACATGGTTGGACCTTTCAAAAGGTCTAAGGATACAAAGACACATCTCCTAGTGGCAGTGGATAAGTTTACAAAGTGGGTTGAGGCGGAGCCAGTCAGTAAGTGTGATGCGGCCATAGCGGTTCAGTTCATGAAAAAGGTGATCTTTCACTTTGGTTTCCCACACAGCATTATAAATGATAATGGTACTAACCTTTCCAAGAGAGCCATGGAAGAGTTCTGTCAGCGAGAACATATCCGGCTTGATGTTTCGGCCGTTGCTCATCCTTAATCCAATGATCAAGCAGAAAGAGCTAATCAAGAGATACTGAAGGGTATTAAACCCCGGCTCTTAGTCCCCTTAAAACGGACACCGGGTTGCTGGGTGGAAGAGTTACCCGCTGTACTATGGAGCATCAACACTACACCTAACAGATCTACGGGTTATACACCTTTTTCATGGTCTATGGAGCAGAGGTAGTTCTACCAAGTGACATCCGACACGACTCACCCCGTGTGGCAGCTTATGTTGAGGCGGACAACAAAAAGGCTCGTCAGGAGGCACTGGACTTGTTGGATGAGGAGCGAGACTTGGCAATGGCCCGCTCGGCAATTTACCAACAAGACCTGCGCCGTTATCACAACCGTCGGGTCAAGAGCAGAACCTTTCAGGAAGGTGATTTGGTGCTCCGGCTCATTCAGGATCAATCTGACATGCACAAGCTATCTCTGCCTTGGGAAGGACCCTTTGTGGTCAGCAAGAATCTGAACAACGGGTCATATTACCTCATTGATATTCGAGAGCACAAAGACTCACGTAAGTCGGACGAAGAGACCCGCCGGCCATGGAACATAGCCCACCTTCGGCCTTACTATACTTAAGCCACCGGCTCTTAGGATGTATATACTTTTGACGATGTATATATTATATAAAGCAATAAAGCAGGACCTCTGTCCTTTTTTCCATAAAGAATGTTTTTATGTCTTCTTTATCAGGTGATGGACACTGCCAACAGGGAGCGGATCATATCTGAATCCGGCTTTCCCTTTGGACTGGCTTATGATCATATCTGAATCTAGCCATGATCACTTGGGGGCTTCCTGTTCAAACATAGGTCGTATCCGAACCAAAGAGAACATAGCTGTCGATACCCGCTTGATCGGCATACTGCCAAACCCACTTGGGGGCTTCTTGATCATATTTGAATCATAGCTTAACCCCTTTGGGTCTGACGTGGATCGTATACGAATCAACACCATTAAACAAATCTTATGGTCACTTGGGGGCTTCCTGTTCAAACATAGGTCGTATTCGAACCAAAGAGAACATAGCTGTCGATACCCATTTGATCGGCATCGCCAAGCCACTGGGGGCTATATGATCGTATCCGAATCTTAGCTTAACACCTTTGGAATGGTTTACTGATTGTATTCGAATTAGAAGCCTGTAAATTATTTTGACTATCCTGAGACCTTGTGAAAACATTATGAGATGTTTTTTGTCTTTCCGGTTTAATATTGGTCACACCATGTTGTTAAAGTACCAGGTGAGCATCAAATCAGCAGGAAAACTTATCCAAGGATCAGGCAAGCAAAATTAACACGCCAAGGAAATCAAAGTCAGAAATATATAGCAGTGGCGGTTTATGAAAGTGTTAAAGCGCTAGGAACATGCACGAAGGCATGACAAACATTGGAAAGCTTTTTCTACCCTATTACAAGACTCCCCGAGTCTGAATAAATGAAGCATTGTTTTTTGCAAAGCACCTAGTGATTCACTCCTTCGGCAGGCTTGAAGTCTCCGTGTTATCCTTCTCCGCTTCTCCGTCGGCTGTTCTCTCCTGGAAAGTTGACAAGGCCCAGTCAATGCCGCTCAAAGCTTCAAACTCAACTTCATCATCTATTAAACAGGCTGGATCCACTTCAGGGACAAAAGTATGCTTACGAATTGGAGGGATCAGGCTGATTTGATCATATGGAGTGTTTGGAATTCTTCGGTTTTCACTGTCATAAGCCAGCGCATACTTACTAAGGTCAGTGTCGTTTCCAACAAGGGTTGCCACGGGACGTATGGCTTTGACGCAGGCGGTGAAATCATGGTCGTCAAACACAGTGCCGTCTTCCTTCAGACTTGGGTATCCAAGGGCAAGGTCGGCCGGGTCTAGTTCTGGGAGTCATGCTTTAGCCTGGCTCAATGTGGCTACGGCCCCGGCTCCTGAGGACGCCCGCCTTAAGTCTTGGATCCGCTGAGGCAGGAAAGCGAGGCTCTTCAACACGTCTTGCAGAAGGCGGGGAGGAGGGCTTGATAAGGCTACAACGGACAAGGCACGTTGTGACCCGGAGTACAGCTATTCCACTAAGGTATAAACTGCTTTAAGCTTGATCAGCATGTTTTGTTTAAGGTTGGTACTCCTGGGGCCTGTATGTACACAAATATAACAGTCAACCGGAAGTAATTGTTACAATAGTCATTGAAAGGTTACAATGTTTGAGGTTTTGCACAGTAACTTACCGAAGATGGCTAAGACCATTTGAGATATCTGTCGTTTTAAGTCGGACAACTTGGTTGTTGCCTCCGCAAGAGATGCTTCTGCTGTCTCGGCCCGAGTCACCAGTGAAGCCTTCTCATTAGCCCAAGCTTTCTTCTCCGACTCAAAATTCTTCTTCAGCTTCTCATTTTCAGAGACATTGAATTCAAATTTGGAGTTAGCCTTCTGAGTCTCAAGTTCTTGAGTTTCCAGACGACCCTTCAGGACAGCAAGCTCTGATTCAAACTGATTTATGGTGGCCTGCATTGACACCAGGTTATGGTAAGGATTATAGTAAGGTAACATTCAAGTCCCAAGCACTTTACAAGTAAAGATACTTGGCACTTGGGGGCTAATGTATGCTGAAGAATATTAAACTTATCATACCGGGTCACACATATTAAGTCTCAAGCACTTTACAAGTAAAGATACTTGAAACTTGGGGACTAATGTATATTGCAAATTTACAACTATCATGTTATAACCGGGTTAAATATATTCTCTTTGAACCGGCTCAATTAATAAGTAAAGCAGGTTTCTAAGTCTACAGCATATTTATTCATAAGCGATAGACTTGGGGGCTGGTACAGTATGTAAGACTCAGGTAAAAAGTATAAGCTATACCTCAGATTTGTGATGTATTTGTTTTACCATGTCATTTTCCAGGTCACGGCTATTATGCACTTGATTCAGATAGCCCGAGACTATATCACCAATGCTTAAGTGAGTGTAATTAGTAATGTCCTGCTTGGCTTTTCGGCGTTCGGCAAGTTCTTCCTTGGAAGAACATTTGGCAAGGACAGTAGGCCGCCCTGGTTCAACAAACTGAGACCTCACAATCTCAACTTCCAGTTCATTTGTCTTGACCGGGCTAGGAGTCTCTGGGTCATTCGTGTTGAGAGTATCCTCAGCAGACGGATCAGAAGTTGGCACTGGAATTTCAGAACTTGGTTCAGGCGGCGGCTGATGGGTAGAGCTGTCTGGAGCAGACGCATTAATCACCAGTTCAGTTACGATTGGGTCTTGGGACGGTTTATTCTTCTTTGCCCTCTTGCTGGGTTTCACTTGCATGCTGTTAACAAAGGCAGAAGGATGAATACGCAAACATGGGTAAAGTAAAGTTCAAGGTACATAAGGTTAAATTACCCGGGAGCAGTTTTGAAAGTCGGCATGTTTGACTGCATGGATTCACCGGAAGAAGGAGAGGTATCCTGATAATTGGAGTCAGGTGAATTGAGAGAATGATGAATTAAGCCCACTAAAGGTAAAACAGAACGTAAATCGGAGACAATCTCAGTCCGACCCTTCCTGGTTATGTCAGGTAAGCCGGAGGAGAGTTCCGCATCCTTGTTGTTCCGGGTCTGCCTCCGGTTCTCAAGCTGTTGTTGCTTCAAAAGAAATTGAGAATCTTGATAAGCAAGAGCATGTGAAAATCTTACTTTCCGGGTCACTCTTCGGATCTTTTGCTTTGGCAAAGGCTCTGAGTCGGAGGAGATTATAGTTACCTCTTCATTGGCTGCTTGACTGTTCCCTGTATCCTCCTGAAGGGATAGAATGTCACACAGGTAATAACAAGGGAATTAAGAAAATTTAAAGATTACCTCTTCATCATCCAAAGAACTATCCTCCAATTTGAATAAGTCGGAGGCGCTGGGTTTCTTCTTCTTTGAGGTTCCTGTCTTGGCGGCTTTCCTTTCAGCTTTTTTGGTTGCCCTGGCTTGTTTTGCAGCTTCATGGTCATATTTGACCTTCCAAAAGTTATCATCGGCCTATGGAAAGGATAAGGAATTATGAGTACCGAAGAAGGTATAACATAGCAAAGAGTATTTATTAAGATTGATAACTTACTACAGGGGGCGGGTTCTTCTTGCAAAAGGGAAGTAAGCCGAAGGTGTTACTTGTCACAGTGCCCTCCTTCAGCAGTGACTGGGTCGTGGCCTCCACCACATCATCTGGTAAGTCGTCAGGACTATGGCGTAACGGGTCATCCTTTTCGCCTGTATAGGTACACATTAAGCCAGAACGGCGGCTTAATGGAAGTACTCGCCAAGTGACCCAGACTTGGACCAGATCGATGTCGTTTAAACCGTTTCCCAAGAGAGCTTTGATCTTCTTGATGGTGGGATTGAGAGGCAGACGTTCAACGGCCGTCAGTTTGTCTGGTAGCGAGTGGTTGGACTCAAGGCGCAGGGCGCGAAAGCCGGGCAGAGGCTTCTCATCAGCCGGAGAAGTGCCCTGACAATAGAACCACGTTTGGTTCCAAGATTTTGGGTGACTTGGTAGTTCAGCATAAGGAAAAAGGTAGTCTCTCCTTCGCTGGATTGAGATGCCGCCAAGCTCAAGACTGGGCTCGTTGGCACGTTCATTTTGCCGGTTCATGTAGAAAAGTTCCCTGAATAATAGCAGACTTGGTTCCTCTCCCAGGTACACCTCGCAGAAGACTTGGAAATTGCAAATATTTGACACGGAATTGGGTCCGATGTCTTGAGGTCTAAGGTCAAAGAAATTCAAAACTTCCCTGAAGAATTTTGAGCCGGGAGGGGCAAATCCCCGGCTCATATGATCCGTAAAAACTATCACCTCCCCTTCTTTGGGATGAGGCTTCTCTTCAGACAGGTCAGGGACACGATAAGACATGACCTCCCTTTTTGGTAGGTGGCCAGATTTCACGAACTCAGCCAGTTTACTCTTGGTAACTATGGATGGGATCCAATTGCAGGTTACAGGGGCCTTGGCCGCCTTAGGAGCCATGACAACAGTTGGCCTATGACAAAATAAGAAAATCCGGTTCAATTTTAACCAGGGAGAAAAATCCTAATTATTCAAGGTGGCGGCTTAAGGAGGGGCCTAATGATATAAGGATGACTGTGCAACAATATTTAAGCTGCTACAAGTATCAAGAGCAGTTCAAAATTCTTCAGGTCATGAGAAGCAACTAAGGTTCTGTGTCATTTATTTAAGCCGGACACCTCGACAGTTGTGTTTAAGGGCATTTACCAGAAGAAGTTTTCCGGGTGATAAAAACAAGTTTCACGGATGACAGCTATTATTCTGGATCAAATTATTGCTCTGAAAAGAAAATTTTCTAGACCTAAAAACAGGGCAGAGAAGTTCATACACTCGAAGAGGGTTTCCAAACAAAGAGAAATGAGATCTATTTCTATGCAAGATCAACACAAACAAGTACCGTAGCAGTTCTACGTAGTTTTTACGATCTAAACAGGGCATTGGAGGTAAAAACTAGCAAGGGTTTGCGTCGGGCGGTGATGAACGCCGACGACCTCAACAAAGTTCCAATGCAGATCTAAGAAAGGGAAGGAGAGGAACTCACGGATGTGGACGAGCTGCGGAGGTTCGCCGTCGATTTCTGGTCAGAGTTAGGTTGATGCAGCGGCCTGAGTCGGAGCTCGAGAGGAGGCAAGAGGAAGAAGACGACTGAAAGAGGGAAAGTATAAGACCTAAGTCGCACCTATTTATAGGGAGAGGATAACTAAGACGACGCGGGAAACGAGGAGATAAGAGTTATTATCCAGCGGCCCCGATGCCTCGATTTTCAGAACAGTCAATAAAGCAGAGATCCGTTGAAGGATACGATGGAATAGAAAAGGAATTTAAGAGAGGATGACATCACGCCGGGTTAACACGGATCCAGAAGATGACGTCATGGCGGGTTAAAGAAAACCTTCTGCACAGTCAGAAGACTAAAAATTTATTCTTTAAAGGTATTTTAAGATTGACATGAACAGGTTCAAATCAATCTAGGGCCTAATGTTGGGGATATAACTATTTGTGTAAGCCGCCCAGGAGGGGCCAGGTTACGCAAAGAAGATTCAAGCCCAAGACCAAGCATGAAGACGGCGGTTCAATAGGGGGCTTAAGCCCATAGGCGACTTAAGGCCCGTTGTAGTAAACCACCGTAATGGCATGACTTGTATCATAAGGTAGTTTTAACTAGTCACCGAGCCGGACACTGTTATAAGCCGACCGGGACTCTGTAGGCCACAGGGCGTCAACCAGTGTATATAAGGGGACGACCTGCTGGCGGCTTAGGGCAAGAAACAACTCATCGAGAACCGAGCATAGCGTATCTCGCTCCCTGGTCATCGAAACATCAATACCAACCCAACTAGACGTAGGCCTTACCTTCACCGTAAGGGGCCGAACTAGTATAAACCCTCTCGTGTCCTTTGTCCCGATTAACCCCTTCAAGCTTCCTAGTTGCGATGGCTCCACAACTAAGTCCTTTCACGAGGACATCTGACGTGACAATTCCATGACAGGCCTCTTTCCTCCTTTCTGTGGCTTCTTACCGTCTGCCATATTCTTCAGTTGAGGAATTTGAACAATCGAATTCTCTGAAGAAGTATGCAACTTATCTTCGAGGAACGTTGCAAATGAGTTAAGTTGATGAGAACCTAGTGATTCAGCAGCGGACATGAGTACCTGTGAACAGAGTATAGTTGCGAGGAATTTGGAGAGGTCATATGCGTTCTCAGAAAGTTTTTCAAAAAGAACAAGTTTGAGGAATTTGACCAAATGAGCCTTGAAGAATTTCACTAAGCATTCTTTGTCTTAGGTTCCAGAGTTGTATAGATCGAGGATCCACACAATTGAGGAATCTTGAAGAAAAATGATGCTTAGAGAAACGAATCAAGAACAAATGACTAGTGAGGTCTTTTGTGTGTGAGGATTTGAAGAATAAAACACGTTTGAAGATTTTGTAGAGAAAATTTGAATCAAAGAGGGCAGTAAAAGTAACTTTTAATTACCCTTGATGAAGAACACGCCGAACTGAGAAGTGTAGATTTGAAGCTCGTCAGTTCAGATCTTCCATGCCCTAACTCGGCGGAGGAAGATAGCTACGGCGGCGGCGGAGTGAAGATTTCCGTGTCGGCGCGAGTACGACGGCGACGAGGTCGAGGCAATGAAGCTCTTCCTCACCGGCGACGATGGAGTAGCAGCGGCACTAGGGTTTGAGAAGCTCGAGTGAGAGAGAGTGCGGTCAAGCGGAGTAAAGGAAGTGAGGAAGGGGAGAGGGGTATTTATAGTCGCAGTGATAAACTGTTCGCCCGAAGATTTAGGATGAACTAGCCCCTGACCCTTCTCATTCGCTTGACATGTGTCACCCATGTACTGAAGTGGAGATCGTGTTAGATCGTGGGTGAATAGATAAGTCTATCGTGGGATACGGAACAGTTTGAGCGGCAAAGCCGAAAATTTGGATGAGATAAGTTAAAAGTTCCGTTCGCAATTGCTTCAGCTGACAAGGACCCAGTGAAGATTTTGAACGAGTTTCAAATAGAACGCACATGAAGAATTTGTGAATAGATTGGGTTGAGTATATCATAGAGGGGAAAGGGTCCGATCACATTCACTTAGCAGAAAATGCAACTTGAAGAAATAGCCATAAGTGAATGCTGTAGAGGACGTAAACCCATATATATATTTAGCCAATGAAGAAAAATGACGGAAACAGTGAAGATATTGCAAAGTTGAAGAATTTGAAAAACTAAAGAATTTCAAAACTGAGGAATTTCAAAAAATGAAGATTTTCAACTTTGGTGGTGGCGTTACCCACCGTATAAGAATGATGATTTCAGACAACGCGTACAATTGTCGTAGGGTTCTGAGAATCAAATTATTCATTAATTTCTTCACACTTAGAGTGTTATTCTTCATTGGTTGAAGAAAAACGTTTCTTCATGTGTTGCACATCTAAGTCATCAATTTTGCATAAGTGTTAGGATGAGTGTCCCTTTCAAAGAACATTCGAAGACTCTAAGATATTTAGCTCACATCGCAACTTGCTAAATCTCTTCTCATCCAAGGGCTTTGTGAAGATATCGGCTAGTTGTTCTTCAGTCTTCACGTGCTCGATGGAGATGTTGCCCTTCAACACATGATCATGAAGAAAATGATGACAAATTTGAATGTGCTTTGTCTTCGAGTGCTGAACTGGGTTGTGAGCAATCCTGATGGCACTCTCATTGTTACAGAGGAGAGGCACATTCTTCATGTTGACGCCATAGTCCTTGAGGGTTTGCTTCATCCACAACAATTGAGCACAACAAGAACCAGCAGCAATGTACTCAGCTTCCGCAGTAGACAGTGATACGTAGTTCTGTTTCTTCGAGGACCAACAGACCAAAGATCGTCCAAGGAAATGACAAGTACCAGATGTTCACTTGCTGTCCACACGATCACCAGCATAGTCAGAGTCAGAATATCCAATGAGATCAAAAGTAGAGCCCTTGGGGTACCATAATCCTAGTGTTGGTGTGTGAGCTAGATATCGAAGAATATGCTTCACAGCCTTATGGTGTGATTCCTTTAGTGTAGCTTGAAATCGGGCACACATGCAAACACTAAGCATTATATCTGGCCTAGATGCACATAAGTACAATAAAGAACCAATAATGGAGCGGTATACCTTGTGATCGAAGTCAATACCATTTTCATCAATGCATAGATGGCCATTTGTGGGCATAGGAATTTTGACGCCTTTGCAATCTTGCATGCCGAATTTCCTCAGAACATCCTTGAGGTATTTCTCCTGAGATATGAATATGACATTGTGCTGTTGACGAATTTGAAGACCTAAGAAGAATTTCAACTCTCCCATCATAGACATTTGACATTCTTCACTCATCATATATGCCAATTCATCACTATAACGTTGGTCAGTACAGCCAAAGATAATATCATCAATGTATATTTGGCACACAAACAGTTCACCGTCATAAGATTTAGTAAAGAGAGTAGGGTCAAGTGAACCGGGTGTGAAGCCATTCTTCACGGAGAATTCCTTCAAAGTATCATACCACGCCCGAGGGGCCTGCTTGAGGCCATAGAGGGCCTTGTTGAGTCTGAAGACTTTGTCAGGATTCTTTGGATCTTCAAAACCTAGGGGTTGAGCAACATATACTTCTTCATCAAGCTTACCATTGAGGAATGCACTTTTCACATCCATTTGATATAAAGTGATATTATGATGGTTAGCATAAGCAAGTAATATGCGAATAGCCTCAAGTCTAGCAACAGGTGCAAAAGTTTCATCAAAATCAATTCCTTCAACCTGTGTGTAGCCTTGAGCTACAAGTCGTGCCTTATTCCTCACCACAAGGCCATTTTCATCTTGCTTGTTGCGGTAGATCCACCTTGTGCCAATGATATTATGCTTGCGAGGATCTGGAAGTTTGACCAGTTCCCGGACATTGTTGAGCTCAAACTGATGTAATTCTTCTTGGATGGCCTGAATCCACTCAGGCTCCAGAAATGCTTCATCTACCTTAGTGGGCTATGTGATGGAGACAAAAGCATAGTGCCCACAAACGTTAGATAAATGTGAAGCTTTTGAGCGTGTGAGAGGACCTGGTGCTTCAATGTCATCGATGATCTTATCAACTTGCACTTCTTTTGCAACGCGAGGATGAGCTAGTTGTCGTCGAGGAACTTGATCAACATTTTCTTCAGCACCATTTTCTTTAGCATTGTCTTCAGGTGCATTAGCTCGACGTTCTTCGCGTTCTGGAATGAATTTTTCAGCAGATTCTTCATTAGGAATGACATCCTCAGTCGCCTTGAACTTGATAGAATCCTCAGGTGCTGGTTCATCTATCACAAAAGGTAGGTGCTCTCTTTGCGAGCCATTAGTTTCATCGAACCGCACATCTACATTTTCAACAACCTTGTGAAGAGCGTTGTTGAAGACTCTGTAGGTGTGCGAGTCCTTTTCGTAACCAAGCATAAAACCTTCATGTGCTTTCGGTGCAAATTTAGCATTGTGATGAGGATCTCTAATCCAACATTTAGCACCGAAGACTTTGAAATAACTCACATTGGGTTTCTTGTCAGTGAGGAGTTCATAGGCAGTCTTCTTGAAGAATTTGTGAAGATATACTCTGCTGATGATGTGGCACGCGGTATCAATTGCATCAATCCAAAAACGACGAGGCATTTTGTATTCATCAAGCATAGTGCGAGCCATCTCAACAAGCGCTCCACGACGCCATTTTGCTGAGGAGTATAAGGAGCAGATAACTCATGAGTAATACCAAGTTCAACAAGATAGTCATCAAGACCAGAATTCTTGAACTCGGTTCCATTGTCACTCCTGATGTGCTTGATCTTCACACCAAAGTTAGTTGAAGCCCTCGAGGAGAATCATTTGAAGACTTCCTGCACTTCATGTTTGTAAGTGACAATGTGTACCCATGTGTAACGAGAGTAATCATCAACAATAACAAAGCCATATAGAGATGCATCATTATTGACTGCTGAGTAATGATTAGGACCAAAGAGGTTCATGTGAAGCAATTCGAATGGACGAGTAGTGGTCATGATAGTCTTCGCTGGATGCTTGGCCTTGGTCATTTTTCCAGCTTCACAGGCTCCACACAAGTGATCCTTGAGGAATTTGACATTCTCAATGCCAATGACATGCTTCTTCTTCTCAAGCGTGTGCTAATTCCTCATGCCTGCGTGACCAAGTCGTCGATGCCATAGCCAGCCTTCTAAAGCTTTTGCAAGTAGGCACACGGCTGGTTGTGGTCCTGTAGAGAAATCAACGATATACAAGTCTCCTCTCTAAAGCCTTCGAAGACTTTGGAATTGTCAGCTTCCATAATCACAACACAACGATACTTGCCAAAGACAACAACCATATCAAGATCACAAACCATTGAGACTGACATGAGGTTGTATCCTAAGGACTCAACAAGCATGACTTTGTCCATGTGTATGTCCTTAGAGATCGCAACCTTACCTAGACCCAATACCTGACTTTTGCCTTTGTCAGCAAAGATGATATGCTTCAGATGTGACGGTGATAAGGGAGCATCCATCAATAGGTTCTTGTCACCAGTCATGTGATTTGTACATCCACTATCGAGGATCCACTCAGTGGCTTTGGGTTGATCATCCTGCAGATGAATTAGTGCAACTTACGAACTCATATACTTCATCAGTGAAGAATATGATATCAAATTCATCAGATGAATTTCATCAAAGAGTAAAAACAGATATAGCAGTATGAGGACGTGTGAAATGAAAGTTCATTTCATCATGATTCGCCTGTGTCCTTTCAGGCATTTTTGTCAGGCCCCCAGCAAATTCTTCAGACGTTAAAGCACGTCTGGAGACCTGAACCTGCGGAAGAAATTAGTTCTTTTTCTTCACCACCCACATCTGAAGGGGTGGCAAAGAGTTCATCACTCTACGAGCTCCATATGAGAATGGTGGCACAGAATCCAATCCATTTCGTTTCACATAAGAGGGGTTAGGGTAAGCATATGAATAAGCAGAGAAATTCTTCGAGGACTTATGAACATATTGGTTTGAAGAATAATGCACATATTCATAGCCCTTAGCTCTACCCTGCGAAACAGAGTTGTTAGCACGATGATAATCATATGAGGACTTTGATCCTTTTGAGGAATTTGATCCATGTGAGGAATTTGGTCCGTATGAGGACTTGGATCCATATGAAGAATTTGGTCCATATGAAGAGTTTGATCTGGGGTTCCTATTCTTCATTGGTGGTGTCATGAGGACATTCACCTAAAGACTTTCAAGGCACTTCTTGGGAACCCAGATTTTCTTCATAGGAGAACCGTTCCTGCAGTTAGTGCCAACATATCTAGCAAATACTTCACCATTCTGATTTTTGAACAGTTTATAGTTGGAGTCAAATGACTCATCAGAAGAATGAGGAGATTCACATGTAAAGCCAGATAAGTTAGATGGATCAACTGGAGGTCCGTTTGCAGCAACCCATGAGGTTTTGGGGTACTGCTCAGGCTTCCAATATGTTCCATCAGCATTGAGTTTCCTCTCAAAGGCAATACCCTCTTTCCTAGGGTTCCTGTTGAGGATCTGCTTTTTAAGCACATCACAAAGAGTCTGATGCCCTTTGAGGCTTTTGTACATGCCTGTCATGTACAATTCCTTCAGCCCTGCATCGTTAGTGATACTAGCAATGTCCTCGGACGAGGAATTAGTGATAGCAGAGGCAGGTGAAGAATTTGTAACAGTTGAAGCATTTGAACATTCAGGTGAAGAATTAGCAGATTCACGTTCAATGCACTTTAAGCATGGAGGAATAAATTCTTCCGGAGAATTGCTGATTTGTTGAGCAAGTAGTGAATCGCGCTCCTTCTGAAGATCTTCATAACTCACTCTTAGCTTCTCAAGATCTTGCTTTCTTTGAAGAAATTCATAAGAAAGCTTCTCATGATCAGATAAGAGAGTGTTATGATGACCTTGAAGGCTGTCAAACCTAGACTGAAGTCTCTGAAGATTTTCAGTCAGGGCTTTAGTGCGATCCATTTCTTCACCCAACATATCATCACTTTTGTCTAGCATGTTTTGAACCTTTTCAAAAGCCCTTTGTTGTTTTACAGCAATCTTAGCAAGTTTAGAGTAGCTGGGCTTGAGATCTTCATCAAATTCATTCTCACTAGATTCAGAGGAGGTATATTTGAGTACCTTTGCACCCTTTGCCATGAAGCAATAGGTGGGAGCGTAGTCATCATTATCATCATCAGCCTTGTTGGTGAGGTCAATTTCTTCAGAGTTGAAGATGGACTTGCTGACGAATGCAGTAGCGAGAGCCAGACTCGCCACACCAGACTCGGACTCCTCAGATGCCTCCTCTTCCTCATGTTCCTCAGATTCAGCTTCAGAGTCCATTTCCTTGCCAATGAATGCCCGAGCCTTCTTGGAGCTGCTCTTCTTGTGAGATGAAGACTTTGAGGATTTTGATGATGAAGATTTTGATGATTTCTTCTTCTTCTTAGCGTCATCAGAACTGTAATCCTTGTATTTCTTCTTCTTTAATTCCTTTTCCCACTGAGGACAATCTTGAATGTAGTGACCAGGTTTCTTGCATTTGTGGCATAGCCTTCTCTTATAGTCACTTGATGAGGAATCACTTCTCCTTGAGGATTTTCCAAAGCGACCACGTCTTGAGAACTTCTGGAACTTCTTCACGAGCAGTGCTAGCTCCTGGCTCAATTCTTCAGGATCACCAAGGCTACTACCAGAATCTTCACATTCAGATTCAGACACAACCTTGGCCTTCAGGGCACGTGTTTTGCCATAGCTTGAACCATAGAGATCTCTCTTTTCAGCAAGCTGGAACTCATGAGTATTTAGCCTCTCGAGGATATCAGCGGGATCTAGTGACTTGTAATCAGCACGTTCTTGTATCATCAGTGCCAGAGTATCAAATGAGGAATCAAGCGATCTCAACAATTTCTTCACCACCTCATGGTCGGTGATGTCAGTGGCACCAAGCGCTTGAAGCTCATTTGAGATGTCAGTGAGGCGATCGAAGGTTTGTTGAACATTTTCATTGTCGAGTCTTTTGAAGCGGTTGAAGAGATTGCGAAGAACATCAACTCGAGAGTCACGCTGAGTTGAGACTCCTTCATTTACTTTGGAGAGCCTATCCCAGATAAGCTTAGCAGTTTCCAAAGCACTCACTCTTCCATACTTTCATCTGCTCAGATGGCCACATATGATATTCTTTGCTTGAGAATCGAGTTGCTTGAATCTCTTCACATTAGCAGCATTCAGAGAAGGTGTGACTGAGGGAGCACCATTTTCCACAACGTACCAGAGATTGTTGTCAATTGCTTCAAGATGCATTCACATCTTATTCTTTCAGTAGGGGTAGTCCGTGCCATCGAAGGTAGGACACCCACGGAGACCTTGATCATACCTGCGGTTGACATAACTAAAACTCCAGGTGGTTAAACCAAAATCACACAGAACAAGGGAGTACCTTGCTCTGATACCAATTGAAAGTGCGTTATATCGACTAGAGGAGGGGTGAATAGGCGATTTTTATGAATTCTTCATTGAGGAATTTGCCGGTGAGGAAATTCCTTAGCAAAGAACTACTAGCAGCGGAATAAGTACTCAGAAGTAAGCATAACAGGATACAGACATAGTCATCATGATGAAATGAAGACAAGCACAGAGTACAAGAAGCGTAAACACAGGATAACACAAGATGAAGACAAACAGACTGAAGAAATTGAACTGAGGAAATTGAGAAAGTCTTCAGTCAAAGTCTTCAAACACAGATATGAACAATCACTCAACACAGTAATGAGGAAATGAAAGAGTTGAGGAAATAGAACCAGTAAGGTTGGTGAAGACAATGATTTGGTAGACCAGTTCCAACTGCTGACTCAGTTGTACGTCTGGTTGGAGCGGCTGAGTATTTAAACTCGAGGACACACAGTCCCGGACACCCAGTCGCTAAGCACGCAGCTCAGGACACCAAGTCCTCACCGTATTCTCCTTGAACTAAGGTCACACAGACCTCGTCCAATCACTCGTGGTAAGTCTTCAGGCGACTTCCAAACCTTCACAGACTCGGTCACTCGGCGATCCACAATTCCTCTTGGATGCTCTAGACCATGACGCCTAACCGTCTGGAAGAAGCACAGTCCTCAAAGGTAACAAGCGTCGGATCCACGCAGGATCAATCTCTTCAGTGATGCTCAATCATTTTGGGTTTGTAGGTGTTTGGGTTTGGGTTTTTCCTCACTTGATGATTTTCGCTCAAAGTCCTCGGAGGATGGGATGCTCTCAAATGACAAGTGTCAGTTTCTCTCGGAGCAGCCAACCAGCTATTGGTTGTAGGGGGCGGCTATTTATGGCCTAGGTAGCAGCCCGACATGATAAGACATAAATGCCCTTCAATGATATGACCGTTAGGTGGATAAGATATTTTGGGACAGCTGGCGCGCAACACAGCAACGGTCGGAAGTTTGACTCTCAAATTCCTCAGGGCTATCATGTTCCTCACTGTGTAGGCAATCCGCACTTGCAAATTCCTAACTCCTCAGTCAGAACAAACTCCTCAGCGATCAGAAGAACTTCGTCTCTGTCACTGAAGAAATTGACTGAACTGTATGAGATTTCCAAAGGCTTCACTCGAAGGGATTGGTAGGTGTAGGATTTTGAGTTGAGCATCACATGGAAAATTTTCCTTAGTATTTCCTCGACCCCCTTTAACAGTACGGTGTTTCCTATGACTCAAGAAAGAGAAAACAAAATAACGAAAACAAAAGTCTTCATGCTTCATGTTCCTCAAATGAATACGAAGTCTTCAAGGTCACACCAATTTCTTCACTTTCAAAGTCTTCAGAAAGTTTCCAAAATATCAAAGTCTTCAGTCGAAGAACTTCATTTTTAGGGGTCGACTTTCTTTGTAAATATCAAACTCCTCATAGACTTATAGACCTGTGTACACTCATAAACACATTAGTCCCTTAAGCTATAAGTCTCCAATACACCAAAATCACTAAGGGGCACTAGATGCACTTACAATTAATAAATTAATTAATTATTTTCATTTTTATTTATTATCATTATTATTTGTAATTCCTTTTGTTTGGTTTTTTTATAAACGTTCTGGGCGTGGGGGCCCCCTGTCATTGGCATAGGGGGCCATAGCGGGCGTGGGTTCACGGGCGCCGGGCGCCGGGTGCGGGCGCACCCGAGCGGGCACTCGCCCACAGGGCGGGACGAGGCCGCCGGGGCACCGACGGCGGGGCACGCCGGCACGGCCACCCGGGGCCACGGCGGGCAGAGGCAAGGGGTGGCGCTAGTGTGGCTAGTGGCGCGATGGCGCGGCCGTAGGAGGAGGAGAGGGCGGAGACTTGGCGTGGCGAGGCACGGGGCCATGGGGCGCCGGCCGGAGCATCAGGCGGGAGGCAGGCGGTGACCAGAGGCAGCGTAGAGGGGCGAGGCCACCGACGACGGGGCGCTGCAGTGGTGGTGGCCGCACCGCCGCAACACAGCAGCAGCTGCTGCACCTCGTGGCGGGGCACGACCAAGAACGGCAAGGGGGAGACGGTGTGGCCGACGCGGTGGTGCACGTGCGCACGGTCGGCCTCGAGCAGAGGCAGGGAAGGAGGAAGACGAGGCCATGGCCTCACCGAGATTCGTAGGGAAGGGGCAGCGGGGGTTGAGGAGGAGGACGGTGATGAGCGATGGAGGGGAAGCAGGCCGGCGGGGAGGAGGAGGCAGTCCGGTGGGGGAGCTCTGGGCACCGGCATCGGCGTCGGGTGGTGTGGTGGCCTCGGATGCGGTCGAGGACGAGCAGCGATGGGGTCGGGGCGCTGCGTCGCTGATCTAGATCCAGGGGAGGAGAGGGGGCTCATCGGGGACGAGGACGGCGGCCGGCGAGGCGGCTCCAGGCGAGGGCCACGAGGCCAGCCCCGATCTGATCTGGATCGGGGGGAGAGGGAGACGTGGGGATTGGGGGGAGTGTGCGGTTAGGGTAGGGTTTGGTCGCCCAGGGGGGTTAAGGGAGTGGGGTAGGTGGGCCGGCCTGTTGGGGCGGCCGGCTGGTCTGGGGTGGCCAGTTGGGCCACTTGGTCCATGGGAGAGAGGGGGGTTCTTTTTGTTTTCTTTTGTTCTCTTTTATTATTTTTCTTTTTACTTTTCTTTTCTGTTTTAATTTTAATTCCACATTATTTTTACTTAGTAAAATATGACTATTGCTCCTAAAATAACGTTTCAAAATAACCCTCAGCCACAAAAGGTTTTAACCCAAAATAAAATAGTTTAGTGTTTTATAAAATACCAAAGGCATTGAAATAATGTTTTTGCTACCGTTTAAATCTTTTTAGTGCATTTATTCATTATATAAAAATGTGGATTCTACATCATAATCATCTTTGCATTAACTGGCACACCCCAAACATTTTGTTTTTAATATTTGAAAACTTTTGATGTTTGCCTTTATTTCGAATTTGAATTTGAATCGGTTTCGAACTAACCCGAGATTAACTCCAGTGACAGAGGTGACGTGGCATCATTAATAGGGAATTTCTGTAGCTTAATTATCCGGGCGTCACAATTCTCCTCCACTACAAGAAATCTCGTCCCGAGATTTAAGCGGTGTAGTAAGGGGGGAAGGTGCTCGTAGCGAAAAACCTAACGAGGCTTCTCGGTCTTGGCTGCCCTTTCGAAGAGGTTGATCCCTTTCGTTGATGTCTTCATTTCTCTGTTTCAAGTCATCATGGTGAAGTCGGCATCCTTTCTTCAGAAACTCCATCATACTTACAAAAGAATAAAGGGGGAGTATTCCGGGAGAACGAACCTTGGCAACGTTGACTATCTGGTCAGTAACATCGAGGAAGGTGGCGGGAGGTAACTCTCGAATTGAAACTTAAAAAAATATCAAGAGCAAAGTAAGGACATATCATGGGAAGTTTTGAGCGGGCAGGCAATCGTTCAATGCCTGAAACAGGGCATGAAAGGGGCTCAAAGCAACGGAAATAAGTATTGTGTCTGATACCAGTATTGATGATCTCTTGAAAGGTGGCTCGTGAATTACATACGAGGCCACATGCGAGGAATAACTATGGAAACATGGGGTGTACAGGGGAGTCAGGTTTCGATCATGTGAAACTGTGGGTTATGGGCCCACCATGTGGTTTAAAGTAGAAAGGGGGTCGACAACTTGCACGGTCACGATAGCAAGGCATGTCAGAGGGTAGTCTGTCAGTTATGTCGGCAACAACGTTGGTACCAAGGGCGAGGGACGAAGAGAACCATCTTCCTGCTCTGAAAGTGCGTTATATCGACTAGAGGGGGGGTGAATAGGTGATTTTTATGAATTCTTCACTGAGGAATTTGCCAGTGAGGAAATTCCTTAGCGAAGAACTACTAGCAGCGGAATAAGTACTCAGAAGTAAGCATAACAGGATACAGACATAGTCATCATGATGAAATGAAGACAAGCACAGAGTACAGGAAGCGTAAACACAGGATAACACAAGATGAAGACAAACAGACTGAAGAAATTGAACTGAGGAAATTGAGAAAGTCTTCAGTCAAAGTCTTCAAACACAGATATGAACAATCACTCAACACAGTAATGAGGAAATGAAAGAGTTGAGGAAATAGAACCAGTAAGGTTGGTGAAGACAATGATTTGGTAGACCAGTTCCAACTGCTGTCTCAGTTGTACGTCTGGTTGGAGTGGCTGAGTATTTAAACTCGAGGACACACAGTCCCGGACACCCAGTCGCTGAGCACGCAGCTCAGGACACCAAGTCCTCACCGTATTCTCCTTGAACTAAGGTCACACAGACCTCGTCCAATCACTCGTGGTAAGTCTTCAGGTGACTTCCAAACCTTCACAGACTCGGTCACTCGGCGATCCACAATTCCTCTTGGATGCTCTAGACCATGACGCCTAACCGTCTGGAAGAAGCACAGTCTTCAAAGGTAACAAGCGTCGGATCCACGCAGGATCAATCTCTTCATTGATGCTCAATCACTTTGGGTTTGTAGGTGTTTGGGTTTGGGGTTTTTCCTCACTCGATGATTTTCGCTCAAAGTCCTCGGAGGATGGGTTGCTCTCAAATGACAATTGTCAGTTTCTCTCGGAGCAGCCAACCAACTAGTGGTTGTAGGGGGCGGCTATTTATAGCCTAGGGAGCAGCCCGACATGATAAGACATAAATGCCCTTGTCTGATATGACCGTTAGGTGGATAAGATATTTTGGGTCAGCTGGCGCGCAGCACAGCAACGGTCGGAAATTTGACTCTCAAATTCCTCAGGGCTATCATGTTCCTCGCTGTGTAGGCAATCCGCACTGGCGAATTCCTAACTCCTCAGTCAGAACAAATTCCTCAGCGGCCAGAAGAACTTCGTCTCTGTCACTGAAGAAATTGACTGAACTGTGCGAGATTTCCAAAGGCTTCACTCGAAGGGTTTGGTAGGTGTAGGATTTGGAGTTGAGCATCACATGGAAATTTTTCCTTAGTATTTCCTCGACGCCCTTTAACAGTACGGCGTTTCCTATGACTCAAGAAATAGAAAAACAAAACTATGAAAACGAAAGTCTTCAAGCTTCATATTCCTCGCATGAATATCAAGTCTTCATGGATACATCAATTTCTTCACTTTCAAAGTCTTCATGAAAGTCTTCAGGAATACCAAAATCTTCAGTCAAAGATATTCATTTTTAGGGGTCGACTTTCTCTCTAATATCAAACTCCTCATAGACTTATAGACCCGTGTACACTCACAAACACATTAGTCCCTTAACCTATAAGTCTTCAATACACCAAAATCACTAAGGGGTACTAGATGCACTTACAATCTCCCCCTTTTTGGTGATTGATGACAATATAGGTTAAGTTTTCAACGGGGATAAACATATGAGGTGTAAGTACTGATATTGAGGAATTTGATTGCAAGATATAGAAGAACTCCCCCTGAAGATGTGCATAGTGAGGAATTTGCTTTTGAAGCAATGCACACTTGAAGAGTTAAATCATGGAGATCTCCCCCTATATCTTGTAATTTATACACGCATTTGACATATAATATGAAGAATTTGAAATGAATGATGAAATATGGTGCCTGATGAAATTCAGCATGCGTGCAATAATATTAATGAGGAACAAGCATGCAGAATAACGCATCAAGAGTATCAGATCACAGTGCATCAAAAGTATCAGAGCACCATCGGGTTTAAGATTACAACTCGATCCAATAAAGTTTCAGAAGAACGAGAGTTGTAACTTAGCAAAAAAAACGCCCATATAATAGACCCGCTTGAAGACTAACTCAAATTTCTCCCCCTTTGTCATCGAATGACCAAAAGGATCGAAACTGAGGACTAACACCCCTGAAGAATATCAAGTTGATGGAGGAGCGCCAGCGTCGGGGTCGGTTGTCGTAGTAGGGCCTGCCGCAGTGTCGTCCAAATCTTCATTTTCATCAGTGTCGCGCGATGAAGAATAGGAGCTGGCCACCAAGGAAGGAACCTTGACCTTCTTGAATTTCTTCGATGGAGGTGCAGACCAGTCAAATTCTTCCTTGAGACCCATATTCTTCAGATCTGCAGCGCTGTAGACATGTGATAGAATAGCCCAGGTACGGTTGAAGGTTTCATGGAGGTAGTAGTGGTTTTTCTTCACTGCACTGTGTGTTGATGTCATGTTGTGAAGAATTGAACCAAACTGATGCTTGACCCATTTATGATTGCGATCAACCTTCTGATGAAGACTGAGGAGTAACTCACGATCAGTCATCACCCTAGGTGTTGTGGCTTGAGGATTTTGCTTGGTGGCAGAGTTATGTGTGGCAGAGTCATCATTGGTGGAGTAGGATGCAGCCTTGCGAAATTGACCATCCAATGGATGAATGCCTTCATCCATCACAACAGTTGCCTTGGCTTTGTCATCAGCTGAGGAATATGTCCGTTTGAGGACTTCAATCGGAGGCAAGTAGCTGCCATGGTTCAAAGTGTCAGCTTTGTAATTTAGTGAAGCCCTTGTCCTGATGAATCTCATAATCCATGGTGCATAAGGCTTCAGCTCAAATGGTGACATAGCAATATTCGCCAGAGTCCTCATGAAGAAATCATGGAAGTTGACGGGAACGCCATGAATGATATTGAAAAGCATGTTCTTCATGATGCCAACGACTTCTTCATCATTTGAGTCGTGGCCTTTGATAGGACTCATTGTCTTCGTCAGAATGCGATAGACAGTCCGAGGCACATATAGTAATTCCTTGACGAGGAATTTGGTTTGAGGAGCCTGCCCTGTCTTCAAAGGCTTCATCAGCACTTGCATGAAATGATTGGAAAGCTCAGGTTCACTGTAGACGCAACGAGCACCGTCAAGGGGAGGACTGAGTGGGAGGGCATGAAGCAATTCAGTTGCTGGTGCCTTATAGTGAGTATTTTCAGACATCCAGTCCAGCACCCATGAATTCACATCTTCAGAGTTTCCTGTGATGTGCAGCGTTGCATAGAATTGAAGAATGAGTTCTTCATTCCAATCACAGATGTCAGTGTAGAATTTTAGCAATCCAGCATCATGAAGAACACTGAGGACTGGCTCGAAGCACGACAGAGACTCCATGTCCACATGAGGAATATGTTCATGATCGAAGACTTTGTCTTTGTCGAACAGTACTAGACTAGCAGTCCAGAAATGCCTCTTCCTTATGCGAGCAGAGTCATAGGGGTTGTAGTCAGTGAAGAACACATGCTCGTTGAAGAAATCTTCAGCCTTGAACTTTTGCTTCTTTGAGAATGGATTCGTTGGCTTGGGCACTGGTGTGTTAGTGAGTTTCATCACAACCTTAGGAATCGCAATCTCAGGTTCTTCAGGCTGAGGAATTTCTAGTTCCTCTTTAGTTGCAGTCTGCGTGTTCAAAGGTTCAACAACAGCAGTTTCTTCAGCACTAGCGGCTGGAATGTCTTCATGCACAGACGAGGTGGGATGAGTTTCTTCAGAGCCCATTTGAACAGTTGGTGCAGGGGACTGAGGTATTTGTTGAAGTGGGGTGAAGAGTGGGGAATTGGGGTGCTGACTTTCCCAAAAGTCATCATTCATCACGGGCATTGTGCAGCCAATGTCCACGTCTTCATCTTCATTTTCTTCAACGCCAGCCTCTTCAGCTGTGAACTGAGGCATTGGCGAGGAAGTAACATTCGTTGAAGGGATCGTATCCACTTCAATTTCTTCATCAACCTACTCTGACGAAGCAGTAGATTGAGGTTCTTCATCAGATCCGCTAGGGATCACATATTCCTCACCAAAAGGAACAAGGTCCTTTGATGGCATGGTGGAAATAGGAACAGCATCAATTGGATTTTCAATAGAGCTTGTCAGAGGCTTCATCTTCTTTGGAGCTGAAGATTCTGAAGCACTGGATGCTTTCCGTTTCTTCATTGCAGCTCGCTCCTCAGCCTTGGTCTTCCTCACATCTAATGCAGATGGAAGAATATGAGTTGGTGTAGGCGCTGGAGGAGCTGAGGAATCTGGTTGAATTTCCTCAGGCGCAACTGATGCAGTTGTCCTGACTTCTTCAGTTTCATCAGGCGCACCACTAGTGGATGCCCTGACAATTTCTTCAGCGGCTTGAATGGAGTCATCAGCCCTGGAACTAGCATTTTCTTTAGCAGCCTGAATGTCATCAGCAGTGCTGGCATGTTCTTCAGTTTGCTGAGCTGAAGCTTCAGCTTGAGGAATTTCTTGTTGTGATGGGGCTGCAACATTTGTGAATTTCTCAGTCAGTTTCACAAACCTGACTTTGGCTCCTTGCCAATCAGCATAATAAGCATTGAAATCATCGCTGAGGGCTTTGATTTCAGCTTCGATCTTGAGGAGTTCATCAGTTGTCATATGGACAACGTGTTTCTTCAGGAACTTCTCCTTTCTGAACTGAGCCTTCTTCATTTGCCTGGCCTTCTCAAATTTCCATTTCTCTTCAGAGATGAAATGGGTCAGCATGTGACTTTGACCAGGAGTTAAATGAAAATCAGGCATAGGGGTGTCTGGATCCTTGTGCCAGAGATCAATGTACTCGAGAATCGCCCTTGGATCCAAAAGCAGTGGCACAGGTGTGCCTTTGGCTCTAGCGGCCCTTTCTTGTCGGTCTCTGATGATTTCCGCAAGTTCATCATCATCACCTTCATCGTCAGATGGCACTTGGAAGGCAACCTGTTGTTGGGGAACGTAGTAATTTCAAAAATTTCCTAAGCACACGCAAGATCATGGTGATGCATAGCAACGAGAGGGGAGAGTGTGTCCACATACCCTCGTAGACCGAAAGCGGAAGCGTTATGACAACGCGGTTGATGTAGTCGTACGTCTTCACAATCCGACCGATCCAAGCACCGAACGTACAGCGCCTCCGAGTTCAGCGCACGTTCAGCTCGATGACGATCCCCGGACTCCGATCCAGCAGGGTGTTGGGGATGAGTTCCATCAGCACGACGGTGTGGTGATGATGATGATTTTCTACCGACGCAGGGCTTCGCCTAAGCACCGCAACGATACGACCGAGGTGGATTATGGTGGAGGGGGGCACCGCACACGGCTAAGGAATGATCACGAAGATCGACTTGTGTGTTATGGGGTGCCCCCTGCCCCCGTATATAAAGGAGGGAGGGGGGAGGTGCGGCCGGCCCCTAGGGGTGCGCCTGGAGGAGTCCTACTCCCACCGGGAGTAGGACTCCCCCCTCTTGCCTTGTAGGAGAAGGAAAGGGGGAAGGGGAAAGAGGAAAGGGGGATGCCCCCCCCTTCCTTGTCCTATTCGGACTAGAGGGGGAGGGGGGCGCGGCCTGCCCTGGCCGGCCCTCCTCTTCTTCCTTAGGGCCCATGTAGCCCATTAACCCCCGGGGGGTTCCGGTAACCCCTCGGTACTCCAGAAAAATCCCGATTTCTCCCGGAACAATTCCGATATCCAAATATAGGCTTTCAATATATCAATCTTTATGTCTCGACCATTTCGAGACTCCTCGTCATGTCCGTGATCACATCCAGGACTCCGAACAACCTTCGGTACATCAAAACATACAAACTCATAATGAAACTGTCATCGTAACTTTAAGTGTGCGAACCCTACGGGTTCGAGAACTATGTAGACATGACCTAGAACTGTTTCCGGTCAATAACCAATAGCGGAACCTGGATGCTCATATTGGCTCCTAAATATTCTATGAAGATCTTTATCGGTCAAACCGCATAACAACATACATTGTTCCTGTGACGCCCGGATAATCAAGCTACAGTAACCTCTGCTAATGACACCACGTCACCTCCGTCTACTGTCGCTAATCTCGCGTTAGTTCAAAAACGATTCAAATTCAAATTTGAAATTAAGCCAAACAACAAAAGTTTTCCAAAAATGAAACTAAAATGTTCTAAATGTGTCGGATAAATCATAGGTAAATGGGGTGGTGAAACCAAACTTTTATGAAATGCTTAACTACACCATAATGATTTAAATAGTAGCAAAACTAATTATTTAAATGCCTTCACTAATTAAATAAAATATAACACTAAATTATTTGGGGACTAGAGTTTTTTGTGGCAGTGGACTAATTTGAAATACCAAATTAGATGCCAAGTATATATTTCACAAAAAAACTAAACAATAAATTGTAACTAAAATAAAGTAGGGAGAAATAAATAAAAAGAAACGACTCAACAGAAATTAAAACAAAACAAAACAAAGTTGAAGAGCCCCCCCCCTTCCCTGGGCCATTCGGCCCAGCTGGCCGGCCTTGTCCCCCTGGCCTATATGGCCCTCCCCACTCTCGAAACCCTAGCTACCGCACCCCATTCCCCCCCCCCCACACCCACGTCTCCTCCCCCACTCCTCTCGATCCCCATCTGGATCGGGGAGGGGTTCGATCCACCTCCCCTCCTCTGCCCCCGATTGGATCGGGGGGATCGATCCCCACCGCTACACGCGCGACGCCGCCCCGCCTCTGACGCCGCTGGACCTCGCGGCCACCCCGCCGGACCTCCCTCGCCGGATCGCTCCGCCTCGACCACGCCCCCCCCACCGGTCTGCTTCCACGCCGACGACGTCCCTGGCATCCTCCCCGAGCCCCATTGCCCCGTCCCCTACATCCCCCCTGTGAGCTGCGCCCCTCCCCTCTCTCCCGTCACCGGATCTGGCCGCGCCTCCGCGCGCGCGCCCCCGCCACCACGCCGACCGCGGCTCTCCCCCGACCGCGCGCTCGCGCAGGCCCACGTGCCTCTGCTCGTCGGTCGTGCCTTGCGCTGCGTCACCTGCACGCCAGCCACGCCCCGCACACGCCCTACTCCGGCCATCCTCCTCGTTGGTGCCCTGCGCACGCGCCGCATCGCCCGTGCCCCGCGTGTGGCCTCCCCCCTACTGCCCTCGCCCTGCAACTCGCCTCGCCACCACTGCCTGCAGCTACTGCTGCTCCGCTGCCATGTGCCATCTGCCGCGACGGCCCTCTCCACTACCCGCTCCGCCCTGCTTCGGCTGCGACCGCGACCGTCGGTGCCCACAGGGCCGTTGCCCTTCACCCCAGCGCCAGTCGCCGCCTCTTCGGTGGCTCGCCGGAGCCCCGTCCGCCCCAACGTGGCCGCCGCTCCCCAACCGCGCCCAAACGGGATGGGCGTCAGCCCCAGCGCCTGAAACCCGTCTACCCAGCGCCCGTTAAGGCCGCTGGGCCTATGACAGCTAGGCCCCACCCCCCATGTGCCAATGACAGGTGGGCCTAGACCCAGAACGAAAATGATTTATAAAGATATATATAATTAATTAAAAATAAATAAATTAGTAATAAGTAAATAAAAATGTTAATTAATTAATTAACTAACTAAATTAATTAACTTAATTAATCATGTTTAATTAAACTAATTAAACATTAGGTACCTAGTTATCTAATTAAACTGATTAATAGGTTAATTTGGTTATTATACCTATGACATGTGGGACCCACACGTCAGCGACCCAGTCAACACCTCTGTTGACTGCTGACATCATGCTGATGTCATGATGACATCAGCATGTACTGTTTTGGATAATGTTAGAATTAAGTAATTAAATAAATCCTAAAAAATGATTTAAACCTTTTAAAATTTATATAAAATAAACCGTAACCCGGATGAAAATACTTTGTACATGAAAGTTGCTCAGAACGACGAGACGAATCCTGATACGCAGTCCGTTCGTCCGCCACACACCCCTAACCTATCGAACTCGCAACTTTCCCCCTCCGGCTCCTCTGCCCGGAAACACGAAACACCGGGGATATTTTCCCGGATGTTTTCCCCCTTAACCGGTATCACCTCATACCACGTTAGGGCACGCCTAGCATCGTTACTTGTCTTGTCATGCATCGATATGCATCTGTTTACATGGTATTCATTGTTTCTTCCCCCTCTTCTCTCCGGTAGACTACGAGACCGACGCTGCTGCTGCCCAGTTCGACTACGGAGTTGACGACCTCTCTCTCTTGCCAGAGCAACCAGGCAAGCCCCCCCCCCTTGATCACCAGATATCGCCTATTCTTTTCTATATTGCTTGCATTAGAGTAGTGTAGCATGTTACTGTTCGGTTACTCCTATTCTGTTGCATAGCCTGTCATTGTTGCTACAGTCATTGATACCTTACCCGCAATCCTAAATACTTAGTATAGGATGCTAGTTTATCATCATTGGCCCTACATTCTTGTTAGTCTGCCTTGCTATACTATTGGGCCGTGATCACTCGGGAGGTGATCACGGGTATATGCTATATATACATACATACTATACAGATGGTGACTAAAGTCGGGTCAGCTCGTTGAGTACCCGCAAGTGATTCTGATGAGGGGGCTGAAAGGACAGGTGGCTCCATCCCGGTAGAGGTGGGCCTGGGTTCCCGACGGCCCCCGACTGTTACTTTGTGGCGGAGCGACAGGGCAGGTTGAGACCACCTAGGAGACAGGTGGGCCTGGCCCTGTTCGGCGTTCGCGGATACTTAACACGCTTAACGAGATCTTGGTATTTGATCTGAGTCTGGCCATATGGTCTATACGCACTAACCATCTACGCAGGAGTAGTTATGGGTATCCCGACGTCGTGGTATCAGCCGAAGCCTTCGTGACGTCAGCGACTGAGCGGCGCGCGCCGGGTTGGACTGTGTTAACGCAACTTCCTTTGTAATGGAGGTTGCTAGGTCTGCTCACCGGCCGCGTACGCAACATGCAGGTGTGCTAAGGGCGATGGGCCTAGACCCCTGTGCGCTTAGGTTTAGAACGGCGTGCTGACCTCTCTGTTGTGCCTAGGTGGGGCTGCGACGTGTTGATCTTCCAAGGCCGGGCATGACCCAGGAAAGTGTGTCCGGCCAAATGGGATCGAGCGTGTTGGGTTATGTGGTGCACCCCTGCAGGGAAGTTAATCTATTCGAATAGTCGTGATCTTCGGTAACAGGACGACTTGGAATTGTACCTTGACCTTATGACAACTAGAACCGGATACTTAATAAAACACACCCTTCCAAGTTTCACAGACAACCCGGTGATCGCTTTTCCACAGGGCGACGAGGGGAGGATTGCCGGGTAGGATTATGCTACTGCGATGCTACTGGAGATGCTACTTGGAGATGCTACTTGGAGAGACTACTTGGGGGACTTCAATCTACTCTCTTCTACATGCTGCAAGACGGAGGCTGCCAGAAGCGTAGTCTTCAACAGGATTAGCTATCCCCCTCTTATTCTGGCATTCTGCAGTTCAGTCCACCGATATGGCCCTTTACACATATACCCATGCATATGTAGTGTAGCTCCTTGCTTGCGAGTACTTTGGATGAGTACTCACGGTTGCTTTTCTCCCTCTTTTCCCCTTTCCCTTCTACCTGGTTGTCGCAACCAGATGCTGGAGCCCTGGATCCAGACGCCACCGTCGACGATGATTCCTACTACACTGGAGGTGCCTACTACTACGTGCAGGCCGCTGACGACGACCAAGAGTAGTTAGGAGGATCCCAGGCAAGAGGCCTGCGCCTCTTTCGATCTGTATCCCAGTTTGTGCTAGCCATCTTATGGCAACTTGTTTAACTTATGTCTGTACTCATATATTGTTGTTTCCGCTGACTCGTCTATGATCGAGCACTTGTATTCGAGCCCTCGAGGCCCCTGGCTTGTATTATGATGCTTGTATGACTTATTTATGTTTTAGAGTTGTGTTGTGATATCTTCCCGTGAGTCCCTGATCTTGATCGTACACATTTGCGTGCATGATTAGTGTACGATTGAATCGGGGGCGTCACAAATTGGTATCAGAGCCGACTGCCTGTAGGAATCCCCCTTTCCAACTCCTTGGCCGAAGTTGAGTCTAGTCATTGCAAAACTTTTACTAACTTGACTGTGTGCCTTACGGGCCCACGTCGCCATTGGGTGGTATTAGGATCTTTTACTCCTCGATCTTACTCTGGGACTCTAATCTCTCTTCTATTCGGGTTAAATGAACTTTGCTAAATCTAACATTAGGATCTCGTTATCACTTTCACCCGGAGAGCCCCTTATTTCTGATGATCGTCGGCTGCACCAGAAGACCCTGAAGATACTCTCCGCTATTAACTCGAGAACTTGTGTTCATCGCGTTTGCAATTCCCCTTCCATCGTCAACCCTTATGGATAACTACTTGCAGTTGTTATTCTTACATTCATCCCCAGTTGGTCTTGTTATTACAAGATACCCCGAAATACTCGTCGTTGTTTCGATAATCCTTTGAGCTTACCGCCTTGCTGTTCCTTGTCACATGAATACCCCTACGGATAATACCCGCACTTACCGAGTATTCGCTCATCCCCAGTTGTTCAGGTGTTTCACAAAAGTCTTTGAAATACTATTCAATCCTCCGAAAATCCTTAGCAGCTTTATTGTTCTGCAAAATACTTGTCTACTTGCTTTATGGATGCTTACCATATATCTGGCAATATTCACTAGTATCTTTTGACACCGTCATTTTGATCCTATTTGATTCAACACGTGTGCGAATGCACACAATCATCTATCAACCCTTCTAAATTATCTTTCCGGCTCAGACATTATTTTGAACATGAGCTGGTTATCGACCAATCAATTTGCCGTTGATTGTACCCCTAAGCCTACTCAACTTATCCATCCTTGATCAGAGCGTTGCTTCTGATCCCCTGATTTGGAAATCATAATTCTTTTGCATTTGAACTTTGGATTAGTCAGTTGTTTCTATAGTTTGATCTCCTTGCATTGTTTCTTCCTCTGGTTGAGTACCGATGCTCACATCAGATCCCTTGTGGACCATCGGTTCCTTTGTTGGATTTTATCCAACAGTGTCCTTCATGTTGACTAACCTTGAGAGCCTTTCCATGGGTATATAATGCCTTTGGTAAATTGTATCATCTGCCTTTGAACAATGCTCTACTTTCGAGCTTGTGTTACTTACTCCTGAAGATTGTGGTATATGTTTCTAAGATGCCCCGATGGGTTGAACGTATACCTTCCTTAATTTTTGTGAACCCAAAAGTCTTCATGGGTCATAACCTTCTGGTATTCCGTCAGTTAAACTTTCAAACTCTAAACATTCTTAACTGAGAGAAGTGAATGGAAGGTTATGCATTGAGGAAGTGGGAGTCGACCTTGAACCTTTGTGTTCATGTCCATGGACACGATGTAGATCGTATCATTAAAGCTTCTCTTAAATTAATTATCCCTTTGGTATAAGTTCATCTTATATCTGGGATCTGGCCTTTTGCAATCATGGTTCCGACCATGTTCTCTTTTAAATACCATTTCTCGTGCAAGTTTAAGCACTGGTCTTCTATAGAGCAATAGCCCAGTCCAACCTCTACTTTGATCTGTCATCGAGTATTACCCCCTGGTATCTCGAGATTATCACGGAACTGCATAACTTCTTATGAGTTCTTCATCAAGTGCTACATTCTCATTGATTCCAATTTTTCATGGGCTCTGAGTTATTTAACACTCAAAGACACCGATAACTGAATCGAGTCTGCATCGCGATTAAGCAACTCTTGGTAACCTTCATTACTTACGAGTTTGAACTCAATCACGTCATTCCTAGCCTGTTTGGCTATATCCTTGTCGTGCCGATTTTAACTGTGCTACCTGGTCCTTCTTCCCAAAGCACAATTTTTGACGATGAGCTAAGCTTACGTCGATCTTCCTCATCATATCATTTCTCTTTGGACAGCAAGCTTGCTTTGGAGTTTGTGTCGTACCCATGGTTTCAATAACCTTTTGCTTCATCATTCCTTTGACTTGATTTCATCGCCAATTGATTACATCTTCATGAATTCTCTCGACAAATGTGTCGTGCTCATCATCAGCATTCTGAGCTCTTCCAGGATATCAATGGAATTCATGATGAGAAATACAATCCTTGCCCTCGATGATTAGTGTTATCATCGACCACTCTGCTACTTTTCCTCCAACACAAACTTGTTCTTGTTTTGTGTTATACCTTGAGTTCCTTGCTATCCAGCAATTGTTCTTCTTTACATTGGAGTATTACCATCTTTTATGTCAAGAATGTCGTGAGAGTTTCACCACCTCTTAAGGAATTCTTGATACAGTGATGCTTCTCACCATCATAATTCTCCTCTTGGTCCCCGTGTTGAGTGAACTCTGTTATGAGAATTTAATATCTCTAGCAACCTCGTTACTTCAGAGTTAATGGACAATAATTCCAATGTAGTGTGCTGGTTGCTAAATTTCCATTTCGACGTTGGCCGTGCAACCCAGCCCATATTTCGGGTGCCCCTTTCATCCAATATTTAATTGTGTATGTTTTCATCGAGCATACTTCCTTATATCATTTGATCTGACAAATGTTATCTCCTTGTTCACTTAATTGTGGAGATCCATCTTTTGGAAATCTCGATGAATTGCCATTGAGTTCACCAGACACCTCCTTGTCCTCTCCTTGGGTTAATGATGAACTCTTGTTAACGGAAATCACTTCATAGTTCATTTCCTGAGAATCTTACTTGTCATCTCGTTAATTGTGTTGCACCCTTTTCTTCTCAGGCATACTAAGTCGGAGATATCCTAACACCGATCAGATCTGAATCTCGGCCAGATATGATGGTTGGGGCATATTTCCAAAAGTTATAACTTTGGTCTCTACATAACCTGGTAAGGTGGTGTCTTTGCTTAGCACACCTGGCCGGAGGACCTGTGGTTATAGTTTCCTTTTTAACAAGGTTAAACATTCCTCCATGAGGAATTGTAAGACTTATTCTATAAGTTGTTCCTGATGGATCCTTTTTGTTTCCAAAGTCTGAATTTCACCTATTGACCATGTCAATGCTATCTCGAAGCATGTATATGGTACTCCTTTCTTCAGCAAGAACATTTGAAGCACAATGCTAAACTTTCTTTATCATTTATTCTAACATCGTTGTATCGGTAATATCATGAGATTCCTCCCCACTTACCTAAATGGTTTTCTACTTTCTATCCTGTTATGGGTACCATGCTCTGCTTGTCCTTGGGAAGGATATACACTTGAAATATGTGTTTAAACACATTTTCCTTTCCATCGTCCTGTTTAATCTGATAATCATATTTTCCTTTCCATTGATTTGTTTAACCTTCCTTGTGATCCATAGGATCTAAGCAGTAATATTCTTCTGCTTATGTAAACACCTTGGTGTACAACCGTGTTAGTAAGACCCTGTTGAAATTGTCGATAGCATTCCGGTCACCACCGATGGACGAGAACTTTGCCTATTGGTCCGCCTCGTTCAACGAGCAGGAAAATGGTTCTCTTCGTCCCTCGCCCCTGGTACCGACATTGTGCCGACATAACTGATAGGCTACCCTCTGACATGCCTTGCTATTGTGACCGTGCGAGATGTCACCGCTCCTATTTTTAACCCACATGGTGGGCCCATAACCCACAGTTCCACAGGATCGAAACCTGACTCTCCTGTACACCCCCTGTTCCCAAAGTTATTCCTCACGCGTGGCCTCGTGTGTAATTCACGAGCCACCTTCTGATGAGATCATCAATCTGGTATCAGACGCAATACTTATTCCCATTGCTCTGAACCCCTTTCACACTTCGCTTCAGGCAACGAACGATTGCCTATGCGCTTGAAACTTCTATTTTGCACCTTCTTGCTTTGCTCTCGATATTGTCTTAAATTTCAATTCGAGGGTTACTTTCCGCCACCTTCCTCGTTGTTGTCTACTAGATAGTCTACCCTGCAGAGATCCATTCTTCGGTATACCCCCTTAATCTTTCGTTAGTACGATGAAATTTCCGAAGAAAGGATGATGACTTCATCATGATGACCTAAAGCAGAGAAAGGAAGACATCAATATAATGGGTCGACCTCTTCGAGAAGAGCAACCAAGACTGAGAAGATCCGTTAGCATTTCGTAACTAGATCCCTCACCCCTTACTCCTGCTCCTAAATCTCGGGACGAGATTTCTTGTAGTGGAGGAGAATTGTGACGCCCGGATAATCAAGCTACAGTAACCTCTGCTAATGACACCACGTCACCTCCGTCTACTGTCGCTAATCTCGCGTTAGTTCGAAAATGATTCAAATTCAAATTTGAAATTAAGCCAAACAACAAAAGTTTTCCAAAAATGAAACTAAAATGTTCTAAATGTGTCGGATAAATCATAGGTAAATGGGGTGGTGAAACCAAACTTTTATGAAATGCTTAACTACACCATAATGATTTAAATAGTAGCAAAACTAATTATTTAAATGCCTTCACTAATTAAATAAAATATAACACTAAATTATTTGGGGACTAGAGTTTTTTGTGGCAGTGGACTAATTTGAAATACCAAATTAGATGCCAAGTATATATTTCACAAAAAAACTAAACAATAAATTGTAACTAAAATAAAGCAGGGAGAAATAAATAAAAAGAAACGACTCAACAGAAATTAAAACAAAACAAAACAAAGTTGAAGAGGCCCCCCCTTCCCTGGGCCATTCGGCCCAGCTGGCCGGCCTAGTCCCCCTGGCCTATATGGCCCTCCCCACTCTCGAAACCCTAGCTACCGCACCCCATTTCCCCCCCACACCCACGTCTCCTCCCCCACTCCTCTCGATCCCCATCTGGATCGGGGAGGGGTTCGATCCACCTCCCCTCCTCTGCCCCCGATTGGATCGGGGGGATGAATCCCCAGCGCTACACGCGCGACGCCACCCCGCCTCTGACGCCGCTGGACCTCGCGGCCACCCCGCCGGACCTCCCTCGCCGGATCGCTCCGCCTCGACCACGCCCCCCCCCACCGGTCTGCTTCCACGCCGACGACGTCCCTGGCATCCTCCCCGAGCCCCATTGCCCCGTCCCCTACATCCCCCCTGTGAGCTGCGCCCCTCCCCTCTCTCCCGTCACCGGATCTGGCCGCGCCTCCGCGCGCGCGCCCCCGCCACCACGCCGACCGCGGCTCTCCCCCGACCGCGCGCTCGCGCAGGCCCACGTGCCTCTGCTCGTCGGTCGTGCCTTGCGCTGCGTCACCTGCACGCCAGCCGCGCCCCGCACACGCCCTACTCCGGCCACCCTCCTCGTTGGTGCCCTGCGCACGCGCCGCATCGCCCGTGCCCCGCGTGTGGCCTCCCCCCTACTGCCCTCGCCCTGCAACTCGCCTCGCCACCACTGCCTGCAGCTACTGCTGCTCCACTGCCGTGTGCCATCTGCCGCGACGGCCCTCTCCACTACCCCGCCCTGCTCCGGCTGCGACCGCGACCATCGGTGCCCACAGGGCCGTTGCCCTTCACCCCAGCGCCAGTCGCCGCCTCTTCGGTGGCTCGCCGGAGCCCCGTCCGCCCCATCGTGGCCGCCGCTCCCCAACCGCGCCCAAACGGGATGGGCGTCAGCCCCAGCGCCTAAAACCCGTCTACCCAGCGCCCGTTAAGGCCGCTGGGCCTATGAAAGCTAGGCCCCACCCCCCATGTGCCAATGACAGGTGGGCCTAGACCCAGAACGAAAACGATTTATAAAGATATATATAATTAATTAAAAATAAATAAATTAGTAATAAGTAAATAAAAATGTTAATTAATTAATTAATTAACTAAATTAATTAACTTAATTAATCCTGTTTAATTAAACTAATTAAACATTAGGTACCTAGTTATCTAATTAAACTGATTAATAGGTTAATTTGGTTATTATACCTATGACATGTGGGACCCACACGTCAGCGACCCAGTCAACACCTCTGTTGACTGCTGACATCATGCTGATGTCATGATGACATCAGCATGTACTGTTTTGGATAATGTTAGAATTAAGTAATTAAATAAATCCTAAAAAATGATTTAAACCTTTTAAAATTTATATAAAATAAACCGTAACCCGGATGAAAATACTTTGTACATGAAAGTTGCTCAGAACGACGAGACGAATCCGGATACGCAGTCCGTTCGTCGCCACACACCCCTAACCTATCGAACTCGCAACTTTCCCCCTCCGGCTCCTCTGCCCGGAAACACGAAACACCGGGGATATTTTCCCGGATGTTTTCCCCCTTAACCGGTATCACCTCATACCACGTTAGGGCACGCCTAGCATCGTTACTTGTCTTGTCATGCATCGATATGCATCTATTTACATGGTATTCATTGTTTCTTCCCCCTCTTCTCTCCGGTAGACTACGAGACCGACGCTGCTGCTGCCCAGTTCGACTACGGAGTTGACGACCTCTCTCTCTTGCCAGAGCAACCAGGCAAGCCCCCCCCTTGATCACCAGATATCGCCTATTCTTTTCTATACTGCTTGCATTAGAGTAGTGTAGCATGTTACTGTTCGGTTACTCCTATTCTGTTGCATAGCCTGTCATTGTTGCTACAGTCATTGATACCTTACCCGCAATCCTAAATACTTAGTATAGGATGCTAGTTTATCATCATTGGCCCTACATTCTTGTTAGTCTGCCTTGCTATACTATTGGGCCGTGATCACTCGGGAGGTGATCACGGGTATATGCTATACATACATACATACTATACAGATGGTGACTAAAGTCGGGTCAGCTCGTTGAGTACCCGCAAGTGATTCTGATGAGGGGGCTGAAAGGACAGGTGGCTCCATCCCGATAGAGGTGGGCCTGGGTTCCCGATGGCCCCCGACTGTTACTTTATGGCAGAGCGACAGGGCAGGTTGAGACCACCTAGGAGACAGGTGGGCCTGGCCCTATTCGGAGTTCGCGGATACTTAACACGCTTAACGAGATCTTGGTATTTGATCTGAGTCTGGCCATTTGGTCTATACGCACTAACCATCTACGCGGGAGTAGTTATGGGTATCCCGACGTCGTGGTATCAGCCGAAGCCTTCGTGACGTCAGCGACTGAGTGGCGCGCGCCGGGTTGGACTGCGTTAACGCAACTTCATTTGTAATGGAGGTTGCTAGGTCTGCTCACCGGCCGCGTACGCAACGTGTAGGTGTGCTAAGGGCGATGGGTCCAGACCCCTGTGGGCTTAGGTTTAGACCGGCGTGCTGACCTCTCTGTTGTTCCTAGGTGGGGCTGCGACGTGTTGATCTTCCGAGGCCGGGCATGACCCAGGAAAGTGTGTCCGGCCAAATGGGATCGAGCGTGTTGGGTTATGTGGTGCACCCCTGCAGGGAAGTTAATCTATTCGAATAGACGTGATCTTCGGTAACAGGACGACTTGGAGTTGTACCTTGACCTTATGACAACTAGAACTGGATACTTAATAAAACACACCCTTCCAAGTTCCACAGACAACCCGGTGATCGCTTTTCCACAGGGCGACGAGGGGAGGATCGCCGGGTAGGATTATGCTACTGCGATGCTACTGGAGATGCTACTTGGAGATGCTACTTGGAGATGCTACTTGGGGGACTTCAATCTACTCTCTTCTACATGCTGCAAGACGGAGGCTGCCAGAAGCGTAGTCTTCGACAGGATTAGCTATCCCCCTCTTATTCTGGCATTCTGCAGTTCAGTCCACCGATATGGCCCTTTACACATATACCCATTCATATGTAGTGTAGCTCCTTGCTTGCGAGTACTTTGGATGAGTACTCACGGTTGCTTTTCTCCCTCTTTTCCCCTTTCCCTTCTACCTGGTTGTCGCAACCAGATGCTGGAGCCCTGGATCCAGACGCCACCGTCGACGATGATTCCTACTACACTGGAGGTGCCTACTACTACGTGCAGGCCGCTGACAACGACCAAGAGTAGTTAGGAGGATCCCAGGCAGGAGGCATGCGCCTCTTTCGATCTGTATCCCAGTTTGTGCTAGCCATCTTATGGCAACTTGTTTAACTTATGTCTGTACTCAGATATTGTTGCTTCCGTTGACTCGTCTATGATCGAGCACTTGTATTCGAGCCCTCGAGGCCCCTGGCTTGTATTATGATGCTTGTATGACCTACTTATTTTTTAGAGTTGTGTTGTGATATCTTCCTGTGAGTCCCTGATCTTGATCGTACACATTTGCGTGCATGATTAGTGTACGATTGAATCGGGGGCGTCACAGTTCCCTTTGTCATCGGTATGTTACTTGCCCGAGATTCGATCGTCGGTATCCAATACCTAGTTCAATCTCGTTACCGGCAAGTCTCTTTACTCATTACGTAATGCATCATTCCGTAACCAACTCATTGGCCACATTGCTTGCAAGGCTTATAGTGATGTGCATTACCGAGAGGGCCCAAAGATACCTCTCCGACAATCAGAGTGACAAAACCTAATCTAGAAATACGCCAACTCAACATCTATCTTTGGATACACCTGTAGAGCTCCTTTATAATCACCCAGTTACGTTGTGACGTTTGGTAGCACACAAATAACAACTTCTTTGTCTTATGGTTAGGAAACATAACCATCATTTGATTAACGAGCTAGTCAAGTAGAGGCATTACTAGAGTGACACTCTGTGCTATAGTATTCAACACATGTATTATGTTTCCGGTTAATACCAATTCTAGCATGAAATAATAAACATTTTATTCATGAAATAAGGAATAAATAATAACTTTATTATTGCCTCTAGGGCATATTTCCTTCAGTCTCCCACTGCACTAGAGTCAATAATCTAGATACACAAGGTAATGTTCTAACACCGCATGGAGTCTTTGGTGCTGATCATGTTTTGCTCGTGGAAGAGGCTTAGTCAACGGGTCTGGCTACATTCAGATCCGTATGTATCTTGCAAATCTCTACGTCTCCCACCTGGACTAGATCCCGGATGGAATTGAAGCGTCTCTTGATGTGCTTGGTTCTCTTGTGAAATCTGGATTCCTTTGCCAAGGAAATTGCACCAGTATTGTCACAAAAGATTTTCATTGGACCCGATGCACTAGGTATGACACCTAGATCGGATATGAACTCCTTCATCCAGACTCCTTCGCTTGCTGCTTCCGAAGCAGCTATGTACTCTGCTTCACATGTAGATCCCGCTACGACGCTTTGTTTAGAACTGCACCAACTAACAGCTCCACCGTTTAATGTAAACACCCCGGATCAGTGTCAAAGCTTGCATCAACGTAACCGTTTACAACGAGCTCTTTGTCACCTCCATATACGAGAAACATATCCTTAGTCCTATTCAGGTACTTCAGGATGTTCTTGACCGCTGTCGAGTGATCCACTCCTGGATTACTTTGGTACCTCCCTGCTAAACTTATTGCTAAGCATACATCAGGTCTGGTACACAGCATTGCATACATGATAGAGCCTATGGCTGAAGCATAGGGAACATCTTTCATTTTCTCTCTATCTTCTGCTGTGGTCGGGCATTGAGTCTGACTCAACTTCACACCTTGCAATACAGGCAAGAACCCTTTCTTTGCCTGATCCATTTTGAACTTTTTCAAAACTTTATCAAGGTATGTGCTTTGTGAAAGTCCAATTAAACGTCTTGATCTATCTCTATAGATCTTGATGCCCAATATGTAAGCAGCTTCACCGAGGTCTTTCATTGAAAAACTTTTATTCAAGTATCCCTTTATGCTATCCAGAAATTCTATATCATTTCCAATTAACAATATGTCATCTACATATAATATCAGAAATGCTACAGAGCTCCCACTCACTTTCTTGTAAATACAGGCTTCTCCAAAAGTCTGTATAAAACCATATGCTTTGATCACACTATCAAAGCGTTTATTCCAACTCCGAGATGCTTGCACCAGTCCATAAATGGATCGCTGGAGCTTGCACACTTTGTTAGCACCTTTTGGATCGACAAAACCTTCCGGTTGCATCATATACAACTCTTCTTCCAGAAATCCATTCAGGAATGCAGTTTTTACATCCATTTGCCAAATTTCATAATCATAAAATGCGGCAATTGCTAACATGATTCGGACAGACTTAAGCATCGCTACGGGTGAGAAAGTCTCATCGTAGTCAACCCCTTGAACTTGTCGAAAACCTTTTGCAACAAGTCGAGCTTTGTAGACAGTTATATTACCATCAGCGTCAGTCTTCTTCTTGAAGATCCATTTATTCTCAATGCTTGCCGATCATCGGGCAAGTCAACCAAAGTCCATACTTTGTTCTCATACATGGATCTCATCTCAGATTTCATGGCTTCAAGCCATTTTGCGGAATCTGGGCTCATCATCGCTTCCTCATAGTTCGTAGGTTCGCCATGGTCAAGTAACATGACTTCAGAACAGGATTACCGTACCACTCTGGCACGGATCTCACTCTGGTTGATCTACGAGGTTCAGTAGTATCTTGTTCTGAAGTTTCATGATCATCATCATTAGCTTCCTCACTAACTGGTGTACGTGTCACTGAAACAGTTTTTTGTGATGCACTACTTTCCAATAAGGGAGCAGGTACAGTTACCTCGTCAAGTTCCACTTTCCTCCCACTCACTTCTTTCAAGAGAAACTCCTTCTCCAGAAAGTTTCCGAATTTAGCAAAAAAGTCTTGCCTTCGGATCTATGATAGAAGGTGTATCCAATAGTTTCCTTTGGATATCCTATGAAGACACATTTCTCCGATTTGGGTTCGAGCTTATCAGGTTGAAGCTTTTTTACATAAGCATCGCAGCCCCAAACTTTCAGAAACGACAACTTTGGTTTCTTGCCAAACCACAGTTCATAAGGCGTCGTCTCAACGGATTTTGATGGTGCCCTATTTAACGTGAATGCGGCCGTCTCTAAAGCATAACCCCAAAACGATAGCGGTAAATCAGTAAGAGACATCATAGATCGTACCATATCCAGTAAAGTACGATTACGACGTTCGGACACACCATTTCGTTGTGGTGTTCCGGGTGGCGTGAGTTGCGAAACTATTCCGCATTGTTTCAAATGTAAACCAAACTCGTAACTCAAATATTCTCCTCCACGATCAGATCGTAGAAATTTTATTTTCTTGTTACGATGATTTTCTACTTCACTCTGAAATTCTTTGAACTTTTCAAATGTTTCAGACTTGTGTTTCATCAAGTAGATATACCCATATCTGCTCAAATCATCTGTGAAGGTGAGAAAATAACGATACCGCCACGAGCTTCGACATTCATTGGACCACATACATCGGTATGTATGATTTCCAACAAATCAGTTGCTCGCTCCATAGTTCCGGAGAACGGCGTTTTAGTCATCTTGCCCATGAGGCACGGTTCGCAAGTACCAAGTGATTCATAATCAAGTGATTCCAAAAGTCCATCAGTATGGAGTTTCTTCATGCGCTTTACACCGATATGACCTAAACGGCAGTGCCACAAATAAGTTGCACTATCATTATTAACTCTGCATCTTTTGGCTTCAACATTATGAATATGTGTGTCACTACTATCGAGATTTAATAAAAATAGACCACTCTGCAAGTGTGCATGACCATAAAAGATATTACTCATATAAATAGAACAACCATTATTCTCTGATTTAAATTAATAACCGTCTCGCATCAAACAAGATCCAGATATAATGTTCATGCTCAACGCTGGCACAAAATAACAATTATTTAGGTCTAAAACTAATCCCGATGGTAGATGTAGAGGTAGCGTGCCGACCGCAATCACATCGACTTTGGAACCATTTCCCACGCGCATCGTCACCTCGTCCTTAGCCAATCTTCGCCTATTCTGTAGTCCCTGTTTCGAGTTGCAAATATTAGCAACAGAACCAGTATCAAATACCCAGGTGCTACTGCGAGCATTAGTAAGGTACGCATCAATAACATGTATATCACATATACCTTTGTTCACTTTGCCATCCTTCTTATCCGCCAAATACTTGGGGCAGTTCCGCTTCCAGTGTCCAGTCTGCTTGCAGTAGAAGCACTCAGTCTCAGGCTTAGGTCCAGACTTGGGTTTCTTCTCTTGAGCAGCAACTTGTTTGTTGTTCTTCTTGAAGTTCCCCTTCTTCTTCCCTTTGCCCTTTTTCTTGAAACTGGTGGTCTTATTGACCATCAACACTTGATGCTCCTTCTTGATTTCTACCTCCGCAGCCTTTAGCATTGCGAAGAGCTCGGGTATAGTCTTGTCCATCCCTTGCATATTATAGTTCATCACGAAGCTCTTGTAGCTTGGTGGCAGTGATTGAAGAATTCTGTCAATGACACTATCATCAGGAAGATTAACTCCCAGTTGAATCAAGTGATTATTATACCCAGACATTTTGAGTATGTGTTCACTGACAGAACTATTCTCCTCCATCTTACAGCTATAGAACTTATTGGAGACTTCATATCTCTCAATCCGGGCATTTGCTTGAAATATTAACTTCAACTCCTGGAATATCTCATATGCTCCATGACGTTCAAAACGTCGTTGAACACCCGGTTCCAAACCGTAAAGCATGGCACACTGAACTATCGAGTAGTCATCAACTTTGCTTTGCCAGACGTTCTTAACATCGTCAGTTGCATCTGCAGCAGGCCTGGCACCCAGCGGTGCTTCCAGGACGTAATTCTTCTGTGCAGCAATGAGGATAATCCTCAGGTTACGGACCCAGTCCGTGTAATTGCTACCATCATCTTTCAACTTAGCTTTCTCAAGGAACGCATTAAAATTCAACGGAACAACAGCACGAGCCATCTATCTACAACAAACATAGACAAGCAAAATACTATCAGGTACTAAGTTCATGATAAATTTAAGTTCAATTAATCATATTACTTAAGAACTCCCACTTAGACAGACATCTCTCTAGTCATCTAAGTGATCACGTGATCCAAATCAACTAAACCATGTCCGATCATCACGTGAGATGGAGTAGTTTTCAATGGTGAACATCACTATGTTGATCATATCTACTATATGATTCACGCTCGACCTTTCGGTCTCTGTGTTCCGAGGCCATATCTGTATATGCTAGGCTCGTCAAGTTTAACCTGAGTATTTCGCGTGTGCAACTGTTTTGCACCCGTTGTATTTGAACGTAGAGCCTATCACACCCGATCATCACGTGGTGTCTCAGCACGAAGAACTTTCACAATGGTGCATACTCAGGGAGAACACTTCTTGATAATTTAGTGAGAGATCATCTTAAAATGCTACCGTCAATCAAAGCAAGATAAGATGCATAAAGGATAAACATCACATGCAATCAATATAAGTGATATGATATGGCCATCATCATCTTGTGCTTGTGATCTTCATCTCCGAAGCACCATCGTGATCACCATCGTCACCGGCACGACACCTTGATCTCCATCGTAGCATCGTTGTCGTTATGCCATCTATTGCTTCTACGACTATCGCTACCACTTAGTGATAAAGTAAAGCAATTACAGGGCGTTTGCATTTCATACAATAAAGCGACAACTATATGGCTCCTGCCAGTTGCCGATAACTTCGGTTACAAAACATGATCATCTCATACAATAAAATATAGCATCACGTCTTGACCATATCACATCACAACATGCCCTGCAAAAACAAGTTAGACGTCCTCTACTTTGTTGTTGCAAATTTTTACGTGGCTGCTACGGGATGAGCAAGAACCTTTCTTACCTACGCATCAAAACCACAACGATAGTTCGTCAAGTTAGTGTTGTTTTAACCTTCACAAGGACCGGGCGTAGCCACACTCGGTTCAACTAAAGTTGGAGAAACAGACACCCGCTAGTCACCTGTGTGCGAAGCACGGCGGTAAAACCAGTCTCGCATAAGCGTACGCGTAATGTCGGTCCGGGCCGCTTCATCCAACAATACCGCTGAACCAAAGTATGACATGATGGTAAGCAGTATGACTTGTATCGCCCACAACTCACTTGTGTTCTACTCATGCAAATAACATCAGCGCATAAAACCTAGGCTCGAATGCCACTATTGGGGAACGTAGTGATTTCAAAAATTTCCTACGCACACGCAAGATCATGGTGATGCATAGCAACCAGAGGGGAGAGTGTGTCCACGTACCCTCATAGACCGAAAGCGGAAGCGTTATGACAACGCGGTTGATGTAGTCGTACGTCTTCACGATCCGACCGATCCAAGCACCGAACGTACGGCGCCTCCGAGTTCAACACACGTTCAGCTCGATGACGATCCCCGGACTCTGATCCAGCAGGGTGTCGGGGATGAGTTCCGTCAGCATGACGGCGTGGTGACGATGATGATGTTCTACCGACGCAGGGCTTCGCCTAAGCACCGCAACGATACGACCGAGGTGGAATATGGTGGAGGGGGGCACCGCACACGGCTAAGGAACAATCACGAAGATCAACTTGTGTGTTATGGGGTGCTCCCTGCCCCCGTATATAAAGGAGGGAGGGGGAGGTGTGGCCGGCCCCTAGGGGTGCGCCTGGAGGAGTCCTACTCCCACCGTGAGTAGGACTCCCCCCTCTTGCCTTGTAGGAGAAGGAAAGGGGGAAGGGGAAAGAGGAAAGGGGGGCGTCGCCCCCCCTTCCTTGTCCTATTCGGACTAGAGGGGGAGGGGGCGCACGGCCTGCCCTGGCCGGCCCTCCTCTTCTCCCTTAGGTCCCATGTAGGCCCATTAACCCCCGGGGGGTTCCGGTAACCCCCCGGTACTCCAGAAAAATCCCGATTTCTCCCGGAACAATTCTGATATCCAAATATAGGCTTCCAATATATCAATTTTTATGTCTCGACCATTTCGAGACTCCTCGTCATGTCCGTGATCACATCCGGGACTCCGAACAACCTTCGGTACATCAAAACATACAAACTCATAATGAAACTGTCATCGTAACTTTAAGCGTGCGGACCCTACGGGTTCGAGAACTATGTAGACATGACCTAGAATTGTTTCTGGTCAATAACCAATAGCGGAACCTAGATGCTCATATTGGATCCTACATATTCTATGAAGATCTTTATCGGTCAAACCGCATAACAACATACGTTGTTCCCTTTGTCATCGGTATGTTACTTGCCCGAGATTCGATCGTCGGTATCCAATACCTAGTTCAATCTCGTTACCGGCAAGTCTCTTTACTCGTTACGTAATGCATCATTCCGTAACCAACTCATTGGCCACATTGCTTGCAAGGCTTATAGTGATGTGCATTACTAAGAGGGCCCAGAGATACCTCTCCGACAATCGGAGTGACAAAACCTAATCTCGAAATACGCCAACTCAACATCTATCTTTGGATACACCTGTAGATCTCCTTTATAATCACCCAGTTACGTTGTGACGTTTGGTAGCACACAAAGTGTTCCTCCGGTAAACGGGAGTTGCATAATCTCATAGTTGTAGGAACTTTGTATAAGTCATGAAGAAAGCAATAGCAACATACTAAACGATCAAGTGCCATGCTAACGGAATGGGTCAAGTCAATCACATCATTCTCCTAATGATGTGATATCTTTAATCAAATGACAACACATGTCTATGGTTAGGAAACATAACCATCTTTGATTAATGAGCTAGTTAAGTAGAGGCATACTAGTGACATTAAGTTTGTCTATGTATTCACACATGTATCATGTTTCCGGTTAATACAATTCTAGCATGAATAATAAACATTTATCATGATATGAGGAAATAAATAATAACTTTATTATTGCCTCTAGGGCATATTTCCTTCACCTGTTTCTTCTTCGGACTGGGCCGAGGACCTCGACCAGCCGTTGCCTTAGTCTTCAGCAGAGTGGGGCCTGATGAAGATTTTGGTGTAGATGAGGAACTTGCTGAGGAACCAGAGGCAATAGAGATGCATGTAGTCCTTTGGCACGTGGCCAGACGTACAGGTGTTGAGGACTTTGCCGGAGCAGCTGAGGACTTTGGGGGAGGAGCTGAGGACTTTGGAGGAGCAGGAGCAGCATGAGGGACTGGCCGTGAGGGCTTTGAAGATTCTGGCCATGAGGGCTTTGCTGAGGAACTTGGCCGTGAGGGCATAGTTGGTGAAGCACTTGACTTGTGAGCGGGCTTCTTTGTCATAGATTTTCTAGGCTTGACAGAGGCCTCAGTGGCAGCAGCAGCAACAGAGTCTTCATTGAATTTCTTCACTGCTTCTTTGGCTTGTCTCGCCAACTTAGCTTGGCATTTGTCCCATTCTTCAGCAAAATCCTCACCATGCTTGATGCTGGTGGGGTCAGCTTCTTGGCCGGGTGCCAAAGGAGCTCTTGGGCATGGAGGATTAAGTGCGAATTTCTTCATATACTTTGGAGTCACATATCTGTACTCCCTCCATTCTCTTGCCCATCTCCTCTCAATCTTCTGTATGCGCACCTTGCGCTGATTTTTATTTTCCTTTCGGAACTTAGCCTCATCAGGTGTGCAGTAGTCAGCATAGATGGCCTCAAGTATTTCAAAAGTAGTCATGACCTCAGGCTTCTTTCCTCCTTTCTGCGGCTTCTTACCGTCAGCCATATTCTTCAGATGAGGAATTTGAACAATCAAATTTTTTGAAGAAGTGTGCAACTTTTCTTCGAGGAACACTGCAAATGAGTTAAGTTGATGAGAACCTAGTGATTCAGCAGCGGACATGAGTACCTGTGAACAGAGTATAGTTGCGAGGAATTTGGAGAGGTCATATGCGTTCTTAGAAGGTTTTTCAAAAAGAACAAGTTTGAGGAATTTGACCAGATGAGCCTTGGAGAATTTCACTAAGCGTTCTTTGTCTTAGGTTCCAGAGTTGTATAGATCGAGGATCCACACAATTGAGGAATCTTGAAGAAAAATGATGCCTAGAGAAACGAATCAAGAACAGATGACTAGTGAGGTGTTTTGTGTGTGAGGATTTGAAGAATAAAACACCTTTGAAGATTTTGTTGTGAAATTTCGAATCAAAAGAGGGCAGTAAAAGTAACTTTTAATTACCCTGGATGAAGAACACGACGAACTGAGAAGTAGAACAGTGAAGTTCGTCAGTGTAGATCTTCCACGCCCTAACTTGGCGGAGGAAGACAGCTACGGCGGCTGCGGAGTGAAGATTTCCGCGGTCGGCACGAGTATGACGGCAACGAGGTCGAGGCAGTGAAGTTCTTCCTCACCGGCGACGATGGAGTAGCAGCGGCGCTAGGGTTTGAGAAGCTCGAGCGAGAGAGAGAGGTCGAGCGGAGTAAAGGAAGTGAGGAAGGGGAGATAGGGTATTTATAGTCGCAGTGAAAAACTGTTCGCCCAAAGATTTAGGACGAACGTGCCCCTGACCCTTCTCATTCGCTTGACATGTGTCACCCACGTACTGAGAAGTGGAGATCGTGTTAGATCGTGGGTGAATAGATAAGTTTATCATGGGATACTGGACGGTTTGAGCGGTAAAACCGAAAATTTGGATAAGATTAGTTTTAAAGTTCCGTTCGCAAATTCTTCAGCTGTCAGGACACAGTGAAGATTTTGAACGAGTTTCAAATAGAACACACATGAAGAATTTGTGAATAGATTGGGTTGAGTATAGCATAGAGGGGGAAGGGTCCGATCACATTCACTTAGCAGAAAAAGCAACTTCAAGAAATAGCCATAAGTGAATGCTGTAGAGGACATAAACTCATATATATATATATATATATATATATATATATATATATATATATAGCCAATGAAGAAGAACATCGGAACCAGTGAAAATTTTGCAAAGTTGAAGAATTTGAAAAACTGAAGAATTTCAAAAACTGAGGAATTTCAAAAATGAAGATTTTCAACTTTGGTGGTGGCGTGACCTACCGTATAAGAATGATGATTTCAGACACCGCGTACAATTGTCGTAGGGTTCTAAGAATCAAATTCTTCATTAATTTCTTCACACTTAGAGTGTTATTCTTCATTGATTGAAGAAAACAGTTTCTTCATGTGTTGCACATCTAAGTCATCAATTTTGCATAAGTGTCAGGATGTGTGTCCTTTTCAAAGAACATTCGAAGATTCTAAGATATTTAGCTCACACCGCAACTTGCTAAATCTCTTCTCATCCAAGGGCTTTGTGAAGATATCGGCTAGCTGTTCTTCAGTCTTCACGTGCTCGATGGAGATGTCGCCCTTCAACACATGATCACGAAGAAAATGATGACGAATCTGAATGTGCTTTGTCTTCGAGTGCCGAACTGGGTTGTGAGCAATCTTGATTGCACTCTCATTGTCACAGAGGAGAGGCACATTCTTCACGTTGATGCCATAGTACTTGAGGGTTTGCTTCATCCATAGCAGTTGAGCACAGCAAGAACCAGCAGCAATGTACTCAGCCTCTGCAGTAGACAGTTATACGCAGTTCTGTTTCTTCGAGGACCAACGGACCAAAGATCGTCCAAGGAAATGACAAGTACCAGATGTTGACTTGCGGTCCACACGATCACCAGCATAGTCAGAGTCAGAATATCCAATGAAGTTAAAGGTTGAGCCCTTGGGGTACATAATCCTAGTGTTGGTGTGTGAGCTAGATATCGAAGAATATGCTTCACAGCCTTATGGTGTGATTCCTTCGGTGTAGCTTGAAATCGGGCACACATGCAAACACTAAGCATTATATCTGGCCTAGATGCACATAAGTACAATAAAGAGCCAATCTTGGAGCAGTATACCTTGTGATTGAAGTCAATACCATTTTCATCAGTGCATAGATGGCCATTTGTGGGCATAGGAATTTTGACGCCTTTGCAATCTTGCATGCCGAATTTCCTCAGAACATCCTTGAGGTATTTCTCCTAAGATATGAATATGTCATTGTGCTGTTGATGAATTTGAAGACCTAAAAAGAATTTCAACTCTCCCATCATAGACATTTGATATTCTTCACTCATCATATAGGCAAATTGATCACTATAACGTTGGTCAGTACAGCCAAAGATAATATCATCAACGTATATTTGGCACACAAACAGTTCACCATCATAAGATTTAGTAAAGAGAGTAGGATCGAGTGAACCGGGTGTGAAGCCATTCTTCACGAAGAATTCCGAGGGGCCTGCTTGAGGCCATATAGGGCCTTGTTGAGTCTAAAGACTTTGACAGGATTCTTTGGATCTTCAAAACCTAGGGGTTGAGCAACATATACTTCTTCCTCAAGCTTACCATTGAGGAATGCACTTTTCACATCCATTTGATATAAAGTGATATTATGATGGTTAGCGTAAGCAAGTAATATGCGAATAGCCTCAAGTATAGCAACAGGTGCAAAAGTTTCATCGAAATCAATTCCTTCAACCTGTGTGTAGCCTTGAGCTACAAGTCGTGCCTTATTCCTCACCACAAGGCCATTTTCATCTTGCTTGTTGTAGTAGATCCACTTTGTGCCGATGATATTATGCTTGCGAGGATCTGGACGTTTGACCAGTTCCCAAACATTGTTGAGCTCGAACTGATGTAATTCTTCTTGCATGGCCTGAATCCACTCAGGCTCCAGAAATGCTTCATCTACCTTAGTGGGCTCTGTAATAGAGACAAAAGCATAGTGCCCACAAAAGTTAGATAAGTGTGAAGCTTTTGAGCGTGTGAGAGGACCTGGCGCTCGAATGTCATCGATGATCTTTTCAACTTGCACTTCTTTTGCAATGCGAGGATAAGCTGGTTGTCGTTGAGGCGGCATTTTCTTCAGCACCATTTTCTTCAGCATTTTCATCAAGTGCACCAGCTCGATTTTCTTCACATTCTGGAATGAATTCTTCAGTAGATTCTTCGGTAGGAATAACATCCTCAGTAGCCTTGAACTTGATAGAATCCTTAGGTGTTGGTTCATCTATTACAGAAGGTAGGTGCTCTCTTTGCAAGCCATTAATTTCATTGAACCACACATCTACAGTTTCAACAACCTTGTGAAGAACATTGTTGAAGACTTTGTAGGTCTGCGAGTCCTTTCCGTAACCAAGCATAAAACCTTCATGTGATTTCGGTGCAAATTTAGCATTGTGATGAGGATCTCTAATCCAACATTTAGCACCGAAGACTTTGAAATAACTCACATTGGGTTTCTTGTCAGTGAGGAGTTCATAGGCAGTCTTCTTGAAGAATTTGTGAAGATATACCCGATTGATGATGTGGCACGCAGTATCAATTGCATCAATCCAAAAATGACGAGGCGTTTTGTATTCATCAAGCATAGTGCAATCCATTTCAGCGAGGGTTCTGTTCTTGCGCTCCACAACACCATTCTGCTGAGGAGTATAAGGAGCAGATAACTCATGAGTAATACCAAGTTCATCAAGATAGCCATCAAGACCGGAATTCTTGAACTCGGTCCCATTGTCAGTTCTGATGTGCTTGATCTTCACACCAAAGTTGGTTGAAGCCCTCGAGGAAAATCGTTTGAAGATTTCCTGCACTTCATGTTTGTAAGTGACAATGTGTACCCATGTGTAACGAGAATAGTCATCAACAATAACAAAGCCATATAGAGATGCATCATTTGAAACAGCAGAATAATGATTAGGACCAAAGATATCCATGTGAAGCAATTCAAATGGTCGATTAGTGGTCATGATAGTCTTCTCTGGATGCTTGGCCTTTGTCATCTTTCCAGCTTCACAACCTCCGCATAAGTGATCCTTGAGGAATTTGACATTCTCAATGCCAATGACATGCTTCTTCTTCGCAAGCATGTTCACATTCCTAAGGCCAGCATGACCAAGTCGTCGATGCCATAGCCAGCCTTCTGAAGCTTTTGCAAGTAAGCACACGGCTGGTTGTGGTCCTGTAGAGAAATCAACAATATATAGATCTCCTCTCCTAAAGCCTTCGAAGACTTTGGAATGGTCAGCTTCCATGATCACAACACAACGATACTTGCCAAAGACAACAACCATATCAAGATCACAAAGCATTGAGATAGACATCAGGTTGTATCCTAAGGACTCGACAAGCATGACTTGTTCCATGTGTCGATCCTTTGAGATCACAACCTTACCTAGACCCAATACCTGACTTTTGCCTTTGTCAGCGAAGATGATATGCTTCAGATGTGACGGTGATAAGGGAGCATTCATCAATAGGTTCTTGTCACCAGTCATGTGATTTGTACATCCACTATCGAGAACCCACTCGTTTGCTTTGGGCTGATCATCCTGCAGATGAATTAGTGCATCTTACGATCTCATATACTTCATCAATGAAGAATATGATATCAGGTTCATCAGATGAATTTCATCAAGCAGCAAAACATATATTTCAGTATGAGGACGTGTGAAATGAATGTTCATTTCATCATGATTCGCCTGCGTCCTTTCAGGCATTCTTGTCAGGCCTCCAGAAAATTCTTCAGACGTTAAAGCACGTCAGGAGACCTGACCGTGCAGAAGAAATTAGTTCTTTTTCTTCACCACCCACATCTGAAGGGGTGGCAAAGAGTTCATCACTCTGCGAGCACCATATGAGAATGGTGGCATAGAAGCCAACCCATTTTGTTTCACATAAGAGGGGTTAGGGTAAGCATATGAATAAGCAGAGAAATTCTTCGAGGACTTATGAACATAATGATTTGAAGAATAATGCGCATATTCATAGCCCTTAGCTCTACCCTGCGAAACAGAGTTGTTACCACGATGATGATCATATGAGAACTTTGATCCATTTGAGGAATTTGATCCACGTGAGGAATTTGGTCCGTATGAGGACTTGGATCCATATGAAGAATTAGGTCCATATGAAGAGTTTGATCTGGGGTTCCTGTTCTTCACAGGTGGTGTCATGAGAACATTCACCTGAAGACTTTCAACATAACTTTTGGGGACCCAGATTTTCTTCATAGGGGAACTGTTCCTGCAGTTAGTGCCAACATATCTAGCAAATACTTCACCATTCTAATTTTTGAACAGTTTATAGTTGGAGTCAAATGACTCATCAAAAGAATGAGGAGATTCACATGTAAAGCCAGATAAGTTAGATGGATCAACTGGAGGTCCCTTTGCAGCAACCCATGAGGTTTTGGGGTACTGCTCAGGCTTCCAATATGTTCCATCAGCATTGAGTTTCCTCTCAAAGGCAATACCCTCTTTCCTAGGGTTTCTGTTGAGGATCTGCTTTTTGAGCACATCACAAAGAATCTGATGCCCTTTGAGGCTTTTGTACATGCCTGTCATGTACAATTCCTGCATCGTTAGTGATACTAGCAATGTCCTCAGATGAGGAATTAGATATAGCAGTGACAGGTGAAGAATTTGTAACAGTTGAAGCATTTGAACATTCAGGTGAAGAATTAGCAGATTCATGTTCAATGCACTTTAAGCATGGAGGAACAAATTCTTCCTGAGAAGCACTGATTTGTTGAGCAAGCAATGAATCGTGTTCCTTTTGAAGATCTTCATAACTCACTCTTAGCTTCTCAAGATCTTGCTTTCTTTGAAGAAATTCATAAGAAAGCTTCTCGTTATTAGATAAGAGAGTTTTATGATGACTTTGAAGGTTGTAAAACTTAGACTGAAATTTCTGAAGATTTTCAGTTAAGTCTTTAGTGCGGTCCATTTCATCACCCAACATATCATCACTTTTGTCTAGCATGTTTTGAAGTTTTTCAATAGCCTTTTGTTGTTTCACAGCAATCTTAGCAAGTTTAGAGTAGCTAGGCTTAAGATTTTCATCAGATTCATCCTCACTAGATTCAGAGTAGGGGTATTTTGTTACCTTGGCACCCTTTGCCATGAAGCAATAGGTGGGAGCGTAGTCATCATTATCTTCATCAGTGTTGTTGGTGTTGCCATTTTCTTCAGAGTTGAAGATAGACTTGCTGACAAATGCGGTAGCAAGAGCTAGACTTGCCACACCTGACTCAGACTCCTTGGATGCCTCCTCTTCCTCATGTTCCTCAGATTCAGCTTCAGAGTCCATTTCCTTGCCAATGAATGCCCGAGCCTTCTTGGAGCTGCTCTTCTTGTGAGATGAAGACTTTGAGGATTTTGATGATGAAGACTTTGAAGATTTCTTCTTCTTCTTGGCATCATCAGAACTGTAGTCCTTGTATTTCTTCTTCTTTAATTCCTTGTCCCACTGAGGACAATCTTGAATGTAGTGACCAGGTTTCTTGCATTTGTGGCAAAGTCTTCTCTTATAGTCACTTGATGAGGAATCACTTCTCCTTGAGGATTTTCCAAAGCGACCACGTCTTGAGAACTTCTGGAACTTCTTTCACGAGCAGTGCTAGCTCCTGGCTCAATTCTTCAGGATCACCAAGGCTACTACCAGAATCTTCACATTCAGATTCAGACACAGCCTTGGCCTTCAGGGCACGTGTTTTGCCATAGCTTGAACCATAGAGATCTCTCTTTTCAGCAAGCTGGAACTCATGAGTATTTAGCCTCTCGAGGATATCAGCGGGATCTAGTGACTTGTAATCAGCACGTTCTTGTATCATCAGTGCCAGAGTATCAAATGAAGAATCTAGCGATCTCAGCAATTTCTTCACCACCTCATGGTCGGTGATGTCAGTGGCGCCAAGCGCTTGAAGCTCATTTGAGATGTCAGTGAGGCGATCGAAGGTTTCCTGAACATTTTCATTGTTGAGTCTTTTGAAGCGGTTGAAGAGATTGCGAAGAACGTCAACACGAGAGTCATGTTGAGTTGAGACTCCTTCGTTTACTTTGGAGAGCCTATCCCAGATAAGCTTAGCAGTTTCCAAAGCACTCACTCTTCCATACTTTCATCTGCTCAGATGGCCACATATGATATTCTTTGCTTGAGAATCGAGTTGCTTGAATCTCTTCACATTAGCAGCATTCAGAGAAGGTGTGACTGAGGGAATACCATTTTCCACAACGTACCAGAGATTGTTGTCAATTGCTTCAAGATGCATTCGCATCTTATTCTTCCAGTAGGGGTAGTCCGTGCCATCGAAGGTAGGACACCCACGGAGACCTTGATCATACCTGCGGTTGACATAACTAAAACTCCAGGTGGTTAAACCAAAATCACACAGAACAAGGGAGTACCTTGCTCTGATACCAATTGAAAGTGCGTTATATCGACTAGAGGGGGGTGAATAGGCGATTTTTATGAATTCTTCACTGAGGAATTTGCCGGTGAGGAAATTCCTTAGCGAAGAACTACTAGCAGCGGAATAAGTACTCAGAAGTAAGCATAACAGGATACAGACATAGTCATCATGATGAAATGAAGACAAGCACAGAGTACAAGAAGCGTAAACACAGGATAACACAAGATGAAGACAAACAGACTGAAGAAATTGAACTGAGGAAATTGAGAAAGTCTTCAGTCAAAGTCTTCAAACACAGATATGAACAATCACTCAACACAGTAATGAGGAAATGAAAGAGTTGAGGAAATAGAACCAGTAAGGTTGGTGAAGACAATGATTTGGTAGACCAGTTCGAACTGCTGTCTCAGTTGTACGTCTGGTTGGAGCGGCTGAGTATTTAAACTCGAGGACACACAGTCCCGGACACCCAGTCGCTAAGCACGCAGCTCAAGACACCAAGTCCTCACCGTGTTCCCCTTGAACTAAGGTCACACAGACCTCGTCCAATCACTCGTGGTAAGTCTTCAGGCGACTTCCAAACCTTCACAGACTCGGTCACTCGGCGATCCACAATTCCTCTTGGATGCTCTAGACCATGACGCCTAACCGTCTAGAAGAAGCACATTCTTTAAAGGTTACAAGCGTCGGATCCACGCAGGATCAATCTCTTCAGTGATGCTCAATCACTTTGGGTTTGTAGGTGTTTGGGTTTGGGTGTTTTTCCTCACTTGATGATTTTCGCTCAAAGTCATCGGAGGATGGGTTGCTCTCAAATGACAAGTGTCAGTTTCTCTCGGAGCAGCCAACTAGCTAGTGGTTGTAGGGGGCGGCTATTATAGCCTAGGGAGCAGCCCGACATGATAAGACATAAATGCCCTTGTCTGATATGACCGTTAGGTGGATAACATATTTTGGGACAGCTGGCGCGCAGCACAACAACGGTCGGAAATTTGACTCTCAAATTCCTCAGGGCTATCATGTTCCTCACCGTGTAGGCAATCCACACTGGCGAATTCCTAACTCCTCAGTCAAAACAAATTCCTCAGCGATCAGAAGAACTTCGTCTCTGTCACTGAAGAAATTGACTAAACTGTGTGAGATTTCCAAAGGCTTCACTCGATGGGTTTGGTAGGTGTAGGATTTTGAGTTGAGCATCACATGGAAATTTTTCCTTAGTATTTCCTCGACCCCCTTTAATAGTATGGCGTTTCCTATGACTCAAGAAAGATAAAAACAAAACTATGAAAACAAAAGTCTTCAAGCTTCATATTCCTCGCATGAATATCAAGTCTTCACGGATACACCAATTTCTTCACTTTCAAAGTCTTCATGAAAGTCTTCAGGAATACCAAAATCTTCAGGCGAAGATATTCATTTTTAGGGGTCGACTTTCTCTGTAAATATCAAACTCCTCATAGACTTATAGACCTGTGTACACTCACAAATGCATTAGTCCCTTAACCTATAAGTCTTCAATACACCAAAATCACTAAGGGGCACTAGATGCACTTACATGCTCGTTGAACAAGGCGGACCAATAGGCAAAGTTCTCGTCCATCGGTGGTTACCGGAATGTCATTAACAATAGTAACAGGATCTTATTGACAGAGTGGTACACCAAGGTGTTTACATAAGTAGTGAATTATTACTGCTTAGATCATATAGATCACAAGAAAGATTAAACAAAATAATGGAACGGAAAAGGTGATCATCAGATTAAACAGAACAATGGAAAGGAAAATGTGTTTAAACACTTATTTCAGGGGTATATCCTTCCCAAGGGCAAGCAAAGCATGATATCCATGACGAGATATTACGTAGAAAACCCTTTAGGAAAGGGGAGAGAAATTTCATGCCATTACCAATACAACGGTGTTAGGGTAATTGATAAAGAAAATTTAGCATTTGTGCTTCAAATGTTCTTATTGAAAATCAGAGTACCACAGACATGCTTCGAGATAGCATTGACATGGTCTTCAAGCAAAGGTCAAACTTCGGATACACGTAGGATCCATCAGGAACAACTTGTAGAATAAGTTTTACAATTTCCTCATGGAAGAATGGATAGCCTTGCTAAAAAGGAAATTATAATAATGGGTCCTCCGGTCAGGTGTGCTAGGCATGATATCACCTTACCGGGTCATATGAGGACTAATGTTATAACTCTTGAAAATATGTTCCAACCATCATATCTAACTGAGGTTCAGATTCGATTGGTGTCAGGATACCTCAAACTCAGGATGCCTGAGAAGAAAAGGTGCAACGCAATTGACGAGATGACATTATAAGATTCTCGGGCAATGAACTATGAAAGCGAGTTCTGAAACAAGAGTTCATCATTAAACCAAGGAAAGGATGAGGAGGTGGATATCATTTGTCAGATCAAATGATATAATGAGGTACACTCAAGGAAAACATACCCAATTAAACATTGGTTGTAAGGTGCACCTGAGATATGTGCTTAGGTAGAATGATCAATGTTGGATGGTGATTCGATAACCAATGGTCTAGGAATAAAATGTCGACCATTAACTTCAAAGCAATCGGGTCGCTAGAAGTACGTAATCCAAACAGCTTTGTTCGCTTGTTGGTATCCTAGTTAGAATTAATATGAGGACCAAAAAAGAATGGTGATGGTGAGAAGTACCACTATACCAAGAATTCTTAAGAGGTGGTGAAATTCTCATGACATTCTTGGCATAAAAGATGGTAATACTCCAAGGTAAAGGAGAACAAATGCTAGATAGCAAGGATCTCAAGGTATACACACAACGCGAACAAGTTTGTGTTGAACAGAAGGCAATAAGGTGGTCGATGATAACACAAATCATCGAGGGCAAGGATGGTATTTCTCATCATGAATTCAATTGATATCCAGGAAGGAGTCAAGATGTTGACAATGATCACGAGAAATTTTGTCAAGAGATTTCAAGATGTAATCAATCGGCGATGACATCAAGTCAAAGGAATGATGGAGCGAAAGGTTAATGGATCCAAGGGTACGACACAAACTCCAAACCAAGCTTGTTGTCCAAAGTGACATGATATGATGAGGAAGATCAACGTAAGCTTAGCTCATCGTCGAAAATTGTGCTTCGGAAAGAAGGACCAGATAGCACAGTTAAAAAGTTGCATGATAATGATATAGCCGATCAGACTAGGAATGACTTGAAGGGTTATTAAATCATAAGCAATGGAAATTACTTAGAGTTATTGAATCAGAGTGCAGAATCGATTCACTTAACGGTGTTCTTGAGTGACTAATAACTCAGAACCCGAGGGAAATTGGAATTGGCGAGAATAATAGTTGATGAAGAACTCATAAGAAGTTATGTAGTCCCGTGGTATTCTTGAGATACTAGAGTGTAATGCTCGACGGTAGATCAAAGTAAGGGTTGGATAGGTGCAATGATTTGCAAAAGACCAGTACTTCAACTTGTCCGAGAAATGGTATTTAAAAGGAGAACATGGTCGGAACAACGATGGCAGAAGGCCAGATCCCAGATATAAGATAAACTTATACCAAGGGAAAAATTGATTTAAGAGAGGCTTTAATGATAAGATCTACATCGTGTCTATGAGTATGAACACAAAGTTCAAGGTCGACTCCCACTTCTTCAATGCATAACCTTTCATTCACTTCTCGTCCTCGAAGAAATTGTATGGTAGAAAATTATCTGGTAAAACACCAGAAGGGTATGACTTGTGAAAACCTTCGGGTTCATATGGTTTTTAGGGAAGGTATATGTTCAACCCATCGGGGCATCTTAGAAACATATACCTCAAGCTTCAAGAGTAAATATCACCAGCTCGAAAGCAGAGCATGGTTGGCCAAATCAGAGAATAGGATTTACTAATGGCATTATGTATCAGGGAAGAATTCACAAGGCGGTTAAATATGAAGGACATTGCCGAATAATAATCCAACAAAGGATTTGATGGTCGATAGCGGAGCTGATGTGAGCATCGGCACACAACCAGTTGAAGAAAGAATGCAAGGGCATCATATTATAGAACATCTGAATGATTCGATGCTTAGATATCAAAGGAATTAAGATTTCCAAACCGAAGGATCAGAAAAGTACGCTCTGATCAAGGGTGGATAAGTTCAATAGACCTAAGGGTACAATTGACGACAAATAGATTGGTCAAGAGCAAGCTCATGTTTGAAATGACGTCTGAGCCGGAAAGATAATTTAAAAGGATCAACTGATGATTGCGTGCATTCACACTCATGTTGAATCAATAGGATCAAAATGACGGTGCCTAAGGATACTAACGAATATTGCCAGACATATGGAAAGCATCCATAAATGCAAGCAGACAAGTATTGCAGAGCAATAAACTACTAAGGATTTCTGGAGGATCGAATAGTATTTCGAAGACCATTGTGAAACACATGAACAACTAGGGATGAACGGCTACTCGATAAGTATGAGGAATTATTTGCAGGTGTATTCATGTGGTAAAGAACTGCAAGGTAGTAAGCTTAGAGGATTCTCGGGACAACAGAGAGTATTTTGGGGCATCTTGTAATAACAAGATCAACGGGGAATGATTGTATGAATGGCAAGTGTATGCAGTTTTCATAGGGGTTGACGGTGGAAGGAAATTGCAAATGCGATGGCACAAAGACTCAAGAGCACATCATAGAGTATCTTCGGAATTTTCTGGTGCAGTAGGCGGTCATCGGTAACAAGGGGCTCTCCGGGTGGAAGTGATCATGAGATCCTAATGTTTGAGTTAGCCAAATTCATTTAACCCGAATAGAAGAGAGATTAGAGTCCCAGAGTATAGACGAGGAGTAAAAAGATCCTAATACCACCCAATGGCGACGTGGGCCCGTAAGCCGCACAGCCAAGTTAGTAAAAAGCTTTGCAATGTCTATACTCGACTTCGGCCAAGGAGTGTGGAAGGGGGATTCCTACAGGCAGTCGGCTCTGATACCAACTTGTGACGCCCCTGATTCAATCGTACACTAATCATACACGCAAACGTGTACGATCAAGATCAGGGACTCACGGGAAGATATCACAACACAACTCTAAAAATAAAATAAGTCATACAAGCATCATAATACAAGCCAGGGGCCTCGAGGGCTCGAATACAAGTGCTCAATCATAGACGAGTCAGCAGAAGCAACAATATCTGAGTACAGACATAAGTTAAACAAGTTTGCCTTAAGAAGGCTAGCACAAACTGGGATACAGATCGAAAGAGGCGCAGGCCTCCTGCCTGGGATCCTCCTAAACTACTCCTGGTCGTCGTCAGCAGCCTCCACGTAGTAGTAGGCACCTCCAGTGTAGTAAGAGTCGTCGTTGACGGCGGTGTCTGGCTCCTGGGCTCCAGCATCTGGTTGCAACAACCAGGAAGAAAGGAAAGGGGGGGGGAAGGGGGAGAAAAGCAACCGTGAGTACTCATCCAAAGTACTCGCAAGCAAGGATCTACACTACATATGCATGTGTATATGTGTAAAGAGGCAATATCGGTGGACTGAACTGCAAAATGCCAGAATAAGAGGGGGATAGCTAGTCCTATCGAAGACTACGCTTCTGGCAGCCTCCATCTTGCAGCATGTAGAATAGAGTAGATTGAAGTCCTCCAAGTAGCATCGCATAGCATAATCCTACCCGGCGATCCTCCCCTCGTCGCCCGTGGAAAAGCGATCATCGGGTTGTCTGTGGAACTTGTCCGGGTGTGTTTTATTAAGTATCCGGTTCTAGTTGTCATGAGGTCAAGGTACAACTCCGGGTCGTCCTTTTACCGAGGGACACGGCTATTCGAATAGATAAACTTCCCTGCTGGGGTGCACTACATAACCCAACACGCTCGATCCCATTTGGCCGCACACACTTTCCTGGGTCATGCCCGGCCTCGGAAGATCAACACGTCGCAGCCCCACATAGGCCTAATAGAGAGGTCAGCACGCTGGTCTAACTCCTATGGCGCAGGGGTCTGGGCCCATCGCCCATTGCACACCTGCATGTTGCGAGGGCGGCCGAAAGCAGAACTAGCCCCCTTAATACAAGAGCAGGCCTATGTTCCAATCCGGCGCGCGCCACTCAGTCGCTGATGTCTAGAAGGCTTCGGCTGATACCACAACGTCGAGTGCCCATATCTTTCCCGCGTAGTTGGTTAGTGCGTATAGGCCAGTGGCCAGACTCAGATCAAATACCAAGATCTCGTTAAACATGTTATTTTAAAGTAACCGCGGACGCTGACCAGGGCCAGGCCCACCTCTCGCGTAGGTGGTCTCAACCTGCCATGTCGCTCCGCCACAAAATAACAGTCGAGGGTCATCGGGAACCCAGGCCCACCTCTACCGGGATGGAGCCACCTGTCCTTCCAGCCCCCATATCTGAATCACTTGCGGGTACTCAAAGAGCCAACCCGACTTTAGTCACCATCTGTATAGTATATGTATGTATAGTATATACCCGTGATCACCTCCCGAGTGATCACGACCCGATAGTATAGCAAGGCGGACTGACAAGAATGTAGGGCCAATGATGATAAACTAGCATCCTATACTAAGCATTTAGGATTGCGGGTAAGGTAACAACAACTGTAGCAACAATGACAGGCTATGCAACAGAATAGGATTAATCGAAACAGTAACATGCTACACTACTCTAATGCAAGCAGTAGAGGGTAGAATAGGCGATATCTGGTGATCAAAGGGGGGGGCTTGCCTGGTTGCTCTGGCAAGAAGGAGGGGTTGTCAACTCTGTAGTCGAACTGGGCAGCAACAGCGTCGGTCTCATAGTCTATCGGAGAGAAGAGGGGGAAGAAACAGTAAATACAATGCAAACATAAGCATGACGATGCATGACATGACAATGAGCGGTGTTAGGTGTGCCCTAACGCGGTAGTAGGTGATACCGGTGAAAGGGGGAAACATCCGGGAAAGTATCCCCGGTGTTTCGCGTTTTTGGACAGGTGAACCAGAGGGGGAAAGTTGCAGGTTCACTATGCTAGGGACGTGTGGCGGACGAACGGGCTGCGTATCTGGATTTGTCTTGTCGTTCTGAGCAACTTTCATGTATAAAGTTTTTCCATCCGAGCTACGGTTTATTTTATATTAATTTAATAGGGATTCAATCATTTTCTAAACTATTATTACTAAATTAATTCGAAATCAGCATTATTGCATCAGCATGACGTCAGCAGTCAACAGAGGTGTTGACTGGGTCAAACTGACATGTGGGTCCCAGCTATCATACTTTGATTATTCTAATTAGGGTATAACTAATCTAATTACCGTTTAATTAAAATAACTAATTAATTAGATCACTAAACAGAGTTAATTAACTTAATTAATTTGCTAATTAATAAATAAATTAATTATTTTCATTTTTATTTATTATCATTATTATTTGTAATTCCTTTTGTTTGGTTTTTTTATAAACGTTCTGGGCGTGGGCCCTCCTTGTCATTGGCACAGGGGGCCATAGCGGGCGTGGGTTCACGGGCGTCGGGCGCCGGGTGCGGGCGCACCCGAGCGAGCACTCGCCCACAGGGCGGGACGAGGCCGCCGGGGCACGCCGGCGCGGCCAGCCAGGGCCACGGCGGGCGGAGGTGAGGGGTGGCGCTGGTGCGGCCGTGGGAGCAGGAGAGGGTGGAGACTAGGCGTGGTGAGGCACAGGGCCGTGGGGCGCCGGCCGGAGCAGCAGGGGGGAGGCAGGCGGTGACCGGAGGCGGCGCAGAGGGGCGAGGCCAGCGGCGACGGGGCGCTGCAGTGGTGGTGGCCGCACCGCTGCAGCACAGCAGCAGCTGCTGCACCTCGTGGCGGGGCACGGCCAAGAACGACAAGGGGGCGACGGTGGTGCGCGTGCGCACGGTCGGCCTCGAGCAGAGGCAGGGAAGGAGGAGGACAAGTCCGTGGCCTCACCGGGATTCGTAGGGATGGGGCAGCGGGGGTTGAGGAGGAGGACGATGACGAGCGGCGGAGGGGAAGTAGGCCGGTGGGGAGGAGGAGGCAGTCCGGTGGGGGAGCTCCGGGCGCCGGCATCGGCGTCGGGTGGTGTGGTGGCCTCGGATGCGGTGGAGGACAAGCGGCGATGGGGTCGGGGCGCTGCGTCGCCGATCTAGATCCAGGGGAAGAGAGGGGTGCGAGGGGGGGCTCGTCGGGGACGAGGACGGCGGCCGGCAAGGCGGCTCCAGGCGAGGGCCACGAGGCCAACCCCGATCCGATCTGGATCGGGGGGAGAGGGAGACGTGGGAGTGGGGGGAGTGTGCGGTTAGGGTAGGGTTTGGTCGCCCAGGGGGGTTAAGGGAGTGGGGTAGGTGGGCCGGCCTGTTGGGGCGGCCGGCTGGTCTGGGGTGGCCAGTTGGGCCACTTGGTCCATGGGAGAGAGGGGGGTTCTTTTTGTTTTCTTTTGTTCTCTTTTATTATTTTTCTTTTTACTTTTCTTTTCTGTTTTAATTTTAATTCCACATTATTTTTACTTAGTAAAATTGACTACTGCTCCTAAAGTAACGTTTCAAAATAACCCTCAGCCACAAAAGGTTTTAACTCAAAATAAAACAGTTTAGTGTTTTATAAAATACCAAAGGCATTGAAATAATGTTTTTGCTACCGTTTAAATCTTTTTAGTGCATTTATTCATTATATAAAAATGTGGATTCTACATCATAATCATCTTTGCATTAACTGGTACAACCCGAACATTTTGTTTTTTATATTTGAAAACTTTTGATGTTTGCCTTTATTTCAAATTTGAATTTGAATCGGTTTCGAACTAACCCGAGATTAACTCCAGTGACAGAGGTGACGTGGCATTATTAATAGGGAATTTCTGTAGCTTAATTATCCGGGCGTCACACCTATGCTTGCGTTGGTTATGGATGGCTTGGAAGAGCCCGGAAAGACCTTGGGTCGGCTCTAAAAGTTGCCCGGTGATGCATCTGACCGCGCCTGTTCGCGTCAGCGACCAAGATTGAAGTTGGAGACGGAAGAACATCAAGCTTCTGGCGTTGTTGTTGGATCAACACGGAGACGCTGGCTGCTCTTTTCCCAAAGACATGTAAGAGATACAGAAAGAAGAACGAAACGGTCCAGGATGCCCTTTGCCAAGACAACTAGGTGAATGATAACAGGGGAGGTAACTATATGGAAAAGGTTGATGAGTTCATCGTGCTATGGAGGCTCACCCGTAACATCTATTCTAGCCTAAGTGAGACCACACCTGACGAGATCGGTTGGAGTTTAAATGCCTCATGAGAATATACAACGAGATCCGCCTACTTGATGCAGTTCTAGGGGCCTATGTCCTCGAACTTCAAGAGCTTGTTCTGGTCTGCTTCTGCACCAGGGAAAACTAAGCCGCCCGACTGCTCATGCAAAACAGACTTTGGTGCAACAACATGCTCAAGAGAAGAGGATGGATCAACGGTTACTTCCGTCCCCTATGCACAGTTTGGAAAACTCTTTCCATCTGTTATGGGAATGCCTGACCGCAAGAGAGGTATGGCATAATGTTTCTCTTTGGCCTTGCTGCAGCACCTCAACCTTGCAAAATTGGCCTCCTACTGCTAATTCTGTCCAGCAGGCAACAGTAGTGATCAACTCTGCTGCCCCATCCCCAGAAATGAAAAGATTAAAGACTATGCTAATGTTGGTAGCCTCGCACTTGTTGAGTGGGCACAATGAGAGATGCTTCCATGATAAGTGCTCCACGGTCAGCTCGACCATGGTCAGAGTTGAACGCGACAAAGATCATTGGTTTCTCGCAGGGGGATGCGATGCCTGGAGACCCACCTGGGTGATCCAGGATGCAATATTAGCATTGTTCTGGCCCTGTTTCTTGGGTCGGTATTTTTGTTTTAACTCGGCTAACTCCCACACTGTTGTGATCACTTGATCGTAGTAACCTCACCTATGTCTGCTTCTCCCTGCTTAATATATGAAAGCCAGCAGATTTTTGGATCTCTCTCTCTTTCTCTAAAAAAATTAGCCTCCGTGCCTTTAAAGGAGTTAACCTCAACTTGCAAGTTATCTGAAATTTTTGGGTGGGTTTGAGCTCAAACCGACACACCCACTAGCTCCTCAATATGCGAGATGAAGATGAGAGCGTTATGATTAGACTCACCAGTGTCTTGGGATAAAATCATGTTTAATATCGTATCTTTGTGAAAATTGACTGGCATAAGAATAAGAATGATCGAAAGTACAATACAAAATAGTCGTGCATCTCTAATACTTGACCAACGTGCGTGAAATCTTTGGCCAAAAAGTGACTGTGAAACACATAGTGTATGGTTTGCTTGCTTGAGAGTTAAGAAAAAAATTACAATATTTTACTTTTTGCAGGGGAATTGCAATATTCAATTTAGTTTTGAGAAAACAACAACCCATCATTTGTTTGAATGGCCTGAGGTGAGGCAGAACTTTATTAGGGCCTTAGGGCATGCCCAACGCGTAGCCCCAATACCGCTGCCCCATGAGCCAACTAGGCTCGAATGCCACCATGGCATTAAAGGTGTAGCTTGCAAAGCACATGTGATTCCTACAGAGGAGACGGGTTCTTCGAGCGAAAAAGTGAGAAAAGAGGAAAAGGCAGAGAGAGAAAGGAAAAATGAAGAGAGATTGGCTTCTCTACGCCCAGCGGACGGCGGCAACACAAACTCAAGATCGCTACCATGGCAAGCAGCGTGTTCTTGGAAATGGGCCATGGCCGGCGGCGCCAGCGCTGGCTCGGCGGCGCAGCCATGGCAGTCACAACGAGCTCGAAAACAGGGCCATCGCCGGCGACGCTACCTTGATGTTGTGGCTGGTGCCGCTCTTTCGGCAATCACCGATGAATCCACTTCCTATTTCCCATTATTTTTCAGGGGGTATCCCATTGATTTGGGAGAAGAAATCAGGGGAAGAAGATAAGGAGGAGAGAGATGGATCGGGAAGTCTGAGAGAGGGAGTGTGGGCCCTAGTGAATGGTGGCCTCAGGTTTGTGCGTTGAGTGATAAAAATCAAAATCAACTTCCCATGTCTTTTGCGCCTACGTGTATGCACGGGGCAGCACGTTGCATTGTACATGGCCTTAGGGGGGAGGGCAGCTCCACAGAAAACAGACCTGGACAACTCAAATCAAAAAAAGAAAAGAAGAAAAGAAAACTGAGCTGGAATGTGGCACAAGACATGAGAAAGCGCCCAGGCTAAAGTACGCTACAGCTGACAGGAAAGCAACGCGATTGCAGGGAACGCACACACCCAGCTGCCCTACGGCACTGAACGTCTCCAACGGATTAACATGACTGTAAGCGGGCATTTCTCGGGTTCTCTAGCCAATTAGTACCACTCCATCCACTTTTCCCCTTCTTTCTCCCTCCGGTGGATCTCCAGCCACCCAGGCCCGGGCCATGGGCGGAGACGGCGACTTCAACGCCGCAGGCGCCGGAAGGGGAAGCGCGGGTCGGAGGCGTGCCGCGTGGGGGCCCAAGTGTGAGGCAGCCGCGGGCGGGAGACGCAGAGCGGCGCTCCGGCCCGAAGGTCGCGACAGGAGTTCGTCGCCGAGGGCCCGAGGCGGAGCGCACGCGGTCGGCAGGCGCAGCGCCGGCGAGTTGCTGGAGTACGGGAGGGAGGGAGGCACCGTATGGATTGTGTAGCGGCGAGGAGGCGCCGGCTACTTCAGCTTCCGCGCCACGAAGGCGACGGTGTGGCTCGTCCAGATCATCCATGGCGCCAGGCAAGCTGAGCTCCTCCCTCCTCTCTTTTCCAAATCCTAATGCTTTGATTCACTACTGATTTTTTCATCAAAAAGCGCTCATTATGGTTTAATTCCGCTATAAACATCTTGTCCCGCCCCGCCATTTTAATTTTAATTCAACTGAAACTTAAACCAGGCTAGCGCAACACTCGACACGCAGCGTCGTCCTCTCGGCCACTTTCACCACCACCCACCAGCAGCGTAGCTTCCTCTTTTTCCATAGATGGAATCATGGAAGCTCAACCTCTCTCTTGCAGTGCACCCACCACCAGTCCACCACCGCCACTAGTCCTCTCTCCCTTTGGGTCACTTCTCTGTTCCCTCCACCATTTTCCCCATCAGCTCTGCAAGCTGCGTGCTGACGCGGTCGAACCTTTGTTTGCTTGGAGTCTTTCTCTCCACCAGCGCAAGCTCGACACACACCAGTGTCTATGAAGGATAGCCTTGCCCTTTGTGTGCTTTGCCGAATCCTAATCCTGATGCTTTGATTTTTTCCATCTTGTCCCGCCCCGCTATTTTGATTTTAATTTAGCTGAAACTGAAACCACGCTAGCGCAACACTCGACACGTAGCGTCCTCCTCTCCGTCACTTCCTTCCACCACCACCCACCAGCAGCGGAGCTTCCTCTTTTCCCATAGATGGAAGCTCAGCTTCTCTCTCTTGCGGAGGCTTTCTCTCGACCAGCGCGAGCTCGACACGAGCGTCTCCCTACGCCATTTAGGGGTGTCAGGGCATCACTTGTGTGCCAGGAGAACCGCACAGAACAATGTGATTTGACTCACATATAGGCACAGGAGCATCTAGGCGTGCGTGCAATGTTCAGCACGCAGCATTTAACGTTGAGGCCCAAAGCCATTGCTGTGCTTGTGCTCTGCCCCCCTTTCTTTCTCTCCCAAAACCAAGAGAAGAGGAAGAAGCATTTTCTGCTCTCCACCGTGCTTACACCACCACCACCACCACCACCAAGAGAAAGAGGAAGAAGCATTTGCTCCTCTCCACCGTGCTTCCACCACCACCAAAGAGAAAGAGAAAGAGGAAGAAGCATTTGCTCCTCTGCGCCGTGCTACCACCACCAGCAGCCCGGTCGTCCTCTCTACCTCTCGCTTCCTTCCATCACCACCACCTCAGCTCAAGCCATGGCATCCTTGGCCAACCTCCTGATCTCACTTTTCTCGCTCACCCTCATGCTCCTGCATGCTCCTGCACCTGCGGTATGCGACGACCTAGGTGCAGGCCTCTCTCCAAACCATAGCACATATATTGTGCTCTTGAGGCCACCCGTCGACGCCGGCAGCGATGAAGACCACCGCTGGTGGCAGGATTCCTTCCTGCCAACGCCTCTTGCCGGCTCCGATGAGCCACGCCTCATCCATACCTACACCAACGTCTTCACCGGGTTTGCCGCCAGGCTCACTGAAGCCGAGCTTGCTCTCGTGTCCAAGAGGGCAGAGTTTGTGCGGGCGTTTCCAAACCAGCTCTGGCGCCCCACCACCACTCACACCCAAGAATTTCTTGGGCTCAAGAGGGATGCCGGGTTGTGGAGAGACACCAACTACGGCGAGGGAGTCATCATCGGTGTAGTTGACACCGGCATCTATGCGGCGCATCCTTCCTTTGATGACAATGGCATCCCGCCACCTCCATCAAAGTGGAAGGGTTCATGCCATGGTACTGCTGCTGCCCATTGCAATAACAAATTGATTGGTGCGAAGTTCATCACCGTCAATGACTCTGGAGATGTCATAGGGCATGGGACACATACCTCGTCCACTGCTGCTGGGAACTTTGTCAGTGGTGCCTCGGCCCAGGGCCTCGGCAGGGGCACAGCAGCCGGGACTGCTCCACGTGCACATCTGGCCATGTACAGCATGTGCACGCTTCGTGGGTGTGACTCCGCTGACATAGTTGCCGGGATAGATGAAGCTATCAAGGATGGGGTTGATGTGCTCTCGCTCTCCCTCGCCCCTGTGTTTGATGTTGAGTTCAGTCGAGACCCGGTCGTCATTGGGGCACTCAGTGCGGTAGCAAAGGGCATTGTTGTTGTGGCTGCAGCTGGCAATAACGGACCAGAGTTTTTTATTGCTAATTCTGCACCATGGTTGCTCACAGTCGCAGCTGGCTCAGTGGACCGAAGCTTCGAGACTGTTATGCAGCTTGGGAACGGCAATCACATCAATGGAGAAGCTTTTAACCAGGTTTCAAACTCAAGCTCCAAGCCCAAGCCCTTTCCTTTGTATGTGGACAAACACTGCAAGTCGTCGCCTGGAAGAAATGTGGCCGGCAAAATTGTGATTTGCCATAGCACAGGACCAATGAATGACACTGGGCCGTCAATCAATAAATCTGACATCAGTGGCATCATGAGTGCTGGGGCGGCTGGCGTAGTTCTGATAAATAGGAAAGCTGCTGGTTTCACCACCCTTCTCGAGGACTATGGCAATGTTGTACAGGTTACCGTGGCTGATGGCAACAATATCATAGAGTATGTGAGGACAACAAGCAAAGCCAGTGCCAAAGTCATATACAAGAACACTGTGCTTGGTGTCTGTCCATCTCCCACTGTTGCGGCATTCTCATCCCGCGGTCCTAGCACGTTCAGCCCCGGTGTGCTCAAGCCAGATATATTAGCACCCGGGCTCAACGTCATTGCTGCATGGCCACCGCTCACCATGCTTGGATCTGGGCCATTCCACATTAAATCCGGGACGTCCATGTCGACTCCACATGTCAGTGGCGTTGCTGCACTTATCAAGAGCTCCCATCCTGACTGGTCTGCTGCTGCTATCAAGTCAGCCATCCTCACCACAGCTGACATCACGGACAGCACTGGTGGCCCGATCTTGGATGAGCAGCATCAGAGGGCAACCGCATATGCCATGGGTGCTGGCCATGTCAATCCTACAAAGGCTATTGATCCAGGCCTTGTGTATGACCTTGGTATTACTGAATATGCCGGCTACGTATGTGCTCTCCTTGGTGATCAAGGTTTGGCAGTCATTGCGCGGGACCCGATGTTGTCCTGCAAAATGCTTCCCAAGATACCAGAAGCACAGCTCAACTACCCTACCATAACGGTGCCACTCAAGAAAAAGCCATTCACAGTGAACAGAACTGTGACAAATGTGGGGCCAGAAAATTCCATATACACACTGAAGATGGAGGTTCCCAAGTCTCTCACAGTGCGAGTCTACCCAGAGACACTGATGTTCTCCAAGGCTGGAGAAAAGATAACTTACAGCATGACGGTGAGCAGGCATCGCAATGGCAGGGAAAAGTCTCTGGAGGGAAGTATCAGCTGGGTGTCCAGCAAACATGTCGTGCGTAGTCCAATTGTCGCAGTGGCCGGTCTAGTCTCTCCACTGCTGTAATTTGGAAGAGTATCACATATCTACTCCATCCTTAAGTTATATTCAAGATCAATGACTCTCTTAATTAGTAGGGTTTCCATTGTCTGTAAAATAATTTAAGTTTGGACATGTAACATCCATGCATCATCCATTCCTATATAACCCTGTACTTTGAAAATATAAATGATTTGGTATCAGATCATTTCATTTATCGGGTTTACTTACATCTGTATGGAAACATGCAACGCTATGCTGTTTGGATACTGAACTGTGGGTTTGTAACCTATTGTCTTATGCTTCGTATTATTTGTGGATTCAGCCATGTGGACATGTTCTTAGCTGCAAATATTCTGATGAAGGATGTGCCTAACTAAAATGACTGATTCACTGAATTAGATGCAGATAAGATCTGGAAGGTTTTGAGATTTGTGCTTATTTTACGCCCATATGCTCTGAAGTTGTTGGTGTTTCAAGAATGTGGCATCCCAGTCCACGGCATGAAACAAGGGATGAGCTGAATTCGTTGCCTTGTAACAGGTTCAGTTGCTTGCCTTCTCCTGAACTATTTGTATCCTTTGCTCAGATTCCATGGTTATGCGATGATGATTGTTCTCTCCTTTCACTATGTATTTGTAGCTAGGCAACAGGAGGAGCTGAATTCTGAAGTAATGTTTTCTTAGCAGAGGTTTGATCAATGACTGTTGTTGACCTCTGTTGCGAGTGCACACCTATACACCTATAGGTATAAAGTTTAGTTTTTATTTATTTAATTTGGATCCTTTTACTTATAGTTGTGAATCTGTGCATGCCATGCCAATCTATAGTGTTCACTAGCTTCATGTCCATATCGCGTGTTGGATAGAGAGTCGGAATGAATACTATCTTGACATACTTCTGAGCAATGCCCTGGAATGACACCTAACTGAGATTGGGCAATAAAAGATCTTTGAATTAGTGGTGATTGTGTCTACCTTGGTGTAGCATGCTGCCAGCGAAAGGTTGTGAGTTGTTACCGTATTCTATTTGTGTCATGGTATGCAATTTTGAATCTTTTTTTTATAACAAGGAGGCAGGGTGCCCCATAGAAATCTCTAATACAACAAAGTTAAATGCTCTCAATTCAAGCTCGCTGTAGACCTGGATTATCCAGCTACCTGAAACTATCAAACTCCAAAAATCCAAACTCTGCATTCCAAGTAACATTTGCCATATAGAAGAGCATGTGAGAGGGGTGGGGTGGCTGCTACTTTCCTTGGAATGCTATTAAGCAAGATAAAATAGCTCCATGCAACATATCATCTGATGTTTATTTTGTCTCTCAAATAATTCGATCTTTAGGCACTACTGTGCCAACTTGTTTGGAAGTTATTTGGTGAGCAACTTGAATCATAATTTCCAACAGCCCTGAATTTATGGCTTATCTATCAATTGATAGGTCCATGCATGTTTAATATACAGTTATGTCTTCTGTTCTATTTAATTTTTTTTGAACCAGGCTAGAGAGTTCTACAGGAGACGGGAAAGAGAGGAAAGCGAGTTCAAGTACTGCCAGGAAACCCACCGTGCATGCTCGTCATCATAACGTGCCCTGTGGGGCGGAAACCTAGACAGCACCACAACAATAACTAACCCTATTACAGGTAAACGGGAGCCAGCATGACTAAACAACAGGTTCAGTTCTACTTAATTGTTGGCGTCACTTGCTTGTTTTACAACTGTTAACTTTATCTTTGTAGCTCCACAGCTGATTGTTTGGATGATGGGCCTGAGATTTTACCTTTAGCAAAAAGTAAGTACGCAGTTCCCATCCGAGCTTTACAATTGATGCAATCAATTTCTCCACTTCAATATGCTTCAAGTATATCACCGTGCATGATACAATGCCGCATCAATTTGCTATTTGTCATGCTATTGCTAACTGCAAGCCATGGTTCCTGATGATTACCTTCATGGTAGGATTTGACTTCCTGAATCTGATTTCGTCGAGTTCCTGCACTGAGGTCCCAATGGTATGCATGATAAGGCAATCTGAAAATGAAAGAGCATCAGTCTACATTCTTCATTGCTTGGACTCTGCAGAAAGCTTATATGGTTTTATAAATAGCATATCTGATGACAGGTGGAATTTGTTTGGGTTTCTGTTTACATGCTTGGCCATTACAGAAAGTGTGTTGTTGGTAATTTATTGATTTGGCTTAGGTACATTGTGCGGTCATTAGTTAACAGTTGGATACATGCATAATCTTTAAATTATTCAGTATATAGAAGACATACAACAACAACAACAACAACAAAGCCTTTAGTCCCAAACAAGTTGGGGTAGGCTAGAGGTGAAACCCATAAGATCTCGCTACCAACTCATGGTTCTGGCACATGGATAGCAAGCTTCCATGCACCCCTGTCCATTGCTAGTTCTTTGGTGATACTCCAATCCTTCAGATCTCTCTTTACGGACTCCTCCTTACCCCGACCTCTCTAGTAAAAATGTGGTACAACTGGTGAATAAGTTTATCATGCATGAACCTAAAAGGGAAAAGAAGATGGAATGTTTTGCGAGGTCACTCTGACAAAATGAGAAAGGAACAAACAAATAAAAGATCTTTTGCATCCAATTTACCAATCATTGACAAATGTTGTCTGGTCTTTTTTACTCCTATCTTGTTTATGAGATCAGCTGTAGCATATATTTTTTCCATAGCAGGTAAAGAAAGGTGATCGATAGCTTTGTACTTCCTCTTTTTTTTCACTTGCTTGGCACTGTTGACCATGACATTTTATATTTACGGGGACTGCTACAGTGTTGTTAATGTAAGGTTGCTGAATTGTTTATAAGGGCAGTCTCCAAGGAATCCAACTTTGTGTATTGTGTAATCTTGGTGTGCATTATGTATGTGGCTCAATTCTAATGGAAGCAAAAAACTCAGTATGATTGACATGAATATTATATCAACTAAATTTACATTATTCTGTACATGCATGTACTATCTTCAGTTAAAGTATCTAGCTCTCTGCGGTATTCGCCATTTATCTTTTTTACTTTTTCAGTTGTCACAAAGAAATCATTTCAACTCTGATGCACATCTGACCAAATCGTGTTTCATTGCTTCTACAGATTAATCATATCATTGACCAACTTGCAATTGTGACATTTCCAAAACAAAAATGCCAAGACGATGATCAGTGGATAGTAATGGTTGCAAAATACCAAATTATCTAACTTAAAGTGCCTAGCAGATGTACATTTCTTGAGATAATACCATATCCCTCAGCCACCGGACAAGTTCTGGTTGCTACTGGTTTTACATGTAAGAGTTCAAGAATTTTACATCTCCTCATGCGATTCCCTGCTCATCGGTAATACCAGGTTAGTTATCAATATATGCACTGGCGAGCCAAAAAAATATATTATTAGCATGTTTGATGCTGAGAAAGCAGTGTCTGATGAGATGGATCGTAGTGTTATTTGCTTCACATCATTAACTTGAATAGTCTCCACATCATTGCCTATTTCTGGACAATGCATTGCACGAGCCAGTATAGTCATTGTGCAACATAAGGTTTTGAAGTAATTCAGGTTGCATCTGTCTTGGAATGATCGAAAATTTTAGTATAAATCAGGAACCTAGGTAGCAAATATGGAAACCTGCAGAGACCGGGGGTAATCCTCCTTTATATGGAAGCTATCAAGATGACAAATTTTTGATACACGGTTTATGATATCGTGGCGAAATACTTATCAATTGCGTATGTAATTTGGAAGCCAATAAATGCAATAATCTTGTTATAGAATGCTAATTAATTTCGTATTTAATTTGCGGGAAACAGTAAATGCCGTAATCTTGTACTCTATATGGAATACTATAACTAATTTGGTATGTAATTTGTGGGAGACGGTAAATGGCACGATCTTGTTACGGGATGTCAAACAAATTTGTAGTATGTAATTTTTGGGAACCAATAAATGCCATAATGTTGTCATGGAAAACTAATAAATTTGGTATGGTAATTTTTAGGAGCCAATAACTGACATAATCCTGTTATGGAATAGGAGTACTAATTAATTTTGTATGGTATATTTTGTAGCGAATAAATTCATACCCACAGGATATTCCATGATGCGCGTATTATTGGAGGATCTTGAATAATTACCGCGAACCATTCAAAGGAAACACTAATGCAGGAAGTAATTAAACGGCAAAAATTGCACTGGAAGGCGCCTCTATATAAACAGTAGCAGAATGAAAGCACAACAACCAGTACAAAAGGACAATAGGAGAAGGAACCAAAGAAACAGTAAAGAACTTTTGCTATGGCTCCAATCAACTCAAGGTTTCTGTGCTTGATGGTTCTTTTGATGATCTCATCCACTTGCTTGTCGAGTCAAGTATCAGAGATCAACATAGGTACATCTATTTCGAGGAGAGCTTATCAATTATAGAGGATTTTTTTTTTTGGTTTCTGGGATCTAGTAGATATTTATAATTAGCACCCGTTTACTTGAACTCCCAGTACTGCCCATAAAACAAAAAACTGCCATGGTGGTTGTTGACTCCATCCTGGTATATTGATTTCATCATAACTTCAACGATGACAATGGGATATAACATACTGCTAATTGTTGTGCCTGTTTTTGTTGCACACTACATTGTGTTTTCATAGTATCTGAGTTTAATTAGGAACTGCTCTCCGTTCTGATGCACTTATTTTTTTGCTGGCATAGGTCTGGAAGCCAACGAATGCCGGGGCCGTGAACCCTACCAGTACAATTGTACGCCTGATGGTTGTGTTACTGCCTGCAAAAAACTGGGCTGTGTTACTGGGGTTTGCCACAAAGATGGTAGTTGCTCTTGCAGCTAGATGAGGCTGCTCAGTCCTCAGTGGTTGCTCTAATTTGTCGCAAGAAAAAGACCCAGAATAATAAGCTTAGGACATAATGTTGAGCTGTCTTCAATTCCTTTGATTAGTTAAATGGAGATTCTTTATTTTCCCTGTGGTCTCCCGTATCATATTTTTTTTAATGAAAGAAATGGTGGTCTTTTGGCTTAGTCTACCACTTGTGTTAAAAAACTTTGATGTTGTGGAAAAGCATCTTTTGTAAAGCAGGAACACCACATGAGGCAGTGCCAAATCACTTAGAAAATTACCTTCTGTAGAACTTGATTTAAGAACATAACATTGGACCAAATCGTTTCACTGTTCCCAAACACACAAAAATCACCACCGGCACAACCAACATCTGGAAGTTCCAACACTTATTTAGCTTTAATGGAGTACCCGTAGCTGCTCTTTTCTTTCCTTGCACATGTGAGGCGCACATGTGAGCTTCAGTTGGGATTGCTTTTCAAGGACTAGGGATTCAGCGTAGCTTTCCAGCAAATCTGCACCAGGCTCGAATCGTGTTTCTAACGTACGAAAAAAGCTTGAAAAAAATCTGTTTTTTAAATGCCAATTAGCTGTTGCAGCAGGTAAAGTATCCAATCCCCCTCTTCCACACACACACACAGGTATCAGATTTCTCCACATGCCGGTGTTTCTTGAGGCTATTTTTGTGCATTGCCAGGTGAGTCCCAATCTAACCGGGCAAGCCATCTGTAACAAGGTGCCAAATAGAACGTTACATTTCTTTTCTGAGGATCAAATAGAGCGTTACTTTTTTTTAGCAAAAAATAGAGCGTTACCGGTAAAGGAGGCCCACTCCTGTGACTAACGGGCTGGCCCATGTGGACTAATATGTGGGCTTTCTGCTTTCGAGAACATTCTAAAAAGTTTCCCTAGGTTTTCCGGCCGGTTTTATTTGTTTTTTCGAAGACTTTTTTATCATTTTATTTTTTTAAATAAATATATTTGTATTTTCTTCAAATTAGTGATTTTATAAAATGCATGAACTTTTATTTAGATTAGAAAATGTTTTCCAAAATTCATAAAAATTTTCAAATTCACGAAGATTTTCTAATTCATAAATATTCTTTCAAATTCTCATGTTTGTAAAAAACATGTAATATTTTCTAAATTTACGAACATGTTCTTATATTCGCCAAAAAATAATTCATGATTTATTTTTCAATTCGTGAAGATTTTTGGAATCCGTGAACGTTTTTAAATTCAAGAATGTTCTTCAAATTAGTGAAAATAAATAAATTTGTGATTATTTTAGAAAATATATGAACATTTTAATTTCACCATTTCTTTAGAAGTTACCGGAAAAAATTACTGTTTTTTTCTTAAGACTACAAACCACCCTCAGCACAAGATGGGCAAAAAATAAAAAAGCAAACCAGAACGAGGAGAGTCTGGCTGAGCGAGTACAACGTGTGCGAGCACCGAGCAAGTTATTTGGGTATGTCCATTTTGCTCGACATGTGAGCCATAGCAACATTAAGGCGCAATAGGCGCTGAATAAGAGCTCCTGTCAATCGTTGCCGAAGGGTTTTCTTTTGCAACAGGCATCATGATCATCTATATCTATATCTATATTATCTATATATTTTCAAAAAAAAGTCTATATCTATATCTATATCTATATCTATACCAATATAAAAAGACTCAAAAAGGCAGATCCAATTAATCTTGGCCATCAAATCATGTCAATCCAACGACCTGGACTGCTTCATTGTCGAGCGCTCAACACGTTTAGCGTGCAGTTAATTTCATGCCAAATATAGTGCTAATCACATAATAACACGCAAATAATATCCTACTTAATATCCGCATGCACTTAATATACTTTCAAATAACGCGCATTGCATGTACACATTGACTAGTTGCATAAACATCTAATTTAAAATGTGAAATTAAGGATAACTCAAAACCTCCTAAAATGCTTTAGAATGCATCACGAAAATCGATACACTAATGTATGTCCTTCAGAAATCTTGTAATATTCATCATAGCTTCACCTATATGTGAGAAGTCTACCTGTAAATTTCATGAACTGTGGATGGACAACTCCAGAATTAAAATTTCAACCCTTAGTAACTTTAAAATGGTAGATTAAATGCATATTAAATTGAGGGACTTCTGCTTTGTGAAATATCTTGAAAATTTATGAATAGTCTTCCAATAATATTAGGAAGCTGCAATAGATTTTCATAAACTTTTGGAACACAAAAAGTCACAATCTTGTAGTTTGCCCCAATTTAAATAAAGTAGCTTGCCTTCTCTCAAACTATTTGTATCAAGAATGTGGCATCCCAGCCCACGCCAAGCAACAAGGGATGAACTGAATTGCTTGCCTTGTAACAGGGGTTAGTAGCTTGCCTTCTCTCGAACTATTTGTATAATTTGCTCAGATTCTGTTCTATTTAGTTGTTAGTGTCACTAACTTGCTCTAAAAGAGCCCTGCTTTGGTACACCCCCTCACAAAACGTATAAAAGGTAATATAGACTTTCCATGAATTATACAATCGTATATTGTATACATATTAATTAATGTATGTAATTTAATTTTTTTAGGCGAATGTACATAATAGTTCAGTTTTGGGTAAAAGTGGCGACCAAACGGCCAGGCCAATGCAAGCGCTAAGCAAATGCGGGAATTTCGTGAAAAATATAAAACCACATGTAGCAGGAGTCGAAACCCAACATAGACATGCATGCTAATGGTACTAGCCAGACGAGCTAGCCACTGACGACGGCTGAAAAGCAGCCCTAAAGTTTAAAGTACCAATTAAATGGCAGATCCGTTTTTTTAATTTTCATCATTTCTTGGAAAAAATAACAAATTTTCTTGGAAATGCGAACATGTTTTGAAATCATAAACAAATTTCGAATATTCTTTTCTTAAATGCGAACATTTTCTTAGTGTACGGTGAACTTTATTCAAATACACACTGAGCTTTTTTTAAATAATGCTGATTTTTTTTTTGAAATGCATGCTGAACAAAAATTCTATACATGAAGAACATTTTTTTTATAAGTGAACATTTTCCAATATACGTTGAACATTTTTCTTCAATACGGCGAACTATTTTAAGATGATGTTTTCTGAAAAATGAACAAAATTGGAATTTTGAACTTTTATTGGAATTTGGAATTCCAATTTTTTTTGAAACGTGAATAATTTTGAAAAATATGGTTTTTTAAGACATGAACAAAATTGGGAATTTCAACATTTTATAAAATTCTAAACATTTTTTGAAAAAATTGAATTTAGGAAAAACAAAAAGAAAACAGAAAAAAGAAACAAAATAAGGTAAGAAACAAGGTGTGAGGTGACGGCCGCGGTCCAAAAATGGACAAGAGAAGTCTGGACATGATCATCAATGATGCCCTCAGATCTTTACACATTTTTGTACGAATTACTGACGCAACATGTCGATCCTATCTAACATAAACAAGCAAATTGAAAAACTGGGGTAGAACCATGTTAAAAGTCTCCAAAATCTGATATTTCAATATAGGTTCTACTAAATGGGGTAATATGTGAATGTACAACTATAGGGTAAAAGGTAGAATTCACTCTAAAATAAATTATAGAGGAAAGTGGTTTAGTACATGGAACCACATGACTATATGATCCATCAACTGGGAACATCCGTGATGCACAAAAACCAAGCGAGAGATAACATTTGTTTAGTTGAACCAAACATCCATGCAGCAAGACAAGCTGTCTGATATAGTTGCATCATCCATTGTGTATAGAATTACTTCCGATGGGCCTGGGGAAGGAACAATACAACCCCTCGGGTCGCTCCCGCCAGTCAAAGCCCTAGCCGCCGCCAGTCAAAGCCCTTCCTCTTCTCCTTCCCTCGCCGCTGTCAGCGAACGCCGCCTGGGCAAAGCCCGCACGGCTCAGCGGCGGCGGGCCATTTCCTCCTCGTGTTGGTGCTACGCCAGCACGGGCTGCTAGCCACGGCAGGATCTCGGGCGCTGCCTCGCACCAGTGTGCACACTGGTTGGGAGTGGCCGCGGTTCAGCACTGGGAGGCGTGCGTAGGGGCGGTGCAGCGTGGCTGCATCGGGGTGGCCGTGTCCTAGCGATTCTAGGGGCGCGGCGATCTGGAGCGCCGGCAAGGGGAGGCGTGTGCGAGGGATGCAAGGGGAGCACAGATTCTAGCGGCCTGCGCGGATCTCGTGCTCCGACGTGGGGAGGCGCGTTTTGAGGGATCTGGCTGATGCAGATCTGCGCGTGGTGGACCCAGACGGGCATCCTGGGCGTGCGGGAGGTGTAGGCAGCGTGGATCTGCTGCGTGGGCATCGTGGCAAGGGCGCTGGGCGTGCGAGGGGCTCGAAGGTGATGGTGGTGTTGCGGCAGCAAGGTGTGCAAGGGGCCTGCGCGACAAGGAAGTTTAGTTGCGTGCCGTGGGCGTTTCAGATCTGGTCTCTGGTGGGTGCTTTGTGGCGTGCATGGTGCACGTTGACGCGCTTGATGCATGACTGCGGCCCGAATCCATGGTGGCTCCTGGCCTCGGGCAGCGTGCCTATACCCCTTGCCGGCATGGTGCTTGGTACGCCATGGGCTGATGGCGGTGGCTGTGGCTATCGTTGACCTTTTGGAGGCATTGCAGCTCTGCTGTTGCACACCTCACACGGATCTAGCCGGCGGTGCAGCTCCAGGGGAAACCCTTGATCCTGAGTGATCAAACGATGGCGGCGCCTTGGTGTCATTTTCCCTCTAGGGGGCTTCATCTTTGGAGCTGGACATCGACATGCGGGACAAGTGGATGGCGTCGGTGTTCGCTCGAGGTTTTTGTGGCAACAATAATGGGGGTGAACGAGGTCGGAGACGTGGCGTCGGTTGAGGTTGTTGGCTCTTCTCCGGCGTGTCTGTGGGATTGCCTCGGCTGTTTGTCGCAGTGAAGTCTAAGCTGCCGTGGCGGGGCCAGGTGGTATATGATGACGAGCGATGGGTGGTCCGTTCGGTAATCCTCCACGGCGCCAACCTTGCCTACATCTCCTTCGTAGTTCTCCGTCAGAGGCCTGCATGTGGCTCCATATAGCCTCTTCCGCGTTGGTTGGGTCGATGATCATCTGCGGCAAAGTCGGAGTCGTTTGCTCACTGTTTTAGGGTTGGCGATGAGACCTACTAGAGGAGAAGTGATGATGATGACGTCTACGTGCGGTCTTGATGATGCCCTAGTTGAAGACTGTGTGTTGGGTATCCCGTGTGCCGCTCAGTGGTTTGTGATGGTTTTTCGCCCGGTTTTCCAATAATTAACTGGGCAACTCTTTTCTGCTTAATTAATGGACGAGGCAAATCTTTTGCCTTTGTTTCGAAAAGAAAAGAAAAAGTACTTCCGATGACATAATCTGTTCGATACATATATCTACGAATATATGCGTGAAATCATCTCACGTCTCAAATCCAGCTCATTACTGCTAAATCATTCCACAAGTTTTTAGTAGTGCTACCACAACATTATCTCAAATATAATTCTAGTTATAAGTAGGATGTAAGGGCATTATCTCTCCGTCGGGCCATGAGGTAAACATCTAACAATCATTGGATGAACCAACGATAGTGAGATCCGCCTTCACAACGCAGCTCGATCCTACTACATAGCCTTCCGACGGGTCCTTGAGTTTCTTGAGTCCAAGGAAATTAGCCCATCCCCAGCTGCGTCCACCTGTAAACACCAGGAGACCTGCGATCACCATAAAAGTAAGAAGATCAACTCACGAACACTAGCTTCTTGAATCACACATATCAGTAGGACTGATAATTGCTAAGGAGAGCTGAACCTGAAGTTCCAGTCAAGTGTTTCCCGTTCTTTTGGTCCAGGATGGACAGAGTCATTACAACCACCTTCTTGGACTTGAGATGGAGCTCATCCGAGACATCCAGGTATAAGTACAAGCTGAGGCAATCAGTGCTGTACTTGTTACCACGCGGATACATGCGGATGTACCTGTTGAAGAAAATGGGAAGTGTCACTTCAAATATAATTGGGTACCCGGGAAAATATATTTGAAGGGCTGGTTACTGAAATCAGAAAGTTGAGGCTGAGCTTGGCTGTAGTCAAGAGAACTTTGGACATAACATGGTAGCATTACAATTGTACAAAAAATCTGAACAAAACATCACTACAGTAGAAGATAGAGTACAATGTTACACAAAAATAATCTGAGAAAATAATCGATGGTATGTGGCACATCCAAGAACAGGTGGTACCAAATATATACATAATGAAATTCTAGCTTTTATTCAACATAGAATTTAGTACTAGTTTCCGAATCTTTGGTGCAGCATGATTACAAAAACCTGTTTCTACTGAAACTGGAATGCCTATGCATATCTGTAAATAAAATAGAGGTACAGTTCTTTGGTTGTATAATGCTAAACTGTCCAGTTAAAATATTTGAAGGGCCTTGCCTTGCACAAAGAACTGGCCATCACTAAGTTCCTAAAGTGAGTAGGTACGGTGAGCTAAAGGATACATATAAGCTAAAATGTTGGATAACGCATGCATGCCATTTATATAAATCATTTGTGATGTAACTGCCTAACTGGTAATAGGTGCATACCATTTATGCCCACCAACTTCAAATGTAGGGGAACGGACAAAGTGATCCAAGTCCAGTTCAAGGAAATTGTTCATGTTCCAAGTGTATGTCCCTTTGACGAACCCCTTCTTCTGAACAAAGAGGTTCTGAACTGTCGTAGGCTTCTTCTGAACCACAACAGCCTTCTTTTCAGGAGAAGAGACATCAATTTTTAATATCTCCACACCGAAGACACAGCTATCATCAACTAGAAAAGCAGATGATTTCAGTAGCTCCTGAAGAGGAATCAAGCAATGCTCCTTCGAGAAGATATTCTTGAAACCAAAGTTGTAGCTAGCTGCACTTAGGTAAAGGTTAGAACTTGGAAGATTAGACAGCGAAGAACTTGTATGCAAGAAGCAAATATTACCAAATAATATCTAACTAACCTTCACCCTAGTTAAGAAAGCAAGGTAGTGAATTACATCCAGATGATGATAATCAAATTTAAAGAGAAACATGCGTATGCTATCTGAACCATAATAGACTCAAGTGTGAAACTTGTAATGTCTCAAGTGAGATACATGTGTATGCCATCAGAACCATCCAAATTCCTGAAGGTCTACAGAGAACCTTGACAGCAAAGCAAATACAACGCGACTTGTTAATGCCAAAACATTGTACTTGACCATATTTTGATATTTACAGATATTGACTTGTAATGATAGAATCATGGTATTTATATCTCAAACTTATGACACACAGAGGAGTATGGATTCATAGCTATAATATGATGGACGTGCTTGAAAAAACACATCCATGAGACTACCTTTGCATCCACAGTACATTCGTCTTGAATGGTTGTATATTGACAACTCAAACACCGGATGCACCATGTGACCTGGCACCAAGCTTGGTCGGAATGCCACAAGACGAAGAGCAACATATGGCGTTGATGAACCAGCTTTTTTATGCATTGGTTTCACTTCCAGGTGCCTTTTTTTTTGCGGGGGACACTTCCAGGTGCCTGGTAAATGAAATCATAGGAAAAAACCAAAGTCCCTCTAAAATTCATAATTGAAGTAGGAGTGCCGTCTAATTTCTTCACTTCATGCACTGTATCAACTTTAGCGACAGACTGTTTGTTTATGAGATTGTGATTGCTAATTTGATTACATCGATGATCGATCGAAACATCATTGTGAGTGAATGGCATCCTAAATCAATGTGTATATGGATAACATATAATTACCTTTTCTACTAAAACAAACCAGATGGTATTTACAGCTAATACAAATTTTTTGCAGACTTCCTTTTGCAATTATGGTGCATACCAGTTATACCCAGAGCAGTGAAAAGTGTCAGATGTTGCTGACTTAGCTCCTGTCTCAAGCAGCGATGAGAAGTCATTAATCCTCCATTCTAAATCTGGAACATGGGTCTTTCCAAAGTCCTGCATCCTCCATTCTGAGTCCGGATCAACATGGGCCTTTCCTAGGAGTGCACGAGCTGATATTTGCACAAATGTAATAACTCAAAATTAGAAAACAAAGGAGAGAATATGCTATGAGAAAATTCATGTGCATGTTGCAGTTCCAAATGAACAGAGTACAATATCGACAACCGCAAGAATGAACAACAGCATATAAGTTTTTTATGTTCTGATTAAATGGATCAAAATCTTGAACGCATACTAGGTTATTCATGTCACCAATCAGGGGTAGAACAAAGCACAAATACTTGTACTTTCTTATAGTATGTCATTAGCCCGTACTACCGCTTCTAATCCAGAAGACATCAAGACCAGCACTCAAACAACTTCGTGTTTCTAGATAAGGAGAGTGATATACCCAACATACTAGCTAGCCATCTTCAATTCAGAGCTAGGATTTCATATTCCGCCTTGACTTTTGCCAAGGATTTATACTGTAAATCACATCTAACTTTTATAGTTTATAAAAGACACAGTACAAACATCGAACTTCTATTTGGTTTATAAAAGACAGTCAAAACATCACGATTGACTAGACATACATACATGAACTCTTGCAGTTGCCCATAGATCTGCCCCTTCCTCTTCTCCCGTCGTCTGCAAGTGAGATTAAATCATATCACATCTCAGGTAAAGGTAGCACATCATCATATAGACTACTAGTACTGAAGAACCACAGTAGGCACACAAAAATTGTAACTATCATGCCATAATGCAGGGTTAAGAACATACAGAATCTTGAGGGGCAGAGTCAACCTCGATGAAAAATAATTACCACGGCATGTAAAAATCATTACCCGCCAAAATAAAAGAAAGAACAAGAAGTAGAAGTCCCTGGACACGAACAGATCGATTAAAAACCTACGCGCTGTACCCCTCGATCGATTGGGAAAGAAAGCCAACAATTTGCAGCGCAAAACCCTGAATCCCTGTTTCGTGAAAAGAAAAGAAAAACTGGAAGTCTGAAAAACCCTCAACTCCAGAAGAAAAAGTGAAGAACGATAGGATGCGATCCTCGGTAAAGAGATGGGATTTGCGGCTTCCATGAAGAAACCTGAATCCTGTTTCGTGAAAAGAAAAAGGAAAAGCTGGAAACCCTCAACTCCAGAAGAAGAAGTGAAGGACAGCAAGATGCGATAATCCGCGGTAAAGAGACGGGATTTGGGACTGCCATGAAGAAGCGGAGGAAGAGAGGGACCTGGATTTGGGGGCGGACCGAGAGTACCTCACAATGGCTTCCTCGGTGTTCGTCGGGGTCCCGGAGCCGGAGGTGCGAGGCAGGGGAGTGGGGTTTTAATGGTGGCCTCTCCACGCTCCACAGAGAAGTCACAAAGAGGAAGAACGCTTGCCCCTCACTTTCCTCTCGTCTTGTCTCCGTGGCTCCATTTTCCTCCCCGTCTCTTTTCTCGTTTATCAAAGCACTGAGCTGCCATTTTGCCATTTTGGTGCAAGGTTTGTTTTCCTTGCATTAAAGCTGACTGACGCGTTCACAATTTTTACTTCTGGGCGACGGTCACAGGTCACACAGAGCAAGAGTATTTGCCCGCCACTTTTCTATCCTCTGTCTCTCCTGCGTCCGTCTCCCCGTTTCCCTCTCCCTCTCCCTCTATTTTCTCTTTTTTTTTAGCTATTTCTCCCTTATTAAAAGCACTCGAATACTACTACCATTCTCTTGCAAGGTTTTTCTTTCGGTACACGAAAGCAGACTCACGCTCACAATTTTGCGTCTCTCTCTCATTTACTATGTTTTTTTTGCGGGTGAACTCATTTACTACATTGCTCGTGTATCTTGCTGGTGGTTGGTAGCTGCTCCCTTTTGAAGGATTTTTTTCAAGAGTACAAAAATTGCGGACCATATTTTTGTAGAAGATAGAAACAACGATTTCAAGAGGTCAATCAAGTTGCGAGCAACCCAAGACCAAAACCCACTCACCCTGGTCACCCTTAGTGCGAGTTTCCAGTCCTAATCTCGTCTAGAATTTTAGAAACAAGCGTTTGCGCTTCCATTTGTTGCTCTGCTCAATTGAGGACGCGAGTATTTCTTTGCTTTCACAATGACCATAACGTGCAGATGACAAAGGAGTCGAAGCCTTGCCTCTCAACCTTGTTGAATTGCTGTCTGTGTAACATCCACCATCCCAAGAAATGTATGTTGCCACTGGCCCGTGGATAGGTAACTATAAAGCATCTAGATAATGATGCCAGGTCTCTTGAGCATAGACACATTGCACGAAGTTGTGGTCAACATTATCTTCCTCTTGTAAACATGTGAAGCATGCCGAAGCCGTGTCTTGTAACCCATGCCGGGCGCGACGGTCAGAGGTCCAAAGGCGATATTGTGCAGCTAGCCAGGTGAAAATCTTGCACTTGAGAGGTGCCCAGCTTCTCCATATAGCAGGGAAAAATGAGCTGTCAGGGAGCTCTTAGCATAGCCGATCGTAAGTGGATTTAGCCGAGTAGATACCTGAGGCAGCGCACGACCAAGAGAATGTGTCCGGCCTGTCGGGGTCTCGTTGCACTGATGGGGTCACCTACCACTGGTAGGGTCAAGGACCTAACATCTAAGGCCCACCTAGGGTCCCACACCATCATTGGGAGGTCCCTGGACCACAGGTGCATCCAGATGCGCATCACAAAGAATCCACTCGGATACACCGACGACACTCGGATGTCTTCCCTCCAATCGGCCAGCCATCACCACTCGGATAGAGGAGGCGTAACGATGATGTGGGAGCTGCAACGGTGGAGTAGTCTTAAGTTGGACTTGAAGTATAGTCATGGCTACCGTAACCTATAACTGTCGTAGTCGTGGCTATTACCACCTGTAACCGCCATAGTTATAGTCATTAAACCCCCTTGTAACGTGGCAATAAAGAGGCCGAGGCGCACTCTATATAAGCCACCCACCTCCTCCATGGCAAGGGTTCAACATCCATTGTAATCATATACCCCAAGAGAAAACAAGCCTCCGGGCACGAGACGTAGGGATGTTACCTTCTCCGAAAGGGGCCCGAACTCATAAAAACCGAGTGTCACACTTGCGCGGTAACTAGGCTCCCTTGTTCATACCTCTAGTACTCGTTGTCAGGATCGTTGCCTTGATAGTTGGTGCCCACCGTGGGGCTGTGCGCTAGCGATTATCCAGCGCAGGTGAATTTCATCATCATCATGATTCTCGGTGGCGAAATCCATTTCAGAGCAATCAGCTTCATCGTCGACGCTTCGGTGTGGCTCCGGGAAGCCCGGCTGAACGAGGAGTCGCTGCCCATTCGGGGTGCAACACACTTCAGCGCATATTCATACGGAGTCCTCCGCCAACCTTCGGTTTCGTACCGAGTGGCTCCCCTCCTTCCTGCTGGTCGCCATTGCAAGCGCTCCGGGCGCTCACGGCTCCGGCGTTGGATCAAGCACGCCACGGCCCTTTAGACCGCGACCGGGCAGGTGGCGGCACTCGAACCAGACGAGCCCTCCCTTGACCTTTTCGGCTGCCTCCACGAGGACTCCATTAACGAGTCCGAGTGCGAGAGCGTCTGATATGTCTCCAACGTATCTATAATTTTTTATTGTTCCATGCTATTATATTATCCATCTAGGATGTTTTATATGCATTTATATGCTGTTTTATATGATTTTTGGGACTAACCTATTAACCTAGAGCCTAGTGCCAGTTTCTGTTTTCTCCTTGTTTTTGATTTTTACAGAAAAGGAATACCAAACGGAGTCCAATTGATGTGCCAATTTTTGATGATTTTTTATGGACCAAAAGAAGCCCCAGAGTGAAAGAGCTGGGCCAGAAGAGTCCCGGGCTGCCCACGAGGGTGGGGGGCGCGCCCCCCTGTCTCGTGGACAGCCCGGAGACCTCCCTGACGTGAGACCTACGCCAAAAATTCCTATAAATACAGAAACCTCCAGAAAATAACATAGATCGGGAGTTCCGCCGCCGCAAGCCTCTGTAGCCACCAAAAACCAATCGGGACCCTGTTCCGGCACCCCGCCGGAGGGGAAATCCCTCACCGGCGGCCATCTTCATCATCCCGGCCTCTCCATGACGAGGAGGGAGTAGTTCACCCTTGGGGCTGAGGGTATGTACCAGTAGCTACGTTTTTTTATCTCTCTCTCTCTCTCGTGTTCTTGAGGTGGTACGATCTTGATGTATCGCGAGCTTTGCTATTATAGGTGGATCTTATGATGTTTCTCCCCCTCTACTCTCTTGTAATGGATTGAGTTTTACCTTTGAAGTTATCTTATCGGATTGAGTCTTTAAGGATTTGAGAACACTTGATGTATGTCTTGCATGTGCTTATCTGTGGTGACAATGGGATATCACGTGATCTACTTGATGTATGTTTTGGTGATCAACTTGCGGGTTCAGTGACCTTGTGAACTTATGCATAGGGGTTGGCACACGTTTTCGTCTTGACTCTCCGGTAGAAACTTTGGGGCACTCTTTGAAGTTCTTTGTGTTGGTTGAATAGATGAATCTGAGATTGTGTGATGAATCTGAGATGTGAGATTGAGGTGACATTGGAGTATCTAGGAGACATTAGGGTTTTGGTTGATTTGTGTCTTAAGGTGTTATTCTAGTACGAACTCTAGGATAGATCGAATGGAAAGAATAGCTTCGTGTTATTTTACTACAAACTCTTGAATAGATCGATCAGAAAGAATAACTTTGAGGTGGTTTCGTACCCTACCATAATCTCTTCGTTTGTTCTCCGCTATTAGTGACTTTGGAGTGACTCTTTGTTGCATGTTGAGGGATAGTTATATGATCCAGTTATGTTATTATTGTCGAGAGAACTTGCACTAGTGAAAGTATGAACCCTAGGCCTTGTTTCCTAGCATTGCAATACCGTTTGTGCTCACTTTTATCATTAGTTACCTTGCTGTTTTTATATATTCAGATTACAAAAACCTATATCTACCATCCATATTGCACTTGTATCACCATCTCTTCGCTGAACTAGTGCACCTATACAATTTGCCATTGTATTGGGTGTGTTGGGGACACAAGAGACTCTTTGTTATTTGGTTGCATGGTTGTTTGAGAGAGACCATCTTCATCCTATGCCTCTCACGGATTGATAAACCTTAGGTCATCCACTTGAGGGAAATTTGCTAGTGTCCTACAAACCTTTGCACTTGGAGGCCCAAGAACGTCTACAAGAAGAAGGTTGTGTAGTAGACATCAGCATCGAGTCCATGGACGAAGTCCTCATTACCGCCACGGAATAGCACGGTCCCCCAGGGTACACGGGCCCCCACGATGGGTGATAACCCACAAGTATAGGGGATCGCAATAGTTTTTGAGGGTAGAGTTTTCAACCCAAATTTATTGACTCGACACAAGGGGATCCAAAGAATATTCTCAAGTATTAGCAGTTGAGTTGTCAATTCAACCACACCTGAAAGACTTAATATCTGCAGTAAAATATTTAGTAACAAAGTAGTATGGAATTAATGGTAACAGTGGCAAAAGTAATAGTAGCAGTTTTGTAGCAATCGTAACAGTGGCAACGGAAAAGTAACTGAGCAAAGATCAATATGAAACGAGCTCGTAGGCAATGAATCAATGATGGATAATTATGTTGGATGGCATTCATCATGCAACAGTTATAACATAGGGTGACAGAAAACTAGCTCTAATTCATCAATATAATGTAGGCATGTATTCCGAATATAGTCATACGTGCTTATGGAAAAGAACTTGCATGACATCTTTTGTCCTACCCTCCCGTGGCAGCGGGGTCCTAGTGGAAACTAAGGTATATTAAGGCCTCCTTTTAATAGAGTACCGGACCAAAGCATTAGCACTTAGTGAATACATGAACTCCTCAAACTACGGTCATCACCGGGAAGTGTCCCAACTATTGTCACTCCGGGGTTGCCGAACCATAACATGTAGTAAGTGACTATAACTTGCAAGATAGGATCAAGAGCACAAATATATTCATGAAAACATAATAGGTTCAGATCTTAAATCATGGCACTCAGGCCCTAGTGACAAGCATTAGGCATAGCAAAGTCATAGCAACATCAATCTTAGAACATAGTGGATACTAGGGATCAAACCCTAACAAAACTAACTTGATTAAATGGTAAATCTCATCCAACCCATCACCGTCCAGCAAGCCTACGATGGGATTACTCACGCATGGCGGTGAGCATCATGAAATTGGTGATGGAGGATGGTTGATGATGACGATGGCGGCGATTTCCCCTCTATGGAGCCCAAAACAAACTCCAGATATGCCCTCCTGAGGAAGAACAGGAGGTGGCGGCGGCTCCGCATCGTAAAACGCGATGAATCCTTCTCTCTATTTTCCCCAAACGTGAATATATGGAGTTGGAGTTGAGGTCGTTGTGAAGGAAATATGCCCTAGAGGCAATAATAAAGTTATTATTTATTTCCTTATTTCATGATAAATGTTTATTATTCATGCTAGAATTGTATTAACCAGAAACTTAGTACATGTGTGAATACATAGACAAACAGAGTGTCACTAGTATGCATCTACTTAACTAGCTCGTTAATTAAAGATGGTTAAGTTTCCTAACCATAGACATGAGTTGTCATTTGATGAACGGGATTACATCATTAGAGAATGATGTGATTGACTTGACCCATCGTTAGCTTAGCACTAGATCGTTTAGTTTATTGGTATTGCTTTCTTCATGACTTATACATGTTCCTATGACTATGAGATTATGCAACTCCCAAATACCGGAGGAACACTGATGCGGAGCATCCCATGTTCATCCCCATGGACGTGTCTACATCTCCCACGACACCACTTGGACCTATGACAAGAGCTCGAGCAAAGGCTATCGAAGATAAGGTGAACTCGCTCCTCTCCGAACTCGCTCTTTCTACTTACGAGACATGGCTACTACCTCATGTGGAGACTCTATGTGTGATCAGGTGCTTTGAGGAGAGCCATGGAACAGCTACACTCAATGGCCAAGATGGCGAGGACACCAAGCGGGAAGGACAAGAAGAAGAGTTTCCACGGAAGCTACATGCACCGGACGACCGGCCCAGCCCAGACGTCTGACCCCTGGAGGTCGCAACAGCCAAAGGAAGACTGGACAACAAAAGTTACAGGCTCCAGACGACTGGCCAAGCCCGGACGTCCGACAACTCCCAGCGAGCGGACGACCGGCCGCACCGGACGTCCGGCAACTGGACTCCTGAGAGGATATTAACGGAAGACTGAAGCCACCGGATGTCCGTCACACCAGCACCGGAACCAAAACAGCGGATGTCCGATCCTACCGGACGTCCGGACCTCCGCGAGCGACCGGATGACTGGTAGAGACTAGACGTCCACTGCCTGTGTGACCGTAGCTTCGGGCTGATGCCCTTGTACCCCTTCACTTCACCCCCATTTGCATTATGACTATAAATAGACCTCTCCCACCTCCTAGCTAGGGTTAGTGTTGATTTAGCTGGTTTGTGAGATAGAGCCTCGCTCATCCATCCGGATCTACTCCTCGTGAGGGACTGACACCTCTTCGGAGAAGATCCACCTGGATTCAAGACCTCCATCCGGAGAAGACCATCATCAAGACCTCCTCATGGAGAAGAACCGGTTACCCTTTGTATTGTCCCGTGTTGGATTTGGATCTTGTACCCCTCTTGTGTGTTTTGATGATCTAGCACATGTGTGACTTTGTTCTTGTTGGTTGAGTGTTTTCTCATGTTTTCCTCTCGTTTCCCTCCTCATGTTCTTCATGTTCCTCGTAGGGATCCTCTCCAAACGTGAAAGATCGGCCTCTAGGGTTCTACCCTACATCATCTTGGTATCATGAGCCACGTTGATCATGTTTTGGAGCCCCTACCCCGTGTTTTCTAGCTTGATTTTGTTGTTTTCGTCCTAAATCCAAAAATCCCCACCAAAAATAGCCCCAATTTTTTTGTGATTTGTCGGTGTATTGAAGTTTTGTTGGATTTGATCCATGGATTTGTGTTGCCACGTGTGGATCTAGCTTTCCCCACCCTCCCCACCCTTTTCCATCCACAAAATCGTTCGAATTCGACATCCACACCTTCCTCCATCCTGAAATCGAGCAGTTCTTCCCGTGCCCGAATCCACCCAGGCACCGGACGACCGGGCTCCTCCGGACATCCGGCGACCGGACGACCGTGACCCACCGGATGTCCGTAAAAACCTGACGAAACGAATTTTTCCAGTTCGGCCACCACCATTTCCCCTCTTTCCACCACATCTTCCAAACACTTACTCCACCTCAGATGCCCACATACACCACCATCGTTCACCAATACCACCTATGGCGATTTTAACACATTTTGGTCTTTGAGATTTTGGGTTGTGGTTCCCGTGTCCTATTGTGTTTCGGCTATATAGGTACGGTTCGACATCATCATCACCACAACTCATCTTTGCAAAGGACTCATCATCGCCAAGGATGGTAACCTCGACAACATCTTTGTCATACCATGCCATTGCATTGATAACCACATAGCCTTACTTTTGTGTTGCTTACCCATCGAGACTAGCCTTTGAGTATTGCCGGCAACGTGACTTGTGCGCATTAGTGATCATACTCCATAGCATACATACCATACCATAGTGGTGCCTATCTTGGCATCATCTTTTGTGTCACAAAGTTGTCATCGCATACACAATTGCTATCTTGGTTCGTGAAGTTTTGCATGAGAAAAGAGCTCAAAAGTGAAAGAGCCAACCAAGTTTTTAAGCAAAGAGCTTATAAGCAAGAACCATAGCATCATACTACATTAAGATTGTCATATCCGATCATATTACCGAAATACCATACATATAGCATACTTGGGATAGAGGTCGTTGCATTTTTGCCTAGTAGGTTGTGCACAAGTTATGTATTCGCCTATTGTGCAATCGTGCTAGCGTCTCTCTAGTATTGTGCAACAAGAGCATTTTCGTGGACTACACATTCTGGCTCATTTTTGGTTTGCACAATCCCACTTATCTATTTGCGTGTGTGTTTACGTGTACCACCATTTGCTTGGTATACTTGTTGCATTTGCAAATTTGTGAATCTTTTCCAACATTATTGAAGCTCACTTACCATTTCATCAAATTTTGTGCCACCATCCTAACCAAGCTCCACCATTAGCTTTTACTTGTGTAGGTGTGAGAACCGACAAGAATTGGTACCAATTGTGCTATTTCATTGTCCACATTTGAGTGATCTTGATCCATCTCCAACATTGGTCAAGGTACATTTGGTATAAGTTCTTCTCTTTCTCCCACTCACATTTCGCTTGGAATGATGGATAGGCCAAGTTATTCTACCAACCCACTCTTCATCGAGCAAGACGACGACATGACATCATACGTCACCAAGAGCCACCTCTTTGGTGCACAACGAACGTTGCATCAAGAGCAACGAGCAATGACCGACCGCATCGACAATCTCGCCACCGACTTGCGACTCTCCGAGCAATGTACAAGGGACTACTTCGACAACAATCTCGATGCTCACAAGCAAGAGAACGATACAAGAATGGACGAGATCCGTGCTTTGTTGGTGAACCACCCTCCTTCAACTTCTTCATACTCAAGACGGAGCCGTTCAAGTCGACACTCTGATGATACCTTCTCCGGCTCAAGTACACCGACATCAAACACTCTTCGCCGAGCCGCGCGTCAAGACCGTCATGCATCTCGCAATCCTTTACGCGGCAATCATCTAAAAGAGCAAGTCGATGAGCAAGTACTTCGTCATCAACCTCACCAAGATCCTTTTGCACAAGCTCAAGAATGACAACGTCAACGTCGCCAAGAGGAAGAACGAGCGCGTCAACATCAAGAGGAACAAGACGATGAGGCTCAACGTCTTCAATAACAACAACATGAAGCACAAGCTCTTGAGGCGCAACGTGCCCTGCAAGAATCAAGTCGAGCCATTGACAAGCGCAACTGCGATAGGCGCAATCAAGAGGAAGCACTTCAAGAAGAAATCCAAGAGTAGAACTACCAACCAAGAGTGCAACGTCAAGTTGCCCCACCTCCTCCTCAAGCTCGACAAGCTCCTCCTCAACCTCAAGTTCAACAAGAGCAAGTTGATCATGGACTTCCCCCACGCCGAGAGCAACATGAGGATGATTATCCTCCACGTCAAGGGCGTCATCATCATCCTCGACCACAACACAATGAAGAGCAACGCTATGGCAAGCTAAAGTTCACAATGCCCAAGTTCAATGGAAGCAATGTTCCCAAGAGTACCTATCATGGGCATTGAAGGTCGACAAAATCTTTCGTTTGCACAAATATGAGGAAGAGAAGAAGATCGCTATGGCATCCCTGGAGTTCCAAGATTATGTGCTCATATGGTGGGAACAAATTCTTGAGCGCTTGGGCTCAAATGAAAGATGTCATGCGAGCACGTTTTGTGCCCACCTACTACAACCGCGATCTCTTCAAGAAGCTCCAACTACTCAAGCAAGGAACAAAGAGTGTTGAAGAATAGTACAAGGAAATGGAGATAGCCATGATACGAGCCAATGTCACGAAAGATGATGAGCAAACTAGGGCACGCTTCTTGAATGGCCTCAATCATCCCATCAAGAAGATTGCCGACTTCCAACCCTACTCCAACCTCATTGAGCTCGTGCATCAAGCTACCAAAGCGGAACATCAAGTGCAAGATGACTTCAAGTATGCCAAGTACTCATCCAAGACCTATGGTTTCTCCAACAACCAAGCTTCAACGACTCCTCCAACTTCTACCCCAACCAAGCCATCTACAAGCAATGACGGCAAGTCAAGTTACAAGAAAACTTCGACAAGCTCAAGTCCTCATCCTCCTTCTACAAGCAACTTCAAGACGCGCGCTTCATCATCTACTACAACCGATGAGACCGTCAAGACAAGCTCCTTCAAGTGTTTCACTTGTGGCGGTCGAGGCCACAAGTCCTTCCAATGCACCGACAAGCGCACCATGATACTCAATGACGACGGAACCTATGACTCCATGAGTGAAGAGGAAATGGAAGCCCTTGAGCAAGTGGCCATGCACCGACGCGTGAACAAGGATGAAGATGATCAAGTCTTTTGTGATGAGGATTCGAGCCCGACTCTCGTTATCTCCAAAGTCTTGACTCTTCAACATCAACAAGAAGAAGACCAACGATGCCACATCTTCAACACAAAGGCCGGCATCAATGGAAGGTCCATCAAGGTCATCATCGATGGAGGTAGTTGCCACAACTTGTCAAGTGAAGAACTATGCTCCAAGCTACAATTGGTCAAGATGAAGCACCCGCACCCCTACAAAGTCCAATGGCTAAGCGACTCCGGCACTATACGCGTTGAGCATACGGTCCAAGTCTCCTTCAAAATTGGCGCATATGAGGACACTTTGGAGTGTGATGTCGTCCCGATGTCCGTTTGCCACCTCCTTCTTGGTCGACCATGGCAATTTGACCGCGGCGTCATCCACAACGGGCGTACCAATCACTATAGCTTCAAGATGAAAGGGAAGGAATATGTGCTACGACCTATGTCTCCTAGTCAAGTGATAGCCGACAAGCAAGCCACCCATCATGGAGAGAAGAGTGAGAAAGTGATCCACCCAAAAGAGAGTGAGAGCCACAAGCCAAAACCGAGTGCCTCCACGATGAGCGACAAGAAAAACTTCATCCTATTTGCCACCAAAAGAGAGATGAGAGAAGTGTGTGAGAACCCATCGAGTGTTATGCACTTTGTCCTTGTGCGCAAGGATGAGGCACCAAAAACTAACACCTCTCACGATCTGCCTTTAGTGTTCTCTTCTCTTTTGCAGGAATTCCAAGATGTTTTCCCCGATGAGCTACCTCCTGGTCTACCTCCTGTACGAGGCATTGAGCACCGAATTGACCTCATCCCCAAAGTACCTCTACCAAACAAAGCTCCATACCGGGTCAACCCCGAAGAAACTAAGGAGATCCAACGGCAAGTACAACAACTAATCGACAATGGACATGTACGTGAAAGCTTAAGCCCTTGTGTCGTTCCAGTTATACTTGTGCCCAAGCAAGACGGTAGTTTTCACATGTGCTCGGATTGTAGACCTATCAATGCTATTACCAGTCGTTATAGGCATCCCATTCCTCGCCTAGATGATATGCTTGATGAACTTAGCGGTGCCACCATTTTCTCAAAAATTGATCTTAAAAGTGGCTATTATCAAATCCGCATACAAGAAGGTGATGAATGTAAAACCGCTTTCAAAACCAAATTTGGCTTGTACGAGTGGTTGGTTATGCCTATGGGTTTATTGGAAGCTCCCGGTACTTTCATGCGTCTTATGCATTTTGTGCTTCGTCCTTACATTGGATTATTTGTTGTGGTTAACTTCGATGACATTCTTGTTTTTAGCAAATCCATGAAAGAGCATCTAAATCATGTTAGAGCTGTTTTGCAAACTCTTCGCAAGGAACGTCTTTATGCCAACATGAAAAAGTGCACATTTGGTGTTGACAAGCTTGTTTTCTTGGGTTTCATTGTTTCTTCCAAGGGTGTCCATTTTGATGAATCTAAAATTGAAGCAATTAAAACTTAGCCCCAACCCGCCAATTTGCAACAAGTGCGTAGCTTTCTTGGCCTTGCGGGTTTTTATCGTCGCTTTGTGAAAGACTTTAGCACCATCGCCGCACCTTTGCATGCTTTGAGTAAGAAAAATGCTCCTTTTGTTTGGGGACCCTTGCAATCTACCGCTTTTGATGAGCTCAAATCTTTGCTTACTCATGCTCCGATTCTCGCTTTGCCCAACTTTGACAAAACTTTTGAGGTTCATTGTGATGCAAGTGGTACCGGAAATGGCGGAGTTTTGATGCAAGAAAAACGAGCCATTGCATATTTTAGTGAAAAACTCTCCGGTGCTCAACTTAACTATCCCATCTATGACAAAGAATTGTATGCTTTAGTGCATGTGCTACATGTTTGGGAACATTATCTTAGACCTCATGAGTTTGTCATACATACTGATCATGAAACGCTTAAGTACTTGAAAGGTCAAACTAAGTTGAACAAGCGTCATGCCAAATGGAGTGAATTTATTGAATATTTTCCCTATGTGATTAAGTACATTAAGGGTAAGGAAAATGTAGTTGCGGATGCCCTTTCCCGCATATGCACGCTTGTCACTAAACTTGAGTTGAATGTTGTTGGCTTTGAGCACATTAAAGACTTGTATGCAAATGATCCTTCTTTTGCTACTCCTTGTGCTTTTGACGCATACATCTTGGGAACGATATTACATCAAGGATGATTATCTTATGAGAGCTAACAAACTTTGCATTCCCGAGTCTTCTCTTCATTGCTCCTTTTGCAAGAGGCTCATGTAGGCGGACTCATGGGAAACTTTGGACGCGATAAGACATTCGCCACGCTCTCCAAGAACTACTTTTGGCCCAAGATGTTCCGCAACGTCTCACGCTTCACCAACCGATGCTCTACATGTCGCAAAGCTAAGTCTAAAGCTCAATCCCATGGTCTTTACATGCCTCTTCCTATTCCGTATCAACCTTGGGAAGACATTAGCATGGATTTTGTACTTGGTTTGCCTAGAACTCAAAATGGCAAGGATTCCGTCTTTGTTGTTGTGGACCAATTTTCTAAGATGGCACATTTCATTCCATGCAACAAGATAGACGATGCTTCACATGTTGCCAATCTCTTTTGTAGGGAAATATTAAGACTCCATGGAGTACCAAATACAATCGTCTCAGACCGCGACATCAAGTTCTTGAGTTACTTTTGGAAGACGCTATGCGCCAAGCTCGGAATCAAGCTCTTGTTCTCGTCGGCATACCATCCTCAAACCGACGGCCAAACGGATGTGACAAACCGTACACTCTCCACTCTACTTCGCGTGTTGATCAAGAGGAACATTAAGGAGTGGGAGGAGTGTCTACCCATCACCGAGTATGCCTACAACCGAGCAAGACATTCGACTACCGGCAAGTCCCCCTTCGAGGTCGTCTACGACTTCAACCCGTTGTCCACATTGGACATCCTACCTCTTCCTCTACAAGAGTGCACCAACCCCGACGCGAGTGCACGAGCAAGCTACCTCAAGAAGATGCATGAAGATGCAAGGCACACCATCGAGCGCCAAGTACACCGACTCGCGACCAAGCTCAACGTCAACAAGAACCCCATGATATTCAACATTGGAGATCTCGTCTGGCTACACCTTCGCAAGGACCACTTCCCTAACAAACGCAACTCCAAACTTCTACCTCGAGCCGATGGACCCTTCAAGGTGCTAGCACGCTACAACAACAATGCCAACAAGATTGACCTCCCACGAGACAAGTACAACGTGAGCGACATCTTCAACGTCAAAGACCTCACGCCATACCATGGTGATGGAACTTTTGATCTGAGGTCGGATCTTTCCCAAGGGGGGGAGATGATGCGGAGCATCCCACATTCATCCCCATGGACGTGTCTACATCTCCCACGACACCACTTGGACCTGTGACAAGAGCTCGAGCAAAGGCTATCGAAGATAAGGTGAACTAGCTCCTCTCCTAACTCCCTCTCTCTACTTACGAGACATGGCTACTACCTCACGCGGAGACTCTATGTGTGATCAGGTGCTTGGAGGAGAGCCACGGAACAGCTACACTCAATGGCCAAGACGGCGAGGATACCAAGCGGGAAGGACAAGAAGAAGAGCTACCACAGAAGCTACAGGCACCGGACGACCAGCCCAGCCCGGACGTCTGACCCCTGGAGGTCGCAACAGCCAAAGGAAGATTGGACAACAAAAGCTATAGGCTCCGGATGACCAGCCAAGCATGGACGTCCGGCAACTCCCAACGAGCGGACGATCGGCCGCACCGAACGTCCGGCAACTGGACTCCCGAGAGGATATTAACGGAAGACCGAAGCCACCGGACGTGTGTCACACCAGCACCCGAACCAAAACAGCGGATGTCCGATCCTACCGGGCGTTCGTACCTCCGTGACCGACCGGACGACCGCTAGAGACCGGACGTCCGCTGCCTGTGTGACCGCAGCTTCGGGCTGATGCCCTTGTACCCCTCCACTTCGCCCCCATTTGCACTATGACTATAAATAGACCTCTCCCACCTCCTAGCTAGGGTTAGCGTTGATTTAGCTCATTTGTGAGATAGAGCCTCGCTCATCCATCTGGATCTACTCCTCGTGAGGGACCGACACCTCTTCGGAGAAGATCAACCTGGATTCAAGACCACCATCCGGAGAAGACCATCATCAAGACCTCCTCATGGAGAAGAACCGGTTACCCTTTGTATCCATCTGTGTTGGATTTGGATCTTGTACCCCTCTTGTGTGTTTTGATGATCTAGCACATGTGTGACTTTGTTCTTGTTGGTTGAGGTTTTCTCGTGTTTTCCTCTTGTTCCCCTCCTCGTGTTCTTCGTGTTCCTCGTAGGGATCCTCTCCAAACGTGAAAGATCGGCCTCTAGGGTTCTACCCTACATCAAACACTTTGTGTGCTATCAAATGTCACAACATAATTGGGTGATTATAAATATGCTCTACAGGTGTCTCCGATGGTATTTGTTGAGTTGGCATAGATCGAGATTAGGATTTTTCACTCCGAGTATCAGAGAGGTATCTCTGGGCCCTCTTGGTAATGCACATCACTATAAACCTTTCAAGCAATGTGACTAATGAGTTAGTTGCGGGATGATGCATTAAGAAACAAGTAAAGAGACTTGCCGGTAACGAGATTGAACTAGGTATTGAGATACCGACGATCGAATCTCGGGCAAGTAAATACCAATGACAAAGGGAACAACGTATGTTGTTATGCGGTTTGACCGATAAATATCTTCGTAGAATATGTAGGAACCAATATGAGCATCCAGGTTCCGCTATTGGTTATTTACCGGAGATGAGTCTCGGTCATGTCTACATAGTTCTCGAACCCGTAGGGTCCGCATGCTTAACGTTCGGTGACGATCGATATTATGAGTTTATGTGTTTTGATGTACCTAAGGGTGTTCGGAGTCCCGGATGTGATCACTTACATGATGAGGAGTTTCGAAATGGTCGAGACATAAAGATCGATGTATTGGATGACTATGTTTGGACATCGGAATAGTTCCGGGTGAGTTCGGGCAATTACCGGAGTACCGGGGGGGGGGGGGGTTACCGGAACCCCCCGGGTAGTATAATGGGCCATATGGGTCTTAGTGGAGAGAGAGAGAGGGGCGGCCAGGGCAGGCCGCGCGCCCCCTCCCCCTTGGGTCCGAATTGGACTAGGGAAGGGGGGGCACCCCCCTTTCCTTCTCCCTCTCTCCTCTTTCCTTCCTCTCCTACTCCAACTAGGGAAGGGGGGAATCCTACTCCCGGTGGGAGTAGGACTCCCCTTGGGGCGCGCCATGAGAGGACCGACCCTCCCCCTCCTCCACTCCTTTATATACGGGGGAGGGGGGCACCCCATAGACACACAAGTTGATTGTTTAGCCATGTGCGGTGCCCCCCTCCATAGATTTCCACCTCAGTCATATCGTTGTAGTGCTCAGGCGAAGCCCTGCGTCAGTAACTTCATCATCACCGTCATCACACCATCGTGCTGACGAAGCTGTCCCTCGACACTCAGCTGGATCTAGAGTTTGTGGGATGTCACCGAGCTGAACATGTGCAGATCGCGGAGGTGTCGTACTTTTGGTACTAGGATCGGTCGGATCGTGAAGACGTACGACTACATCAACTGCGTTGTCATAACGCTTCCGCTTTCGGTCTACGAGGGTACGTAGACAACACTCTCCCCTCTCGTTGCTATGCATCACCTAGATGGATCTTGCGTGTGCGTAGGATTTTTTTTGAAATTACCGCGTTCCCCAACACAGGGGAGGTCTGTGGGAACCACAAAACCAGAGGGCGCGCCCTCCACCCTTGTGGATAGGGTGTGGGTCCCCTTCAGTTGATTCTTTCGCCAATATTTTTTATTTATTCCAAAAGTATTCTCCGTGAACTTTCAGGTCATTCCGAGAACTTTTATTTCTGCACAAAAATAACACCATGGCAATTCTGCTGAAAATAGTGTCAGTCCAGGTTAGTTCCATTCAAATCATGCAAATTAGAGTCCAAAACAAGGGCAAAAGAGTTTGGAAAAGTAGATACGATGGAGACGTATCAATGGGCACATGGGCCCATCGCGTGGACACAACGACGACAACTAGGGAGATGATCATTCTCCTCGCCATGAGCCATATGTTCCCAAAGCTCTTACTCGGGAGCAGACCAATGAGCTCCGTAGGAGGAACGAGCAGGCTCTATGCACTCCGATTACCAGGACGACTCCCGAGGCCCTGACCATGGAGTTGGTGCGCTTGGCCACCCTAGCCGAGCGAGACCGCTTGGAGCGGCTGCAGAAGGAGTTGGACGACCGCGCCCATCAATAGCCTAGTTCCAGTCGGCACAAGCGTCGGTTGTTCCCGAGTGATCAGCCTCGAAACTATCGAGTGCCAACACCTCGTTGCAGAACTTAGTGGCAGCGACCAGGATTGCAGATACCATTTAGCTCTCCAGCTCAACGGCTGGCGAAGGTATCCCCAGATCTGAGCTCTCCTGAAGACGGCCTTGTCGCAGAACATGATAGTGTCACAATCCAGCGATCGCATCCACAGCGCGTCAGTCCATGCTGAGACGGTCCAGTCGGTCCATAGCCCACTCGACTCTGGGAGGGGCTGACAAACGCCCCCTTCGAGAGGCCAGCATGGGGATCAGAGGTGTGACCAAGTCACCCCCTCGGCGGCACGTGGATTATGATCGCACTTGGATGCCCCCTCTGCGGGACGTCACATACGAGCTCTAGCCTTATGATGACACACATCCGCGCGAAGACAATTGGAGGCCGAGTCCTCAACGCTGTCCGGAGGACCTTCGAGGCCCGCTATTTAATGCGAGATTTGTCTTCGCTCGGAATCTGGTCGAAGGAGGACGAGCCCTGAGAGAGGGCCTGAACGCTGATGTTCTGTGTGGGTCTGCACCTTCGGGACCCGAGTGCTTCAGCCGATACATTCACGTTGCAGACATCACGAACAACTTGAGGTTGGCGACAGGGATCAGCAAGTTCACTGGCGATTCAAAGCCAGAGATTTAGTTAGAGGATTACCGAGTGACCATCCAGATCAGCAGCGGCAACGACAACATGGACATGAAGCACCTGCCGCTAATGCTTAAAGGGTCGGCTAGAGCCTGACTCAACCATCTCCCACCTGGCAGTATGTACTGTTGGGACGACCTGGCCTGAGTCTTCGTCAAGACATTAGAGGGCACGTACAAGCGGCCGGGTGGATTGACCAAGCTTCAACGTTGCCTGCAGAGGCACAATGAAACTCTCTAAGAGTACATCCAGCGGTGGACCACTCTGCACAACATGATGGAGAATGTCACCGAGCATCAAGCGATCTGCGCCTTCAAGGCTGGTATCAGGTACCGATAGTTGAGTCTGAAATTCGGCAGGACAGAGATCCTGACTCTCAGCCAGGCAATGGCAATAGCCAGTTCGTATGCCAATGGCGAAGAGGAGGACCAACTGAGAAATGCAAGGGCCCAGCTGGAGATGCAAATTAGTCGGGAAACAATATCGGCAAGAAGCAGAAGCAGAAGACTGAGGCGGCCGATAACGTTGAGGTTGCGGCCCTGGACGGCCAAAGCAAAGGCAAAGGCCAACCAAAACAGAAGAAGGAATGGGAAGGCAAGAAGAAAGTCGCTCCAAGAGTGACATCCTCGACCAGCCCTGCTAGGTCCATATGAAGAAGGATGAAGATGCCAACCTAATTCCACTGAAGCATACCAGTCAGGAGTGTCGTCTACTAAAGAAAGATATGTGGCAAGAGCCCTCGGAGGGCAAGGCAAGGACGACGACGATGGGGACAAGAATACCTCTGGGTACCCCAACGTCCAGAAGGTCCTAATGATCTTTTTCAATGACGAAAGCAAGAGCCGACTAAAGGTGATAAACTGAGAGGTCAATATGGCAGTTCCGACTTTCATGAAATGCCTTGACTGGGCAAATATGCCCATCACCTTTGATCAGCCGGATCACTCGGACCACATACCGACCCCTGGATGGCAGGCTCTGGTGGTTGATCTGGTTGTAGGTGGAGTCCGACTATGCAAGGTCCTCATGGATGGCGGCGGCGGGCTGAATATCATTTATGCCGATACTGTAGAGGAAATGGGCATCACGATGTCCCGACTGAGCAAGAGGAGCATGCAGTTCCACGGGGTCATCCATGGGAAAAAACAAAATCACTCGGTCAGATAGCCCTCGGCATCGTATTCAGCAGCAAGAAAAACTTCAGAAAGAAGAGGTTGACCTTCGAGGTGGTGGACTTCCGGAGTGCCTATCATGCCATCATGGGTAGGCCTGCCTACGCACGATTCATGTCTAGACCATGCTACATGTATCTTAAACTTAAGATGCCACCATCGAATGATGTGATCACCGTCACAAGTAATAGGAAGCTGGCCACCTACAAAAGGGCTCTCAAATTGCCGATGAGAAGATGACAATGGCACACTTGGTAGAGTACAAGAAGGCTGTAGATTCGAGTGATTTGCTAAAATCCAAGAAGCCGACTGTGGAATCCGCTTTCTAGTCGGCCGATTGTGACGCCCCCGATTCAATCGTACACGCAAGTGTGTACGATCAAGATTAGGGGCTCACGAGAAGATGTCACAACACAACTCTAGACACAAATTAAATAATACAAGCCAGCGGCCTCGAGGGCTTGAATACAAGCTCGATACACAAGTGTTGGGGAACATAGTAATTTCAAAAAAAATTCCTACGCACACGCAAGATCATGGTGATGCATAGCAACAAGAGGGGAGAGTTTCGTCCATGTACCCTCGTAGACCATAAGCGGAAGCATTATGACAACGCGGTTGATGTAGTCGTACGTCTTCACGATCGAGCGATCCTAGTACCGAATGTACATCACCTCCGTGATCTGCACACGTTCAGCTCGGTGACGTCCCATGAACTCCGATCCAGCAAAGTGTCGAGGGAGAGTTTCGTTGGTACAACAGCGTGATGATGGTGATGATGATGCTACCGACACAGGGCTTCGACTAAGCACCGCAACAATATAACCAATGTGGATTATGGTGGAGGGGGGCATCGCACATGGCGAAGAGAGATCAATGATCAACTTGTGTGTCTATGGGGTGCCCCCTGGCCATATATATAAAGGATGGAGGGAGGAGGAGGCCGGCCCTCATAGGGCGCGCCAAAAGTGTGGAGTCCTACTAGGACTCCCTAGTCCTAGCAGGATTCCACCTCCCACATGGATTAGGAAAAAGGGAAGGGAGAAGGAGAAGGAAGGAAGGGGACACCCCCTTTCCCTAGTCCAATTCGGACCAGTCCATGGGGAAGGAGAGCGGCCACCCTTGAGGCCTTTCTCTCCTTTCCCGTATGGCCCATTAAGGCCCAATACGAATTCCCGTAACTCTCCGGTACTCCGAAAAATATCCGAATTACTCGGAACCTTTCCGACATCCGAATATAGCCTTCCAATATATCGATCTTTACGTCTCAATCATTTCGAGACTCCTCGTCATGTCCCCGATCTCATCTGGGACTCCGAACAAACTTCGGTCATCAAATCACATAACTCATAATACAAATCGTCATAGAACGTTAAGCGTGCAGACCCTACGGGTTCGAGAACTATGTAGACATGACCGAGACTCATCTCCGGTCAATAACCAATAGAAGAACCTGGATGCTAATATTGGTTCCTACATATTCTACGAAGATCTTTATCGGTCAAACCGCATAACAACATACGTTGCTCCCTTTGTCATCGGTATATTACTTGCCCGAGATTCGACCGTCGGTATCTCAATACCTAGTTCAATCTCATTACCGGCAAGTCTCTTTACTCATTCCGTAATGCATTATCCCGCAACTAACTCATTAGTCACATTGCTTGCAAGGCTTATAGTGATGTGCATTACCGAGAGGGCCAAGAGATACCTCTCCAACAATCGGAGTGACAAATCCTAATTTCGACCTATGCCAACTCAACAGGTACCATCGGAGACACCTGTAGAGCACCTTTATAATCACCCAGTTACGTTGTGATGTTTGGTAGCACACAAAGTGTTCCTCCGGTATTCGGGAGTTGCATAATCTCATAGTCATAGGAACATGTATAAGTCATGAAGAAAGCAATAACAATATACTAAACGATCAAGTGCTAAGCTAACGAAATGGGTCAAGTCAATCACATCATTCTCCAATGATGTGATCCCGTTAATCAAATGACAACTCATGTCTATGGCTAGGAAACATAACCATATTTGATTCAATGAGCTAGCCAAGTAGAGGCATACTAGTGACACAATATTTGTCTATGTATTCACACATGTACTAAGTTTCCGGTTAATACAATTCTAGCATGAATAATAAACATTTATCATGAAATAAGAAAATAAATAATAACTTTATTATTGCCTCTAGGGCATATTTCCTTCAGCCTCCCACTTGCACTGGAGTCAATAATCTAGTTCACATCGCCATGTGATTTAACACCAATAGTTCACATCTGTATGTGATTAACACGCATAGTTCACATCGCCATGTGACCAACACCCAAAGGGTTTACTAGAATCAATAATCTAGTTCACATCACTATGTGATTAACACCCAAAGAGTACTAAGGTGTGATCATGTTTTGCTTGTGAGAGAAGTTTAGTCAATGGGTCGATCACATTCAGAGTCGTATGTATTTTGCAAATATTATATGTCTACAATGCTCTGCACGGAGCTACTCTAGCTAATTGCTCCCACTTTCAATATGTATCCAGATTGAGACTTAGAGTCATCTGGATCGGGGTAAAAGCTTGCATCGACGTAACTCTTTACGACGAACTCTTTATCACCCTCATCATCGAGAAACATTTCCTTAGTCCTCACTAAGGATAATTTTGACCGTTGTCTAGTGATCTACTCTTAGATCACTATTGTACCCCCTTGCCAAACTCATGGCAAGGTACACAATAGGACTGGTACACAACACAACATACTTTATAAAACCTATGGCTGAGGCATAGGGAATGACTTTCATTCTCTCTCTATCTTCTGCCATGGTCGGGCTTTGAGTCTTACTCAACTTCACACCTTGCAACACAGGCAAGAACTCCTTCTTTGACTGTTCCATTTTGAACTACTTCAAAAACTTGTCAAGGTATGTACTCATTGAAAAAACTTATCAAGCGTCTTGATCTATCTCTATATATCTTGATGCTCAATATGTAAGCAGCTTCACCGAGGTCTTTCTTTGAATAACTCCTTTCAAACACTCCTTTATGCTTTCCAGAAAATTCTACATCATTTCTGATCAACAATATGTAATTCACATATACTTATCAGAAAGGCTGTAGTGCTCCCACTCACTTTCTTGTAAATATAGGCTTCACTGCAAGTCTGTATAAAACTATATGCTTTGATCAACTTATCGAAGCGTATATTCCAACTCCGAGAGGCTTGCACCAGTCCATAAATGGATCGCTGGAGCTTGCACACTTTGTTAGCACCCTTTGTATCGACGAAACCTTCTGGTTGCATCATATACAACTCTTCTTCCATAAATCCATTTAGGAATGCGTATTGACATCCATCTGCCAAATTTCATAATCATAAAATGCAGCAATTGCTAACATGATTCAGACAGACTCAAGCATCGCTACAGGTGAGGAAGTCTCATCGTAGTCAACTCCTTGAACTTATCGAAAACCTTTTCTGATAAGTCGAGCTTTGTAGATAGTAACACTACTATCAACGTCTGTCTTCCTCTTGAAGATCCATTTATTTTCTATGGCTTGCCGATCATCGGGCAAGTCCACCAAAGTCCACACTTTGTTCTCATACATGGATCCCCATCTCAGATTTCATGTCCTTCAGCCATTTCGCGGAATCTTGGCTCATCATTGCTTCCTCGTAGTTCGTAGGTTCATCATGGTCTAGTAACATGACTTCCAGAATAGGATTACCGTACCACTCTGGTGTGGACCGTACTTTGGAAGACCTACGAGGTTCTGTAGTAACTTGATCTGAAGTTTCATGATCATCATCATTAGCTTCCTCACTAATTGGTGTAGGAATCACTGGAACTGATTTCTGTGATGAACTACTTTCCAATTCAGGAGAAGGTACAATTACCTCATCAAGCTCTACTTTCCTCCCACTCACTTCTTTCGAGAGAAACTCCTTCTATAGAAAGGATCCATTCTTAGCAATGAATATCTTGCCTTCAGATCTGTCATAGAAGGTGTACCCAACAGTTTCCTTTGGGTATTCTATGAAGACGCACTTCTCTGATTTGGGTTCGAGCTTATCAGGTTGAAGCTTTTTCACATAAGCATCGCAGCCCCAAACTTTAAGAAACGACAACTTTGGTTTCTTGCCAAACCACAGTTCGTAAGGCTTCATCTCAACGGATTTTGATGGTGCCCTATTTAAAGTGAATGCAGATGTCTCTAATGCATAACCCCAAAATGATAGTGGTAACCTGGTAAGAGACATCATATATCGCACCATATCCAATAAAGTGCGGTTACGACGTTCGGACACATCATTATGCTGTGGTGTTCCATGTGGCGTGAGCTGTGAAACTATTCCACATTATTTTAAATGAAGGCCAAACTCATAACTCAAATATTCTCCCCCATGACCAGATCGTAGAAACTTCATTTTCTTGTTACGATGATTCTCCACTACACTCTGAAATTCTTTGAAGTTTTCAAATGTTTCAGACTTGTGTTTCATTAAGTAGATATACCCATATATGCTCAAATCATCTGTGAAGGTCAGGAAATAACGATACCCGCCACGAGCATCAACACTCATTGGACCGCATACATCGGTATGTATTATTTCCAATAAGTCACTAGCTTGTTCCATTGTTCCGGAGAATGGAGTTTTAGTCATCTTTCCCATAAGGCACGGTTCGCAAGCATCAAATGATTCATAATCAAGTGATTCCAAAAATCCATCTTTATGGAGTTTCTTCATGCGCTTTACACTGATATGACCCAAACGGCAGTGCAACAAATATGTTGCACTATCATTATCAACTTTGCATCTTTTGGCATCAATATTATGTGTGTATCACTACGATCAAGATTCAATAAACCATCAACATTGGGTGTATGGCCATAGAAGGTTTTATTCATGTAAACAGAATAACAATTTATTCTCTGTCTTAGATGAATAATCGTATCACAATAAACATGATCTAATCATATTTATGCTCAACGCAAACACCAAATAACATTTATTTAGGTTCAACACTAATCTCGAAAATATAGGGAGTGTGCGATGATGATCATATCAATCTTGGAACCACTTCCAACACACATCGTCACTTCACCCTCAACCATTGTTGAGGAAATCGTTAACTGGTAGCTGCTCAGTTGGCTGGCAAGTAGGGGATTAATAGGCTAATCGGCAAGTTAATCGGCCATTTAATCAATTAATCGGATGATTTATCGGTTTATCGGCTACCCGGTGACCCTACGAGTAGGGATTAATCGGCAAGTTAACTGGTTAATCGAACGAATTCTTGAACAGGGCCCTCAACTAGTCTCTGTTTATTCTGTAACTCCTATTTCAAGTTACTAATCTTAGCAACCGAACAAGTATCAAATACCCAGGGGTTACTATAAACACTAGTAAGGTACACATCAATAACCTGCATACCAATTATACTCTTGTTCACTTTGCCATCCTTCTTATCCACCAAATATTCAGGGCATTTCCGCTTCCAGTGACCATTTCCTTTGCAGTAGAAGCACTCAGTTTCAGGCTTTGGTCCAGCTTTGGGCTTCTTCACAGGAGTGACAACTTGCTTGCCATTCTACTTGAAGTTCCCTTTCTTTCCCTTTGCCCTTTTCTTGAAACTAGTGGTCTTGTCAATCATCAACACTTGTTGCTCTTTCTTGATTTCTACCTTCGTTGATTTCAGCATCACGAAGAGCTCGGGAATCATTTTCGTCATCCCTTGCATACTATAGTTCATCACGAAGTTCCAGTAACTTGGTGATGGTGACTAGGGAACTCTGTCAATCACTATCTTATCTGGAAGATTAACTCCCAGTTGATTCAAGCGATTGTAGTATCCAGACATTCTGAGTACATGCTCACTAATTGAGCAATTCTCCTCCATCTTTTAGGCAAAGTACTTGTCAGAGGTCTCATACCTCTTGACACGGGCATGAGTCTGAAATACCAATTTCATCTCTTGGAACATCTCATATGCTCTATGACGTTTCAAAAACGTTTTTGAAGTCCCGGTTCTAAGCCATAAAGCATGGTGCACAAAACTATCAAGTAGTCATCATAGTGAGCTAGCCAAACATTCATAACGTCTGCATCTGCTCCTGCAATAGGTCTGCCACCTAGCGGTGCATCAAGGACATAATTCTTCTGTGCAGCAATGAGGATACACCTCAGATCACGAACCAAGTCCGCATTTTTGCTACTAACATCTTTCAACTTAGTTTTCTATAGGAACGTATTAAAAACATAGGGAAGCTATAACGCGAGCTATTGATCTACAACATAATTTGCAAAATACTATCAGGACTAAGTTCATGGTAAATTAAAGTTCAATTAATCATATTACTTAAGAACTCCCACTTAGATAGACATCCCTCTAGTCATCTAAATGATCATGTGATCCAAATCAACTAAACCATGTCCGATCATCACGTGAGATGGAGTAGTTTTCAATGGTGAACATCACTATGTTGATCATATCTACTATATGATTCACGCTCAACCTTTCGGCCTCAGTGTTCCGAGGCCATATCTGCATATGCTAGGCTCATCAAGTTTAACCCGAGTATTCTGCGTGTGCAAAACTGACGTGCACCCGTTGTATGTGAACATAGAGCTTATCACACCCGATCATCACGTGGTGTCTCGGCACGACGAACTTTCGCAACGGTGCATACTCAGGAAGAACACTTATACCTTGAAATTTAGTGAGAGATCATCTTATAATGCTACCGTCGATCTAAGCAAAATAAGAAGCATAAAAGATAAATATCACATGCAATCATTATAAGTGACATGATATGGCCATCATCATCTTGTGCCTTTGATCTCCATCTCCAAAGCACCATCATGATCACCATCATCACCGCCGCGACACCTTGATTTCCATCGTAGCATCGTTGTCGTCTCGCCAACTATTGCTTGTACGACTATCGCTACCGCTTAGTGATAAAGTAAAGCAATTACATGGCGATTGCATTTCATACAATAAAGCGACAACCATATGGCTCCTGCCAGTTGCCGATAACTCCGTTACAAAACATGATCATCTCATACAATAAAATATAGCATCATGTCTTGACAATATCACATCACAACGTGCCCTTAAAACACAAGTTAGACGTCCTCTACTTTGTTGTTGCAAGTTTTACGTGGCTGCTATGGGCTAAGCAAGAACCATTCTTACCTACGCATCAAAACCACAACGATATTTCGTCAAGTCTGTGATGTTTTAACCTTTGCAAGGACCGGGCGTAGACACACTCGATTCAACTCTAGTTGGAGAAACTGACACCCGCCAGCCACCTGTGTGCAAAGCACATCGGTAGAACCAGTCTCGCGTAAGCGTACGCGTAATGTCGGTCCGGGCTGCTTCATCCAACAATACCGCCGAATCAAAGTATGACATGCTGGTAAGCAGTATGACTAGTATCGCCCACAACTCACTTGTGTTCTACTCGTGCATATAACATCTACGCATAAACCTGGCTCTAATACCACTGTTGGGGAACATAGTAATTTCAAAAAAATCCTACGCACACGCAAGATCATGGTGACGCTTAGCAACAAGAGGGGAGAGTGTCGTCCACGTACCCTCGTAGACCGTAAGCGGAAGCATTATGACAATGCGGTTGATGTAGTCGTACGTCTTCACGATCGACCGATCCTAGTACCGAACGTACGGCACCTCCGCGATCTGCACACGTTCAGCTCGGGGACGTCCCACGAACTCCAATCCAGCAAAGTGTCGAGGAAGAGTTTCGTCAGCATGACGGTGTGATGATGGTGATGATGATGCTACCGACGCAGGGCTTCGACTAAGCACCGCAACGATATAACCGAGGTGGATTATGATGGAGGGGGGCACCGCACACGGCAAAGATAGATCAATGATCAACTTGTGTGTCTATGGGGTGCCCACTGGCCATGTATATAAAGGATGGAGGGAGGAGGAGGCCAGCCCTCATAGGGCGCGCCCAAAGTGTGGAGTCCCACTAGGACTCCCTAGTCCTGGTAGGATTCCACCTCCCACATGGAATAGGAAACAGGGAAGGGAGAAGGAGAAGGAAGGAAGGGGGCGCCCCCTTTCCCTAGTCCAATTCAGACCAGTCCATGGGGAAGGGGCGCGGCCACCCTTGAGGCCTTTCTCTCCTTTCCCGTATGGCCCATTAAGGCCCAATACGAATTCCCGTAACTCTCCGGTACTTAGAAAAATACCCGAATCACTCAGAACCTTTCCGATGTCCAAATATAGCCTTCCAATATATTGATCTTTACATCTCAACCATTTTGAGACTCCTCGTCATGTCCCCGATCTCATCCGGGACTCCGAACAAACTTCGGTCATCAAATCACATAACTCATAATACAAATCGTCACAGAACGTAAAGCATGCGGACCCTATGGGTTCGAGAACTATGTAGACATGACCGAGACTCATCTCCGGTCAATAACCAATAGCAGAACCTGGATGCTCATATTGGTTCCTACATATTCTACGAAGATCTTTGTCGGTCAAACCGCATAACAACATATGTTGTTCCCTTTGTCATCGGTATGTTACTTGCCCGAGATTCGATCGTCGGTATCTCAATACCTAGTTCAATCTCGTTACCGGCAAGTCTCTTTACTCGTTCCGTAATGCATCATCTCGCAACTAACTCATTATCACATTGCTTGCAAGGCTTATAGTGATGTGCATTACCGGGAGGGCCCAGAGATACCTCTTCGACAATCGGAGTGACAAATCCTAATCTTGATCTATGCCAACTCAACAAGTACCATCGGAGACACCTGTAGAGCACCTTTATAATCACCCAGTTACGTTGTGACGTTTGGTAGCACACAAAGTGTTCCTCCGGTATTCGGGAGTTGCATAATCTCATAGTCATAGGAACATGTATAAGTCATGAAGAAAGCAATAGCAATATACTAAACGATCAAGTGCTAAGCTAACGGAATGGGTCAAGTCAATCACATCATTCTCCAATGATGTGATCCCATTAATCAAATGACAACTCATGTCTATGGCTAGGAAACATAACCATCTTTGATTCAACGAGCTATCCAAGTAGAGGCATACTAGTGACACTCTGTTTGTCTATGTATTCACACATGTACTAAGTTTCCAGTTAATACAATTCTAGCATGGATAATAAACATTTATCATGAAATAAGGAAATAAATAATAACTTTGTTATTGCCTCTAGGGCATATTTCCTTCAACAAGAGTCAGCAGAAACAACAATATCTGAGTACAAACATAAGGTTAGACAAATCTGCCTTAAGAAGGAAAACAAAAAAGCAACAACGATCAAAGAGGCAAGGCCTCCTGCTTGGGACCTCCTAACTACTCCTAGCCGTCGGCGGTCTCCAAGTAGCAGTAGGCTCCATCGAGGTAGTAGTATCCTTTGGTGGTGGCATCTGGCTCCTGGGATCCACCATCTGATCACAGCAACCGTGTAAAGGGGAAAAGAGGTAGCAAAGCAAGCATGAGTACTCATCCAAAGTACTCGCAAGACTTGCATCATAACTATACTAAGTATGCATCAGTATCAAAGGAATGGGTTGTATCTGTGGACTGAACTGCGGAATACTAGAGGAGAAGGGAAAGCCTAGCCTATCGAAGACTAGCATCTTCAAGCATCTTGCAGCAATCATAAGAGTACATAATAGCATTTTATAATTAACAAGCATGTTGTAATATTAATGCCCAAAGATCCTTCCTCGACTCCCTGCGAGAAAGTAATCCCGAAGAGACATATCCATCACATATCTCAAGTAACAATTTCTAGTTGGATACAACTCCAAGGATCGTGGATACGACTATTCTAATAGATAACTTCCCTGCAAGGGTGCGCCACATTACCCAACACACTTGATTACTCTGGTCGCACACACTTTCCTGGTTCAATGCCCGACCTTGGAAGATCAACATGTCGTAGGCTACCTAGGCTCAGTAGAGTGGTCCCGCCGGTCTACATCCTAAGCAGTCCGGGGTCTTGGGCCCGTCGCCCGTTGCACTCCGGGTCGTTGTGCGATGAGCCGGGACGAGCACCACCTCATCCTAGATGGCACTGGCCCGACAGGCCCACAATGCTGAACTGGAGATCTGACAAAGCTTCGACAGATACTACAACGCCGAGTGCCCATATCTGTTCCCGCATGGTTGTTAGTGAGTAAAGGTCAGTGGCCAACTCAGAACAAATATCCAAATCCTTAGTGTGTTAGGAGCTCGCGGAGACGAGCAGGGACTCATGATAATGTGACCCCGTTGCCCCGGCTCGAGGAAATATCATAAGGGACAGGCCCAACCCTCTCTCTCTAGGGCGGTCTACCTGCATGGTTGTGCCTCGTAATTATCTCACGGGTTCTCTCTGGGCCCGCCTGACTTTCACATCAACTTGCGGGTACCCCTCAGGGCCGACCCGACTAACCAGAGACTATCAGGAACTCAGGTCCACCTCTACCAGGATGATACCGCCTGTCCCTTCAGTCTCGTAGTAATTGTACATGGGAGCTACAGGTAAAGGTAACTGTGTGTCCATGTCATCAAGGGGGAAATCCGAGGAATCTCCCTCGATGGAGTCCCACTCGATGTAACCATCAAGGTGAACGTGTGAGGAATCACCCTCGAGGTTCACATTCGAAGTGTTGCACAACAGAGCCGTATCGGAAGTGGTGAAGGAGGAACCACGACATAATAGCTACACTATAGAGTTATCATCAAGAGTGCGTTACGAGGTATCACCCTCGACACTAGATAGTAGCTCTGTAGAGTCGTACAACTAGGGGGGTGTGATGTGATGTGTCGAGCTCTAGACGTCGATCACGTTGATCGAGTCATCGGTCATCCAGCCGATGCAACTGGGACAAGGTGAGAGGTCACTGATGGATCACTAACCAACCTATACTAAGCAGTTTAGGGTAAGCAGGTAAGGTGCAAGAGCAAGTTACAAAAGTAGGCTATGCATCAGAATAGGAGCAAACAATTACTGTAGCAAAATCTAATGCAAGCATGAGAGAGAATGGAATGGGCGATATCGGAATGATCAAGGGGGGTTTGCTTGCCTGGAAACTCGGCTGAAAGGGAAGGAGGGTTGTTGGTGACTGCTACCTCTTGAGCACTGCGTTGGTTTTCCCTTGAAGAGGAAAGGGTGATGCAGCAAAGTAGCATAAGTATTTCTCTTAGTTTTTGAGAACCAAGGTATCAATCCAGTAGGAGGCTCCTCAAAAGTCCCACGCACCTACACAAACAAACAAGAACCTCGCAACCAATGCGATAAAGGGGTTGTCAATCCCTTCACGAAAACTTGCGAAAGTGAGATCTGATAGAGATAATAAGATAAGATAAATATTTTTGGTATTTTTATGATATAGATTGGAAAGTAAAAGATGCAAATAAAAGATAGATGAAAAACTTATATCATAAAAGATAGACCCGGGGGCGATAGGTTTTACTAGTGGCTTCTCTCAAGATAGCATAAGTATTACGGTGGGTGAACAAATTACTGTCGAGCAATTGATAGAAAAGTGCATAGTTATGAGAATATCTAGGCATGATCATGTATATAGGCATCATGTCCGCAACAAGTAGATCGAAACGATTCTGCATCTACTACTATTGCTCCACACATCGACCGACTCCTGCCTGCATCTAGAGTATTAAGTTCATAAGAACAGAGTAACGCATTAAGAAAGATGACATGATGTAGAGGGATAAACTCAAGCAATATGATATAAACCCCATCTTGTTATCCTCGATGGAAACAATACAATACATGCCTTGCTGCCCCTGCTGTCACTGGGAAAGGACACCGCAAGATTGAACCCAAAGCTAAGAACTTCTCCCATTGCAAGAAAGATCAATCTAGTAGGCCAAACCAAACTGATAATTCAAAGAGACTTGCAAAGATAACCAATCACACCACTACAAAAAAATACACTTCCGTGATGATACATGTTTGTCACAGTAGGTCACGTTTTTTGTCATGCATGTACATCCATGACGATTTTATGAAAGAATCAAGATAGTCATACTTGTGCTATCGTAGAAGTGTTCCATGACATTACCAAAATTATCATCACGGAAGTGTCCACTTCCATGACGATAAATCGCGCGTCACAGAAGTGCTTTCATCAAGGGTGACCGACACGTGGCATCCACCGTAACGGAACGCCGTTAAGCTATCGGGTCGGGTTTTGGATCCGATAACCCATTAACAGCCCCGGCCAATGGGGATTTTCCACGTGTAAAATCATCATTAGTTGGAGGAAACACGTGTCGGCTCATCATTGGGACAGATGTCATCCACTCATTGGACAGAAGGCGCCTATGATATGTCGACACATGGCACGACCCAACAGAGGCCCATTCCTGTAAAAAGGCCGGCCCGTTTGACTTGGTCAAAAGGTGGCGGGCCGGCCCATGGAAAGCCTGTTAACGACGTGTTCGCATATAGCCCATTTACAGCCCGCTAACCCAAGGCCCGTTACGGCCTATCCGAATTAGGCCCAGTAGCGTCATTTGGGCCATCCAATATGATTCCAGCCCATTTTCACTTCTGGCCCATGTATGGCCCATGACGTCTTTCGGCCCATATGAGGCCCTATGTAATTCTTGGCCTATTAACGGCCCGTCGTGAAACTGGCCCGCAATGAACAGTGTATCACTTTACACCCATTAACGGCCCGTGGTGAAACTGGCCCGTAATGAACAGTGTATCACTTTATACCCATTAAGGGCTCGTTATTCAGTTGGGCCGTTTCCAGCCCATGTTATCTTTCGGCCTTCTCAGAGCCCATTTATTCTTGGGCTCATTTCCAGCATTCATTTACTTACGGCCCGTTACTGTCCTTTTCTGCTTGTGGGCCAAATTCAGCCCGTGGTTACAGTCGGCCTGTTTGTGGTCCGTTAATACGTTGGGCCATTTTCATAGCGTCATCAAATACGGCCTATTAACGATGGCCCGTTATGGTCGGCCCATGAACGGACGATTCCAACTCTAGCCTGTTTACGGCCATAATGCGGCTTGTTATTGGCCCATGTTTGGCCAATCGATCATATGGCCCGTATAAGGCCCATTGATGATACGACCCGTAGAAGGCCCATTGTTTCTATAGCCCGTAGAAGCTCAATGTTTCTACGACCCATAGAAGGCCTACTGTTTCTACGGCCCGTAGAAGGCCCACTATTTCTACGGCCCGTAGGAGGCCCAATGTCGCTACAATAAATATTAGCGCATGGTTATTGTGGCCTAGTTTTAAAAAATAGGTTATTGCAGCCACTAGCAAACCACAGAAAAAGAACTGCACTCACTACAAGCAAACAAATAAACAAGACAACAAGGAAATAAATAAGCAAGCAACTTATGCTAGGCTATCACGGCTATTACACATATTACATCCACTGGGCATCAAAGTTTGCCACCAGTGCAAATATAGGGAACACAACAGCATATAAACGCCGCAGCAAAACAAGTCCAGAACTAAAACCACTTCAGAAGAGTTCAAGAAACAATATCCTGGGTACCCATAATGCTGGCAAGATGCTTAGCAAGCTTATTAACTTTCTCTTGTTTGGCGCTTAAATCCTCCAGCGCTTGCTGTTGCACAAGAAAGTATGCATCTGAATTCTGCAGGGACTTCCTCAGTCCTTTGGCTTCTTGCCGCAGCACAGCTGACTGATGCCTTTCAGCTTGTAGCTGAGACTGAAGAAGCGGAAGTGATTCAGGCAGCGAGTTCGAAGAGCTTGTGCCAGCGGTACTAGCCAGTAACTCGAACACTACATCAACGCAGGACTGTGGGGTTTTCTCACTGTCTACAAGATCGTTTTTATCACCTTTCTTGGAGACCAACAGGGTTGTCTCACTATCTTGAACCTTATCTGCATTACTTTCTCTACCATTGCATAGTAGGGTGCTCTTCTCCAATATTCTGTTTGCATACTACAAGAGAAACAAGCAGACACATCACAGGTTTAGCTTGTAGTATATCAAACTCATTTTGGTAAAGCGGTTCAGTAGTAAGGTGGACAGGATAACAACATGAAACAAACATATATCTAAGTACTATGGTCACTGTATTGTCCATATCATTCTAGTTTATGTTCCCTAATCAAGATAGAGACATAGTTCAACTCATATATTTTTAAGACACAACAGCATAGACAGAATATAAGTGTGAGAAACTACACAACATTGGCAGCACTTGTAATGTGCATCACATGAGAACATAACTGTTTATACAACTTAAACTGAAATCAACATAGAGCAAGAAGTTAGAACAACAATCCAGTTAAAGAAATAGGTTTAAAACATACCTGTTGCGCCATTGGAGTTTCAATTGGATCCTTCAAATTCGAAAGTAGTTGGTATGAGTAAATACAGTGATGCAACAACAAAGGAGTATGGACCATAGCTACGGAATCTGACCTGAGAATAGTTGCTCTTCTGCTTTAAACATGGAGTTTGGGTTAGCTGTGGTGGTCTTCATGCTTTGGGCACTGCAGTAGCTTTACAAACTGCTCGTGTGGGGGTACTCTGTGGTGGACATGGTGCTTTGTCAACTATAAGTGGGTTACTATCCGCTGGGGTTGCGGTTAGATGGGTTGTAGCTGGTTCTCTGCCCAACGGTGTAAGTATGCAATCTGGAAGAGTCTCGATTATGTGTGGTGGGGCTAGTTTGTGGGCCAGTACAACCATGGTTCTATCTGCATCGACGGGTAGCACTGTCTTTTGTGAAGAACGGGGTTTTGCTCCCTTAGATACTGCCATCACCCCCTCCAATTCAAATGGCTGATAAACAAGAAAAGAAATTGAATGTACATACATTGTATGATAGACAGATGTGGTAATTCACATATATGTTGTCTAACCAAACAGGACAGCATGACACAATTTCACATATATGATGCCTAACTAAACAGGATAGCATGACACAATTTCAAATATATGATGGATAACTTAATAGGATATAATGGCATAATTCAACATATGATGAGTACCTAAACAAGATGACATGACAAAACTATATGATGTATTTCTAAAATAGGTTGGGATGAAATAATTCACATACATGTTGTCTAAGTATACAGGATGGCATGATATAATTGACATAATTGATTCATATACTAAGCAGCTGGCACTCGCATGTATGATCTCTAAACTAAGCAAATAGAATTCAATATTGTGCATATGATGTCTAAACTAAGCAATGCAAGACACCATATGCATCATATGAGAAATATAAACATTGCAACTTAGAGCATACACCTCAGGTGGGATATAGGACTGGTTATCTGTCTCTGAATCCTCCTCTGAGGAGCTCCTGTAACCATCGAGATATATGCTTCAACAGGTACCATTGCTTACTCTGAAGACCTTGTTTTCACTCCAGATTTTTTCCATAACCGGCTCAAATGGCTGATACACATGAAGAGTAGTTCAATATACACAGATTGTCGACAAACGGAATACGTAATGAAAAAAAAAGATGCCATGAGATAATTAACATATATGATGCCTGGCTCCATGGCGGTGCATATCACATATATGATAACTGGCTGAAAAACATGGCATTGCATAATTCACATATCTGATATAGAAAGCAAACAGGAGGCATTCACACAAAGCATGTCTAATCTAAGCAGATGGCATGGCAATGCAAGACACCATATGCATGATATGAGCAATATAACCCAGCCAAGTTAGAGCATGCACCTCGGGGGGGGGGGGAATACGACTGGTCATCTCTCTTTGAATCCTCCTCTGAGGAGCTATCTGTAACCAACAAGAAATCTGCATCGATAGGTAGCACTGACTGCTAAGAAGACCTTGTTTTCACTCTAGATTTTCCCATGACCGACTCAAATGGCTGATGCACAGGAAGAGTAGATGAATGTATAAACATTGTTGACAAATGGGATACATTATGGAAGAAAATATGGCACGATACAATTCACATATACGATGACTGGCTAAATAGGATGGCATTGCATGATTCACGTATATGATGCCTGGCTAAAGAAGATGGCATTGTATAATTCCCATGTACTCCCTCCATTCCTAAATATTTGTCTTTTTAGAGATTTCAAATGGACTACCACATACAGATGTATATAGACATATTTTAGAGTGTAGATTCACTCATTTTGTTCCGTATGTAGTCACTTGTTGAAATCTCTAAAAAGACAAATATTTAGGAATGGTGGGAGTATGATATAGAAACCAAACAGGTGGCATTCACATAAAGCAAATCTAAACTAAGCTGATGACATATAAGATGTATAATGTAAGCAATGCAAGGCGCCATATGCATGATATGACCAACATCAGCATGCCAGGTTAGAGCAAACACCTCAGGTGATAAACAGGCGTGGTCGGCTCCTTCTGAATCTCCATCTGAACAGTTATCTTCCTCTGGAATACAATCTGAAAATGCAGGAGAGGGGGGGGGGGCACTTCGCCCAACATGGAGCAGCGTCTGCATGACATTATATTCGCACGCAATGGTCTTCTCTTTTTCTCTACATGTTCAGTATGATTGTGTACAATATCTGACATGCATAATAAAAAAATAGTTAGATTTTGTAAGGCCTAAGGGGTGCATGCAAAAATCAAGACTGATGGTAGCAAACGAGTGGATGGATCCAAAACTAATGATAGCAGGTAGATTATAGCTTCAGTTTAAAAAGATAGACAATGTATCATCTATTGTTTGTTGCCCACCCAACATGAACCACGTAGAGGACCCCAGATGAACTAGATAGTAGACAGATACTATTTGTTGCTGGCTTGATATGAGACCCATGGGCAATTCAAAACTCAAGATTGAACGATAAAGTAGCAGGTAATAATAACCAATGTATAACGTAAGCAAACACGAAAGACTGCGACCTCTCTTCTGGAACTGTGTAGTCCTCAGGTTCATCTGCTCAGCCGATGATGGTAATGCAGTTGGCGTGGCTGCCGGTAACGGGGAAGATGATCTGAGGTGGCCAAAGAAAGTCTGCTGTGTTGGGATCTATGGTAGGGTGCGTCGACTGCAAATTAAAATTCCTACGCGCAGAACAACCAAGAACATGCTATAGGAGATGGATCACAGTTCGTTACCACTAGACGCGCAGTGCCGTGCAGCGGGAAAAGAGTTGGGGAAGCGCATCTGCGTGGATCGTCTCCTCCTCGTGCGAACTCCCTCGAACAATCGGTCGTCCGATCCCACGTACAAGTTCATCGGAGCAGCGCAGGTGCACCGCCTCTAACGGTATCCGCGCGTGCAGGAGGAACACCATGCGGCGGACTGCTAGGTCCAATCACACAGTCAGCAGCGAGTGGAGGAGGCTATTCGCAACACATGCAAACCCTAGTCGCAGCACCGAAGCGATCAACCGCATGAGTGTGCCGCACCTCCACTTTACATAGGCGTCCGTGGCAGGCTCAACACTTGGGCCTCGCACGGACCCTAAAGCCCACATGTCTACTCAGCCACAATCTGAATACAGCTCGGATCACATCCTACCAGTGTCCTCGGATCCGGCCTCGTAGGTTCCTTCCCTTAAGCGCGTGACCCCTTAGGTTGAAGTCGGCTTGGTCACAGTTCAGATCACCTCCGACCTGCACAGTTAGTAGCAGCCTCTAGCAAGGCGTGCCAACCACCAAGCAGACTGTGAAGCTGGTTAGGCGAACCTGTACAACGTGTCACACTTCTGTTCCCTTTGCCTCACGATATATGTTGTCGGGCTCAAGGAGAGACTGTCATCCTTGTGCTAGCCCGACCTCTTTCTCGTTCCAGTGATACCAACCATAAACCGGATTATCTCATATTCCCTATCGCATGGCCATGCTTATCCTGGTCGGATCACACGAGGGGCCTAGAGTATATCTCTCCTGATCGGAGGGGCAAATCCCATCTTGCTCGACCATGTCTCACAGCATGGGACTGGACAAACCCGAAACCTACCTTTGTAACTACCCAGTCACGGAGTAGCGTTTGGTCGGCCCAAAGCAAGTCTGTCACCATCCTGAGTACATTCGTCAGCTCAGGTCTTAGGACATAGAACACATGTTGTACTAGAGACTCACAGATGACATATCGCTGCGTCTCATAGTTGGGTCTGTCCGACTTGGACCTTATCTCGACTCGGATCCGACTACGTCGAATCCGACCAGACCTTTCCAAGTCAATATTGTCCGGTTAGCATCCAATGCTCCATGGCTAGTGAGACCAAGCCATCGACCGTGTCATATGCTAGTCTAGTCAGCTGCGCGTCCACACAGCCCTTTCGACTAGGGACCTTTTAGGACAGTCATCATACAATGCATAGTCCCACAAACAAGTCACGTACTTGCTGATACACATCATTGATAATGTCCAAGGACTAACTTTATTCATAAACACATAGGAAATATCATCATACATGATTGCCTCTAGGGCATATCTCCAACATGCAGGGGGATCTCTGCTGCAGTGAACGCTTCTGTCGATGGTGCACCTTAGGTGGGGTGGATGACGGCACGACGGAGCACAACATAACACACATAGTTTTCTTTGATGCCAATCTGAAAATGAAGTAAATCTGTAAGGGCTCCTTAGAATTGGAGGATTCTATAAACGCAGGGACAGGAAAAACACAGGAATAGGATACGAATGCACGTGCAAAACAGAGCATTTGGAAACATAGGATTTCAGTCAACCTGGGTGTTTGGCTCACATGAATTGGAAGAACAGAGGAATGGAGAAACAAAGTGATGCGACGAGTGTACAACCTCTTTGGCATAGCCTTGTGGACCTCAGCATCATTGGGTTGGATGTGGAGGATGGTGATGATGCTGGTGTGACTGTCGGAGGCGGGGAAGAAGATTCGAGGCCTTTGGAAACGGCGCCGAGGGTACTGCTCCGCTGTGATGGACGGTTCCATCGTTGGAGCAGCTCCGCTAAGATGTACGGCGACGAGGCCGAAGCATGACAAGACAAACAACGTTAATCTAAAGTGGGACCCTAATATCATCTGCAATATATGATGTAAAATACATCACCAAAAAGTGCTAGATGTAAAACGCATGAGCCGCGCCACGGCCGCTCCAACAGATGATGTAAGTACTGTTCACTCTGAACTTAACTGAAGAAAATGAACTTCACAGTCAAAACTGAATTTTACTGTCGAAACTGATTGAACTAGTAACAGAGCATTGCAATAGATGTTTAGGGCGTTCGAGCACTAGTAGCAGAGAAGCAGTGATCTAAATCAGCAGAAGCTCGAGCAGGGAACGCACTAGCAGAGAGCAAGTCATGCAGTAGCACCATGAGCGAGTGCTAAAGCAGCAACTCATGTAGCTGCCGGAGGTCGTGCAGCAGCAGCAGCGCAAGGGAGAGCAAGAGCAGAACAACAACACGAACGAAAGCAGGAGCAGTGCAGCAGCGCGACCGACAGCAAGAACAGAGCCGCAACACGAGTGAGAGCCGGAGCAGCTGCGGGTAGTGCTGTTGTGGAAGTCGCCGCCAAGGAAGCAACAACATGGGGGAGAGACGCCGTGTATGATGTGGCCGGCGACGGCACCGTCGAGAGACGCCATGTCTGCTCGGTATCGAGCACCGGCAGCCCCGTGAGATCGAATAAAAGATAAAATGCAGCGGTGAGTGCAGAACCTCCTTGGTGGCGCCGAGTTGGCCTCAGCTTCATCGGAGGAATTGGTGAGGGTGCTGCGGTTCTGGTGGGGTAGGTCAAGACGATGTTGTGGGGATTGAGGTGACGCGATAGACGAGGCGAACATCGGGACAGATCCTTGGAGGTGGAGGACGGGGCGGCTGATCCGACGGGACGACGAGATCGACAATGGATCCTCATTCGGTGCGGTGGATGAGGGACGGCGAGCTGTTGCAGTGGACGACGTAGTTGGGGAAGAGTCTCCGGCTGGGCGGCGGTCGGGAGGCCGACAGAGGAGCGTGGGGTTTCGCGGGTTTTGGCGGCCTCGGTGTACGAATGGGGGGGCGAAGGGGTAGGGAGGAGCCAAGCTTAGGGACGCGCTTGTCCGAAATGTAGGGTAAATTACCAGCGTACCCCCACCGGTTTTGACACCGCGACGTGGAGCTTCATTTCCGGCTGAGGGGTAGAATGGGGATTTCGCGTGTCTGCGCTGCGGGAGAGATTACAGATGAGGAGGGAGTTCTCACGCGCGTCCAAATTTCAGGATAACAAGGCGCGGCGCGGGTTGAAGAAGCGGGAGTTTCAAAGCAGGTGAGACAAAATATACTCGAGCTTGAAAATTTCGGGATAACAAGGTGCGGATTCCTTGTTCGGCAGAACAAACTTAACGTGTAAAAAAACAATTCATACAAGACACAAGAGAGTCATGTCCCCTTTTACTATATTGCTATAGATGCCATTGAAAAAACTACAAGAAAAATGTAAAAAAAATCGGGAGAACAAGATTACCCTGCACAGTACCAAATCGATTCGCACTTCCCTCAACAACAACAAAAAACAAATCAATTCCCACCAGAGAAAGAGTAATGTCCCTTTTTATATGATTACAAATGCCATGATCTCGAATTTCAATTTTTGAATCCACGTTATGTTGAATTCGAATATATCATTAGGTGACCTTGTGGTTTATAATTGATGTAGTCGTACATTTTGATCTTCCATCATATATGAACAATTTACTTCACCATGTGAACATATATATTGTCGTCTACCATATGGACTAAATTTGAACAATTTTTCCTTATTTGAATATGATTGTTGTCAAGTTATACAATAATTTAAATATTATCTTGATAACAAAAATACATGCATATAGCAGTAATCATATTTCACTATGAACTACATGTACCATACGCTCTCCAATTCAAATATATGTATCCATTTTATGTTGTATTCAAATCATAGTACATTATTGGTCTAGGTAGCGAGATGTTTGGGATAATCTAAACCCTGTTTTCATACGTATAATTTTTGGTTGAATTGGGACAAGTTTTGGCATAAGCCTCTTGCAAAACCGGAGATTCTCTCAACAAGCCTCGTGGTTCCGAGAGGGAACGTGACACCTTTGTGTGCGAAACGATATACGCTGCCCCCCTGATCTTATTTACATAGGCAACATAGAACTATATGAGTGCCCTGTTAAATTTTGGAATTATTTCGGGTTCATTTGGCCTTTTTATACATTAATTGAGTTTCTGGACTTTTAATGTGCATAATCTAAATATGAATTGCATGCACATGCTCCGGTGCACCAAAGTGGGTTGAAAAATCACATGTGTGTCCATGGTTGAATATCTAGGTCCCATGGAAGAAATGAGAATGAAATTCAAACATCTGGGCGTCATGACTCTGCCGAGAACATCGAGAAATTTAGATTTTAAATTCATGTAAATCCAAAACTCCGCTGGAAATCATGAAACTTGGCATGGTGTCATGTCATGGCACTAACATGTTGTGGTAAAAAAATTGGGCCTATTTGAAAGCTCGTGGTTCTAAGAGGGAACATGCCACCTTTGAGTGTGAAACAATATACGCTGCCCCCCCCCCCCGCCCTTGAGTTTCTTAACAAAGCCAACATAGAACTACATTAGTGCCCTATTAAATTTTGGAATTATTCCGGGTTCGTTTGTCGTCTTTTATACATTAATTGAGTTTCTGGTCATTTAATGTGCATAAGTCAAATTTGAACTACAAGCACATGCTCTCGTGCACCAAAGTTGGTTGAAAAATCACATTTGTGTCCTCGGGTGAATTTCTAGGTCCCATGCAAGAAATGAGAATAAAACTAAACATCTGGGCATCGTGGCTCGGTCAAGAACATTGAGAAACTTGGTTTTAAAATTCTTGTAAATCCAAAACACATCTGAAAATCATGAAACTTGGCATGGATGTCATGTCATGGTACTACCATGTTGTGGTAAAAAAATGGCCGAATAGGAACATATTTTGGTATAAGCTTCTTGCAAACCGAAGCTTCTCTCAAGAAGGCTCGTGGTTCGGAGAGGGAACGTGCCACCTTTGAGTGCGAAACGATATACGTTGTCCCCCTTGAGTTTATTTACAAAGGCAACATAGAACTACATGAGTGCCCTGTTAAATTTTGGAATTATTCCAGCTTCGTTTGGCCTTATTTACACATTAATTGAGTTTTTGGTCATTTAATGTGCATAATTCAAATTTGAACTACAAGCACGTGCTCCCGTGCACCAAAGTTGGTTGAAAAATCACCTTTGTGTCCTCGGGTGAATTTCTACTCCCTACTTCCATCTATATAGGTCCTAATGCATTTTTCGAGGCTAACTTTGACCAAACGTTAGAGCAATAATATATGACATGCAACTTACACAAAGCATACCTTCAAATTTGTATGTCAAAGGAGCTTCCATTAATATATTTTTTATAGTATACATCTCATGTGCTATTAGGGCATGTTTGGTTTGTGACTAACTTTGCCAAAGATTGCTACACCTAAAGTTAGGCAAGTTTGACCAACTTAGGTGAGTGTTTGGTTCAAGCCACATCTTAGGCAAGCCACACTTGGGCCCCACATGGCATACACATAAAAAATGTGGCAAGATTCCCTTAGGCTTGCCAACTTGTGGCTCTCATTTTGATGAACTAACCTTAGGCAAGCTTGACAAAAATGTGTGGCAAAGTGTGGCAATGCTAGGCCTAGAACCAAACAGCCCCTTAATCTTGTCAATAGTCAAAGGTTGTCTTGAAAAACACATTAGGCCCTATATAGATGGAAGGAGGGAGTAGGTCCCATGCAAAAAGTGAGAATAATATTCAAACATCTGGGCATCATGCTCAGCCGAGAACATTGAGAAACTTGGTTTTAAAATCATGAAACTTGGCATGGTGTCATGTCATGGTAGTACCATGTCGTGGTAAAAAAATTGGCCAAATAGGAACAAATTTTGGTATAAGCTTCTTGCAAATCGGAGCTTCTCTCAAGAAGGCTCGTGGTTCTGGGAGGGAACGTGTCACCTTTGTGTGCATAATTCAAATTTGAAATACAAGCACATGTTCCAGTACACCAAAGTTGGTTGAAAATCACATGTGTGTCCTCGGGTAAATTTCTAGGTTCCATGCAAGAAATGGGAATGAAATTCAAAATTCTGGGCATTGTGGCTGGGTTGGAAACATTGAGAAACTTAGTTTTTTAATTCTTGTAAACCCAAAACACGCATGAAAATAATGAAACTTGGCTTGGTGCCATGGCGTGGCACCAACATGCTGTGGTAAATTTGCAGTCCGATTTGCAAAGGCGCACACATTAACAATCAACAAAGTCATTGTGGAACAAGTGTTGTCACATTACAATCGAAAACACAAGTATTATTGAAACCTGGGCGTTCTACTTACTAGTACCATTTATGTGCCGCCACGCGTCCCCATTTTTTATTAGCTAGGAGGTGCCGTGCAGGGTAGCTATTTGAGTACGAGAGGCGTGCGATCAGACCCCTGCGCATGCTTATCGGGAGGAGAGCCCTTTGACCTCCATCTGCCGTCCACCTCTCTCCCAAGGTCTCCATTAATGGCGCCCGAGCCTCTGTTTAATGGCGTGGCTATGTCTCACTCAACTGAGATTTAAGAGAGAAAAAAGAAAATCTGAAAGCACGGATCTTGATGTAAGATCCGACGGACCTATATAGCATCTACTGCGACTTATAGCAAGACTGATGAATATATAAGGACAATTTTTTTGATCAAAGAAGGGCTTGCCCCTTCCGATTTTCATTACTGAAAACCACCACAATTCACAAGAAGTTCAACACAACTCCAGCCTAACACGAAGGACTAAAAGCTACCAGATTGAAATTGCAGCACCCCAAGAGGCCAACAAAGGCCAAACATCCGCGCTAGAACCCAACATTTCACAACCGATGACACAATCCACATCCTAAACTGGTTATTACATCAAAAGAAACTAGGAAACTGAAGGAAGCCCAGCAGCACCTAGAAGAACAGCAACGCTAGGGTCGCCACAACAAGAGTTTTCTTCATTCCAGCCTCGCAACATTGATCTTCCACAGAAAGATAAGGACGGTTAATTGTCTTACATAATTAGAAAGATAATTAAAAAATCCACATGCGGCTACGCCCAAAATACACAAGGGAAAAAGAAGAAGGAAGACAAGGATCTGGCTCGCTGATCTCTACTTTCTTGATGTGTTGCTGCAGGCCGCGGGAACTAGTCTCCGTGGCGAGCGGCGATGAGCTCTTTCGTGTCCTCAAGACGCTGCTTGAGAACATCCACGGATTCCTCCACCAGCCTTTACCGCTCGTTGTGGAGCATGTCATTCTCGTCCATAAGTTTCTTGACGATGATGTCGGTCCTCTTCAACAAGGCACTGGTCTCCTCCTGCTGGTCTAGGACGATCTTCTCCCTCAGTAGGTCGTGCTCGGCCCGAAGCCTCTCATTGCCCTCCCTTAGTTGTCGGATGACACCGGTAGCCTGTTCAAACAAGGCTTTCATGTCGTCCTACAACCTCGCCAAGCCGGAGATCTGATCCATCTGGCTATGGACGATCGCATGCATGCGCCTGTAACAGTCGTCGCCTGCCCGCGAGAAATTTTCCCAGGCCGCCGTGGCGCGGCGGGACATCTCTGCTGCATTCGTGGCGCGGCGGGACATCTCTGCTGCTTCCGCGGCGCGGCCGGACCAGTTTGCTGCATCGACGGTGCGGTGGGACCTCCATGATACTTCAGTGGCGCGGCGGGACCTCTGTGCTTCTACTTCCGCGCGGCGGGACATGTCGGCTGCTTTCGCAGCGAGGCGGGACATCTCTCGTGCTTCCGCTTCCATGCTCACCTCTCCCTGGTGGCAATCTCTCGACCCAGAACTCACGCTGGCCATGGCAGACGCAAGGGAAGAATGCTGAATGACTTGTTTGTTTTTGTGGATGAGGAGTTGAGGAGGAATGTGCAGTCATCTTGGCATACTAGTATTTATAACCGAGTACTAATACGCTCCTAAGTGGGAAACCGTTTAGGTTGTGATCGGTGTGAACATGTTTGGAATTCAATATAGCGTGGTACTAATACGCTCCTAAGTGGGAAACCGTTTAGGTTGTGATCGGTGTGAACATGTTTGCAATTCAATATAGCGTGGAGTAATTTGGAATGTGACGAGACGCAAGCTCAAAATTTATTGACGATTCTAGTTTCGAAGTGCGGCACTATTCCTGGATGGAGTACTTCTTTTTCTACTCCCTCCTTTCCGGTTTTATAGGGATTATCTCAAAATTTTAGTTTTTCCATTTTATAAGGCTCAATTTGGTTGTTCCCCAACACATGTTCAGATTCCAAGGTGCATTAAATCATTGCATGCAAGTATTAAGAGAAAATTGACCAATGCATGTACTTTATGCATGCATACATTGCAATTAATGCATTGATAAACATAATTTTTTTAGAAAAACAAGAGCATTAATTAGGTGCTTTTGCAAACTACAAAAAATATTCCACCACTCACCATAAACCGGAAAGGAGGGAGTACTGTTGTGTATGTTCAATAACTGGCACCGTCGTATACATATCTTACGGTTAATGGGGCGTTCAACAGGAATAGCCGCGTGGCGAGCTCTAGGCTAGTCCTTTTTTCACACGCATTAAACCTATCTCTCGGGACTTCTCGCACGCACCATCGTACCACCCACAAAAACTTGTACTCTGAGTTTAGTAGTACGTTATACAGGAAGAGAAGAGGTGCACGCACGCACTCGTCCTCTCACACACGCGTCTGTTTTTTCTCAGAAAGGAGGATGATGACCCCCGGCCTCTGCATCTGGGAGTCACACACGCATCTGTAGCTACGAATTGTAGTGTTCTCAACCATCCGATTGGCTCTATCATGGATGTACCTATATACTAAAACATGTCTAGATACATCTATATTTTGACAAATAGAAGGCATGTATTGTGGAACAAAGGGAGTGCTTGTCATCAAAATGGATAAAAAGGACGTATCTAGAACTAAAATACGTCTACATACATCTCCTTTTATCCATTTTGATGACAAGTAGTACTTCTTACCCAAAGGAACTTTATATCCAACAGACACAAAATATCCGTTCGACTGTTGGAAATTACTGATCTGATGTCGAAGTAATTGCTGCATCGCCACCAAAACCCACCATTTCTTAAGCTAAAGTAGACCAAGGTAATCCCTATATTAGCATATTACTAAGATAAACAGAAGGCACTGTCGAAACATTTAGGATGTGAGCTTGTCAATCTGAATGTGGAGGGACACAAGCTTAGCCCCGGCCAGCAGCTTGGGCGAAACTGTCAAGAAGGTCATCTCCTGCATGTCGATGTCGCCGGGATCCTTGCTGCTTGTCACCTTCATTTCCACCTTGACGGCATCGGTCATGCCTTTGGGCTCCCCCGGCGGGCCGTTCGCCAACAGCTTGGCCAAGTAGTGTGGCAGTGGGGACGCCCCCGCTCTAATGCAGACGACCGACACGGTGATAGGCGCGCCAATGTCGAGCACGCCGCCGACCAAGAAAAACGCACGGCGGTCCTCCTTCGCGAACAGCAAGAGCCGTGGCTCCGACAGTGGCACTTGCAGCTGGGGCACCTTGCTGTACTGGATCCTGTGCACGGGCATGGGATGCGTGATGCTAATGTGTTGGTAGAGCACCGGCGGCAGGCCTTCGTAGCCGCAGACGGGCTCGGGGCATTTGTAGGGCGCGAGCGGACACACGCTCTGGTGATCGGCAAGCTTGTGGTAAGTGACGTAGAGTCCACAACCTTCGTGCGGGCACTCCACCCTCACCGACGAAAGGACGGAGTCCACCACTGTATTCCGCACGTCGAAGCCACCACCGCGCTCGCACTTCTGGCACTGCCGCTGGTTCTCGGGGCGCTCGACGCGGCAGTCCGCGCAGGCCAGGTGCCCTCCCTTGCACTGCATAAATCAATCGAACAACACATCAATCAAGAAACCTGCACCTTGCTCAATCAGCCGAACGGACGAGGTGTATTCGAACCTCATACACTGGAGGCATCAAGGGGCGGAGGCACAAGGGGCAGTGGAGCACGGTGAGGTCCATCGAGACCTTAGAGAGCTCCATCGTCGGGTCCTGTTCTTGTTCGGTCTGCATGATCTCGCCCTCCTTGTGCACAACCATCTCTCAACTTGGTCCAGGGTATTACAAAGCTTTACCGTCACATATTTTATACTCCCTCCATTCCTAAATGTAAGTCTTTATAGAGATTTCACTAGGTGGACTACATACGGAGCAAAATGAATGAATCCACACTTAAAATGCATCTATATACATCTGTATGTAATTCATAAGTCTGGTCATAGTGGGATTAACATAGGTAGTAACTTAGATGCCACATAAGCAAAAATGACGAGGTGGCAAGTAGTTAACAAGGAGAGAGGCAAATAGAGTAACATAATATGTTACCATCACATAGCGCTTCCCAATGCAAAATGAGTCTACAAAGTAATAAATGAAGACATCTATATTACCACATATATGATACTATCCACTATGAAGGTAGTAACATAGACTAGTAACATATGCATGTTACTAGTCTAAGTTACTCTCCACTATGACCAGCCTAATGGAATCCCTACAAAGACTTATATTTAGGAACGGAGGGAGTACTACTTCAAGGTGCATTAAATCAACACATGCAAGTATTAAAAGAAGAGTCACGGCATGTATGCATGCATTGTAATTAATGCATCGGTAAATGCAAATTATTGAAATATATTGAGTGCAGTGCTTTGATGTGTCGCGTCAACTCGTACATCAACGAGAAGTTTGATTATCCTCTCCCTCGCCGACTTAACTGCTCCTGCCTTTGGCTGTATGACAGGTTGGCCACACACCTGTCGGGCCCACCTGTCATACACGCAAAGGCAGGAGCGTCCCTCCCTCGCCCATGAGCGTGGTGGCTGGCAAGACTAGGAGAAGCTTTCGCTACACGCTCTCCCTCCCGCACGCGATGGACATGCAGCAGTTCAATCGGTGTCAGATGGCCAGAAGTGTACTGTAGTACTCCTCCAGTGCAGTAGTACTCCATCATTGTTCAACTTCCCGAAGAGGTGAAGAGCCAAGCGCAACCCAGACGCTCGTGTGGCAGTTTCATGTGTAGAGTAGTCTAGGATAGCGTGTACCGTGCCTATAAGCTTAAAATCGTTGGGGTTAGATCCATGCTATGTGGCCGTCTCGAAGTTTTTTTAAAAAATTAAATAGTCTTCTGGCCCTACCTGTCACCCTGGTGATTGTAGTTTGCACGCTCATCTGGTTAACACAGGAATATATATTTTAATTTGTTTTTTTTTGAAAAGGGGGGACTCCCCGACTTCTGCATCAGAACGATGCATACGGCCACATATATTTTAATTTGTGGTGGGTAAATGTTAGAGGTTGCAGCAAATATATTGTACACTGTGGGTCTTTCAACCAAGTTTAGAGGCAAGCATGTGGGGCTAGTGCTATGATGTGTCGCGTCAACTCGTACAACGAGGAGAAGCTTGATTTTACTACACGCCTTCTCCCTCTCCCATGCGCGCGGTTGCTCGCAAACAAGGACATGCTTTTGCTTAGTAGTACTTCTACAACAAGCTATCCGTCCCACTCGCGGTGGACGGACATGCAGCAGTGGATTCGACACTGTAGAAGCAGTAGTAGTAACATCATTGTTCGCCTTCTCGAAGAGGCGAAGAGCCAAGCGCAAACCGAACGTTGCAGTTGCGAACATTGGAGCACGCATATAGCCAGGCTCTTGCATGAGACAAAATTGCTATGTGAGCCCACTATTGTACTAGTACGTACAACTACTTGCTAGTATAGCCCTGTAAACCAAAAAGGAGTATTTGCCCTTCTAGAGATTTCAACAAGTGACTAGACTACACCAAGATGGAGTACATATGGAGCAAAATGAGTGAATCTGCACCGTAAATAAATATGTACTAGTTTTATCGTTTTCCTCTCCGAGGTGCACAATATTGAGTATACTGACTAGTCTCCTTTTGACACGCATTTACATTTTTTTTGACACAGTACAGACGCAAGCGCTCATATACACGCGCATACACTCACCCCTATGAACGCACACACGCACGGATGTATATAGATGCATTTTATGTGTAGATTCAATCATTTTTCTCTATATGTGGTCCATAGTGAAATCTCTCCAAAGACTTATATTTAGGAACGGAGGGAGTAATATAGTACTAGTATATACCGCATCATTCTTTGCTCCTTCTTACTACTCCGACATGTGGGAGAGCCAGCATCCGGGTCGACGTGTCATGCACCAGTTAGAGCACGGAACGGAAGGGGGGCATCACCCCGGTCGGAGCGCCAGTAATTCATGACTATAGTGAGTGGTCATCTCACAAGTCTTTCCAGCAGTAACACGCCGTCAAATCGCACAACCCCACTCGCTCACCCTCCTCGCCTCTCTGTCAAACCGCCTACCCGAAAACTGCCGCGCGTACTGCCCGGGAAAAGCCCCACCCTCAACTTTTAACTACGCGAAAATAGTTCGAGCTTGTTCGTTCTATATAAATACAGTACTTACTGTATGTTTATTTACCAGTAGTAAGTTGGAGTCGTAGAGTAGTCACCTTAAATAGAGAGTTTCTTTTCTTTAATGCCACATACACAAATTGAAATGCTTGTTGTGGAGAGAAAAATGATAATCACTCCACTATATATGGACGCAGGGGCCTGAGCGCTTGCTTTACTAGGGTTGCTCTCTTCATTCTCTCATCCTCTCTAAATATAAACAAGACAGCGGTAGCGACATTTTCTCTCTGCTCACCGCTGGTCACAGATCCGGCCGGATCCCTTCGGCCGGTGTGTGTAGAGGACTAAAAGGTGCATCGTTCACGCGGTCATCACCGCCGAGGGAGGAAACCCACAACTGTCGGAGGGGCCCGATCCTCTGCCCGTGCCGTTCTCTCTGACACAGTGTCGGCTCGGGAGGTCCTCCGACCCTTCTTCCTCCCTGCCGTATTGTCCGTAGATCCGACCTGCCACCGCCGACATCCCGGCGACCCTCACGTATAAGTTCTTCGAAAGCGGCCTTGCTCTACTGCCCCAGCTCCCCACGTGTCTGCATGTGCATCTTTTTCTACTCCCATCAGCTCTTCCGAAGCCACCTAAATTTTTAGTATTATTAGAGGTAAAGCTACTTCATGCATTCGAATCTAGGGCTTTGTTAAAACAACAAAGAAAGGAGGGAAAGTTGTAGCATGAATCTAGGACTTGATTCAAAGAGGAAATAATATGGTGAAAGTAGTAGAGACCGGATACCCAACCGGTCTCTTGGTTGAAAAGGGAAATAATGGGAAAACGCAATACAAACTGGATAAGGAACATATCTATTATTGGTTGAAAAAAGGATAGAAAGTGGCGGCTGGTGGACAAGTCGACAGAGTATGTCCAGGATTAGATTTGCTGCCATCACATAGTAAAAGGTCTCCAGTATTAGATTTGTTGCCCTCACATAGTAAAAGGTCTCAGGATTAGATTTGCTGCCCTCACATAGTAAAAGGTCTCAGGATTAGATTTGCTGCCCTCACATAGTAAAAGGTCTCTAGGATTAGATTTGCTGCCCTCACATAGTAAAAGGTCTCCAGGATTAGATTTGCTGCCCTCACATAGTAAAAGGTTCCAGGATTAGATTTGCTGCCCTCACATATTACAAGGTCTCTAGGATTAGGTTTGCTGCCCTCACATAGCATAAACAAGCTCGGCATCACCACTTTATGCCTCCTTGTAGGTACATTGTGTTGATGCGTCCACTGTCGCATGTCCTTATACCAACCTTTTGCTATTGTTAATGTAAGGGCGCATGTAAAATGAAGCGATCACACTGTTACCTTAGGGACTTGTCTAACCAGTGTTATTGTTAATCTAATGCCTCCAGTGAGGATGCAATTAAACTTTGTTACAAATGGCACTCCTGCTGTTTTCCCTAGTATGATAAGTAAGTTGCTCCTTTACACTGTTGAGTGTCCTGGTGTCCCCACGGTCCCATGCCCTTAAACCAACTCTTTAGCTACTGTTGATTTACTGTGTCTGGTAAACAAGCAATGCCACCATTAAAGTAATCCCATATTTGAGGAATCTCATTGTTGATCGTAATGCTTCTGGTAACATGAAGCATTGCTGATGTTTTAAAATTTCTACTGTCCTTGCGTGATTGCCATGAACATAATTAAGATGCTTCTTTTCATTTTGTATATGTTTCGTATATTCTTATTGACCAGCAACTGTTTACTTTCTATCATTTTGTGCAGATAGGGATATCCATTTCACCTTGTTCCTATTCTAACCTTTTGGTGAACTACACAAAACACCTTTTTTTGGAATGAGTGTCTTGTGCAGTTCAACTAAAATGTCACGTGGGCAACATCTCTCAATTTTGGTGGAACTGCACAAAATGGTGATTGGAGTTTCCAAAATCTCCGTCAAGTTCTGCTGGTAATCTCGTGTAACATTTTATTAGCCTTTGCAAGATGGAGCCGTCACTGTCACCACAATGGCACTTTATTTTAGTGGAACTGCACAAAAGGATAAGAAAATTATAGTTGCACCTTACATGAGCCAGACAGCCAACCTTAATGTTTCTCAATTTTAGTGCAACTACTAAAGAAGAACCTGCCAGCTCACAAGAGCAAGTACTTCTTGCTAGCTGAATGATGCAATCTTTGCTTCATTTCAGGTGAACTGCAGAAAAAGGCGCATGAATTGAATCATGGAACTCCAGGCAGACCTCATCGTAGTGGAGCTGGGTTGAGTTCAAGGAGGCCGCTATTAAAGTGAAATCATGCTTTCATGTCTCATTGTTTGTGCTGTGCAAACATGTTGTGCAAACAGGAATACTCAACTACAGATGTTGTGACGATCAAGAGCATTCGCCAAGTTCTTCGATTGTATGACATGGCTAGCCAAGATGGATTTAATCTCGATATTCACTTTATCAAAAGGCTCTAATGGGTTGGTTCTGAATCTTGCAAGCTGGGAATCAATGAGATGTGTAGGCATCTTTGTTGTACTTATTATTTGAATCTTATTTGTTGGTTCTGAATCTTGCAAGTTGGGAATCAATGAGATATGTAGGCATCTTTGTTGTACTTATTATTTGGATCTTATTTGTTGGTTCTGAATCTTGCAAGCTGGGAATCAATGAGATGTGTAGGCATCTTTGTTGTACTTATTATTTGGATCTTATTTGTTGGTTCTGAATCTTGCAAGCTGGGAAACACGGCATGATGATGCAGAGGACAACAACCATAACAAACAGTGCAAACTTGGTAGTATTATCTTTGTGAAAGTGCGACAAATGTGCTGATCGTGTGCGTCCTGAGAATAATAATTCTAATTGTTGTGCATGTTGATCCGGTGGCACTGATAGAACGAGCCAATGCATTGCTTGTTTTAAGTATAAATTTCTATTAAAGCTAATTAAATTTAAGTAAAGTGACCACTAACTCATGTTATTACAGTACCAATACAGACCCGCTCGTGAACTGACGTGTGGCCGGAGTAGGTTTCTTAATGGAGGCGTTTGAATGCGCCGAGGGTGCATCTTCTGCCGGGCGTGCAGCGGACGAGGGAGGGGTAGTAACTATTGTCGCCTGTACACACTCAGCTTACTGTTGAATCCAGTTCCCCAAGAGCTGAAAAACGAACTGCTGCCGCCGCCTACACACTCGTTCACTCGAAGAGACTCCAATGGCGATCCGAGGGGTGAGCCTGCTGGATATGGACTTCAGCAAGGAGTTAGTTCGCCGTTCAGTCCTATGGTTGCACCATGTTGAATGTGATGTACACCAACGATACAGACTCGGTGAAGCTCTGCCTCGCCTCAGTCCTATGGCTGCACCAGGTTCTGCAGCATTCGTCCGTTTCATCGGCAGCGCCGACTGCACCTTTGCTATGGTGGAGAGAAGGAAGAACGCGACGATTTGGCCATCTGGTGCAACAAGCTTGTCGACATCCAGAAGCAATACAAGATCATCAACAACGGGCAGGAGAAGGACTCCATGGTTGACCTCGCTGAGACCATCATCGACCCCTGATACGCCAACATGAAAGAAGACGACATGAACACGTGGGAGGTACCTCTGAATCTAGCCTACATAACCTACGCGGCCAAGGACGCATACGCATGCTACGACATGTACAGGCAAATCTTGGACATGAGGGCGTGTCTACTTCCCGTAACCGACGAGTACACGGACAACCACAGCGTCCTGATCAAGCGTGCCAGGAAGGTCTAGATGTTGTACTTTATCTGTTTATAAGCACCTTTATCATCTGAGTGTTTCATGCATTAGCCTATGTGTCGTAATTATCTGTTTTGTCCGAAATATTTCTTTTAAGAACCCATTAACCTGATTGCTTTTTTAGTGGCTATTTGCTTATGTATGTAAACTAGTTCACTTGTCCGTAAAAAAAACTAGTTCACTCGGCTGCCGTGCTTTGAATCTCCTTCCTCCCAACATATTCCTCTCCTCAGGTGGACCCAGCAGGTCTCTGAATTTTCTCCCACTTTCTTTTTCGATGTAAACTGAGTTTTCTCCCAGTACTTTCCCCTAGAACCAACTCAACTGTCCCACGTCTAGTCTAAAAAATAATAATACCCCACGTACTATTAACTCATCAAATTAAAATGATATTTTATTTTGTAAGTTGAAAGTTCTTACAAAATAATAATAATAATTGTTTATATATAACTTGCCAAATTAACTCCTAGTGATTGCGTACATAAGCTTGCAAAGATTTTACTGACGTGCAATCATGTGTTTATGTTTTTATAACATTTCTCCGTCTAGCCCAACATGATATTTTCACCCAGCCCAGCAAGTCCGCGGATTTCGAGAAAAATGCAAATGGGATTTAAACGGGCTGCATAGATGCTACATCAAGTTTCACCCAGCCCACCAAATGGACTAAAAAAACAAATGGACTGGCTGACATGTGGGCCAGTAGGTCGAAGCCTAAGAAGGCGTTGGATTTACATCCAACGGCCGACATTCTTCTTCAATCTCTCGTCTTCTTCCCCCAGCGTTGCTGGAACCGCCTGCTCCAGCCTTCGGTGTCCAGCGGCGTTGTTTTGCGCTCCTCAGCGAAACGCTACCCCGCCGACGGCCAGGCCATCCCTCCACTCCACACCTGCTGTTATTCTCTGCCGAGTGTAGGCCCACCCAGCACCCGAACCAGTTAAGTTTCCCACTCCTCTCCATCTGCGACTCCACTGCCGCGTCTTCCCCATCTCCGGGTCGTTCCAGTCTGGGGCCTCGCCATCGACCGCCTCGGTGCGCTCGGCGCAGCATGGTCAACATACGAGAGTCATCGGAAGAGGACTGTACGTGGAGAGCCTGACGGCTGGGACCCACGAGGTCCATGGTCGCACGCAAGGAAAGTTCCTCCTTATTACGCACTATACGTGCACTGTACGTGGGAAGGGCTTCTGTATTTCGCGAAAAAAACGTTCCCCCCGCTGACAGGTCGGACCCACCAGCTATATCTTTGCACGCAAGGAAGTGCCTCCTTATTACGCACCAAAAAAGGAATACCCCCTGCTAGCTGGGACCCACCATAGTGGGTGGCTGACTTATGGGCCTACTAAGTTGACGAGGACGGAGGGCTTTGTCAACTTAGTCAATATGAACGATTCTAGCTCCAGTGACCGTATGATGTCCATCCAACGGCCATAGTGCTTCTTCAACCTCTGGTCTTCTTGCTCTAGCCGCCCAAAGCAGCGCCGGTCGTGCCGCGTGCTCCTGCCTCTCGTGGCCGGCTGTGATGTCGCGGAGGCCTCACCGCCCCCTACTACTCCCACCGCTGGCCTAGGGTATCCCTCTACTCACCCACACCCCCTGTTATTCTGCGGCGACGGCAGCCTCACGCCACAGCCGAACCAGTGAACCCTCGTACTCCTCTCCGCATGGGCATCCACTGGCACGTCTTCCCCAGCTCCGCATCATCCCCTTCATAGGCCTCGCCGTCGTCCACCGCCTTGGTGCTCTCGGCGCGGCGTGGTCAATGTGGTCAACGACCGACTTCCATCAGAAGAGTACTGTACGTGGAGAGGCTGACAGCTGGGTCCATGGCCACAACCCAGTTTTTCTGTGATTTGCCAAGTAAGTCGCTTTGTCAGGCCTGGTGGGCTGCAAATCTTTCAAGACGAGGAGAGCTTCATTCGGCTGGCCGAGAAAATGGCCCATCAGTAATGAGAAATGGGTTGTACATTTTTAAAACACATCAAACCGGCAATTAGTTTCAAATATCTTTTTTTCATTTCGAGATTTTAAATTACATTAATTTTTATGCGTGGAGAATTTGTTGGATTTTATATTGATATACATTTATTTTTAAAATCAGTTTGAATGTGAGTCAAAATTTCGGGATTAAAAACAGTTCGGACCGCACAGAAATATGCAAAATTTCGTATAATTTTTTAACCGTGGCCACAATATGGGTTGTAATGCTAACAAAAAGAATATGGGCTCCAAAAAAAACCTTAAAATTTAGCAAATGGGCTATAAATTATTAGAAATAATGGCAGATGGGTTGTATGCTATTTTCCACGGATTTGAGGCTTTCCTAAAAAAAGGTTGACGCACAAGCAGTGACTGTTGGATGTCCATCCAACTGCCGTCGTGCTTCTTCAATCTCTGCTCTTCCTGCTCCAGCCGCTCAAACAAGTGCCGGTGGGACTACCTGCTCCCTCCTCCCCGTGGCCGGCTGTGCTGCCGCGCAGGCCTCACCGCCCCACCGTACTCCCATCACTGGCCTAGCCATCCCTCTACTCACCCACACCTGCTGTTATTCTCCGGTGATGGTAGACGAACCAGTAAACCCTCGTATAGTCGTACTCCCCTCCGCGTGGGAAACAACTGCCGAGTCTTCCCTGCCTCCGTGTCGTTCCCTTCCTAGGCCTCGCCGTCGTCCACCACCCTGGTGCTCTTGGCGCAGCCTGGTCAACATGGTCAACGACCGACATGCATCTGAAGTGGACTGTACGTGGAGAGGCCGACAGCTAGGTCCACGGCCGCACGCAAGGGAATGCCTCCTTATTACGCGCAAAATAATGATTCCTCCACCTGACATCAGGGACCCACCGAAAGGGCCTCTATATTTCACGAAAAAAATGTTACTGCCGCTGACAGTTCGGACCCACCAGCTATATCTTCGCACGCAAGGAAGTGCCTCCTTATTACGCACAAAAAATGAATACTCCCCCTGTTAGCTGGGACCCAGTATAGTGGCAGGCTGACTTGTGGGCCTACTAAGTTGACGGGGACGAAGGGCTTTGTCAACTTAGTCAATATGCACGATTCTAGCTCCAGTGACTATACGATGTCCATCCAACGGTCGTAGTGCTTCTTCAACCTCTGGTCTTCTTGCTCCAGCCACCCAAATCAACGTCGGTCGTGCCTCGTGCTCCTGCCTCCTGTGGGCAGCTGCGATGCGGTGGAGGCCTCACCGCCCCCTAATACTCCCACCGCTGGCCAGGCCATCCCTCTACTCACCCACACCCCCTGTTATTCTGCGGCGATGGCAGCCTCACACCACAGCGAACCAGTGAACACTCGTACTCCTCTACGCGTGGGCATCCACTACCGTGTCTTCCCCGGCTCCGTGTCGTCCCCTTCCTAGGCCTCGCTGTCGTCCATCGCCCTGGTGCTCTCGGCGCGGCGTGGTCAACATGGTCAAGGAATGGCTTCCATCGGACGTGGACTGTACGTGGAGAGGCTGACAGCTGGGTCCACGGCCGCAGCAAGGAAGTGCCTCCTTATTACGCGCAAAATAATTATTCCTCCACCTGACAACGGGGACCCACCGGACGGTCCACCGTATTTCTCGAAAAAAAAACGTTTCCCCCTGACTGCTAGGACCCACCAGCTACATCTTCGCACGCAAGGAAGTGCGTCCGGGCAAAAAACGATTCAACCCCCTAACTGCTGGGACCCACCAGCTACATCTTCGTAGGCAAGGAAGTGCCTGACAGTCGGGACCCACCTGGTCGAAGCGTACGTAGCGTTGTCATTCTGGTCGCGAATGTGAACGTACATACTGGTCGTTGTAGAGGCGCGCATGTGTCGTAGTAGAGGCGCGCACGTAGCATGTACACGTACGTACAATGGCGAGGGTGCAAGAAAGAAAATACAGCCACGTACGTACATACAGGCAGGGTCTCGAACGCCTAGTCGCGCATACGTACGGCCAGGGCTCGTGTACATGGCTGGGTCGGAACGGAGAAAGGGCTCGTGTACATGGCTGGGTCGGAACGGAGAAACAACATCGTCGTCATGTTCATGGGGAGGCAACGGAATGCGTCGTGTTCATCGGGAGGCAACGGAACGCGTCGTGTTCACGGGGAGGCGACGAAATGCGTCGTGTTCATCGTGAGGCAATGGAATGCGTCATGTTCATCGGGAGGCAATAGAACGCGTGGGAGCAAACCGGCTTGGACGAAACAGGCGATGGAAACGAGGCGTGGAGTACTGCACAACGGAGGAAACGGACCTCCTACATTCGGAATGGGGGTCCTGTTGATCAGGAGGGGTGTGGCGTACCGCAAAACGGACGAAATGGACCTCCTACGGTCAAAACGGGGGGTCCTGTTGATCGGGAGGGGTGTGGCGTACCGCAAAACGGAGGAAACAGACCTCCTACGGTCGAAACAGGGGTCCTGTTGATCGGGAGGGGTGTGGCGTACCGCAAAATGGACGAAACGGACTTGTGTTGGAGCGCTACGGTCGAAACGGGGGTCCTGTTCATTGGGAGGGGTGTGGCGTACCGCAAAACGGGACTCCACGGGATACTGTTCATCTCCACCATTGACCTCCTCCAGCCTCCACGGGCTACCGTCGACCTCCTCTAGCCTCCACGGGCTCCTGTTCATCCAGCCTCCACCGCGCGCTACTCCACCGGCTACTGTTCAACCACCCCTCCACGGGCACCCCTCCATGTCTACTGTTCATCCAGCCCTCCACACCATGGGGTCCTGTTCAACCACCCCTCCACGGCCACCCCACCACCATCTACTGTTCATCCAGCCCTCCACACCACGGGGTCCTGTTCATCCAGAGGCAA